>NW_007260377.1:3874299-3903633 GCF_000164805.1 Carlito syrichta
ATACCACGCCCGGCTGATTTTTTGATTTATTGTAGAGATGAGGTCTCGCTGCCCAGGCGGGTCTCAAACCCATGGGTTCAGGCAATCCACTCTTATTCTTAAATCTGAAAATTTAATAAACCCGTATTTAATATCAAACATAATAGTCTTTCCAAAAAAGTTGCTTTTTTCATAACAAGATAATTTATATATTCATATTTTGACAGAGAACACAGATATTTGGATCAGAGAACAGTTTATTACTTACAGAGCACTTTGTTCCAGTTTCCAAAATACATTTATGCATAAGATTATGTGGTTGGAGCCTGTTGTCCAGCTGTGTTTGCAGTAGGATTGCACAACAGGAGTGGAACCCTAAAATTATGATATGCAGTATTTATCTAGAGTTGCTAGCACAACTGCCTAGTCTCTCCTTTGAAAATAGAGGGGGGCTTATGTGTCGCACTGGAAAGTAAGCAATACTATCTAAAAGAGACGATAATGTCATCTATGTCAGGTATGGGTTCACATTTGAAATGTGAGCAAACATCTCCAGGGAAAGAGGGTGAGAGCAAAACAAGAGGGCACAAACATTCTCTAAGTTTATTTTATCTTGCCAATTTCCTTTGTTCAAACATTGCAGAAACACTCAGAAACACAGGAGAAAAAACTTCCTATCAGATTCTCTGTCTTTTCAGTATCAGATATGATCTTTTTTTTTACTGACTTTTACCTGATTTCTAAACCAATTCCCTGCATTTTGGGTTTTATGTGTGGCAACAGTCTACCTCAGTATACCAACTCCAAATTAGTTAAGGTGATTTCAGAAGTTTCAACAGATAAAGTTAAAAAAAAAATTATCAGCTTAACTCATGTAAATTCAAAATAGATAGGAATATGGTAGTGTCTCAACCCCATAAAATACTTAGATACCAAATAGGATAATAACTGAGATTGTGTCACCCTCAATACAAAGATTTCAAGGTTGCCAGGAGCATCAACACACAACAGACTATAGAAAAAAGGAGAAGATAATTGTATGTGGGAGAATCTATGAACCAGGAATGGAAATAGTATACAACATATCTGCGCACATACAGTGAAAGATAAATGAATCACATTGTCATATCACTTAAAAGGTAACCTTGAAAATGTAGTCTTGCTATGTTTTTACAAGAAAGAGAGCTGAGTTCTTAACATCCATCTAATATTTGTTTCTTTCAGAATCAGTTCTTACTTGAAATATAAAGTCAACCTTGTTAGCTGGTGATTTATCAGTATTTCTTTAACTTATGTTTATTGTGCTTTTAAGCTTCCAATTTAGCTAGTTTCATCAAATTATAATGTTATTTTTAACAAATAGAATATTTTTGCATTTTTCTGTAATATTAAACATCCCAAAGAGTTTTTTGTTTCTTAATATAGTTTTCTATTTTTCTTTCAAAAATAGGATAATTTTTAAAATCTTCATGTTTGTTTATAATATTAAAACCGATTCATATAGAAATATATTCTGCTTTCCTTTTTTCTCAGTTCCATTTTAATTTAGTATGAATATAAAATGTTCAGATGCACAAAAGTTACTTCTGTTATAGTTATATACATATAAATATATTTTTAAGAACAGATAAAATCATTTACAACTGCAAAATGTGTGAATAGTTTCTCGGCTATTGCACAACCTATGCTGAATACAGATCAACTTTTTTTTTTGGTCATTTCCAATGTTATGATAAGGAGAAATAGTATTATGCAGATGATTGTCCCTTAGATACAATGAATCAATAAATGAGTGAATAAATATATGAAAGCCAGTCTTGTGGCTGCACAAGTTGTTTATCTAAGTTGATGGCATAGATAGATAGATCCTGGGCTGAAGTGCTGAGTACAGCGAGGCAATTTGTTCCATCCAGGAAAGTTTCCATACTAGATGTGCATTCGGGGAGACACAAGGAGCTTCATCAACCTAGCAGCTATTTTCCCTCTCTTCTTTCTAAAGGTTCAAAGAGTTTACAGAAAAAATGTTTAAAACTGCTAAGTAATTTTCAGAATATTCAGCAGTATCTTAGTTCTTTAGGGAAAGTATACTAATGCTGACTTGAATTGTTGCAGAGTAGTGCCAAAGACAGCTAAACATAATGTGGTATGCTGGTTGGATCCTGGAACAAAAAAAGGACATTAGGCTAAAATTAAATAAATCTGAACAAAATACAGACTCTAGTTAACAATAATGTATAAATGTTGGGTCATTAATTGTAATAAATGTACCATACTAATATATGATGTTAATAATAGAAACAACTGGAAGTAAAATACATGAATATTCTTCATATGACCTATTCAGTTTTTCAGTAAATGAACACTATTTTTTATTGTTCTAAAAATAATGTTTTTTCTAAACTATAAACTTTATATAATTATGAATTATTGCACACATTTGAGTGAAATGTGCCCATGAATCTAAACCTTGACCAAATGTAGCAGACTGAAATTTTGAAATATTACAGTGCTTACAATAAATATAACAATGCTTACAATAAATATTAGCCAGTATTACCCTTTTAAATTCACAACAGAAGAAAGAAAATAGAGCTAGAGTTGAGCCACACCTGAGAACTGAGGTAAGAGTAAAAAACTTTGTCAGTACTGAATAAACACTGGTACTTTTTGCAGATTCTTACAGAAAAGAACAAATATCACACTGATGCATAAACCTAGAATTATTTTCTGTTTCAAGTGGAATTCTATGTGATGAAGACAAACAGATCAATCCTATTTCATTACACGGGAAAACCTCTCAACACTCTTTTTCAGCTTTAAGAATAAGAACTATTTTATAGGAGCAAAATATCTTAGATATGTGGAGACACAATGTTGTGGAAGAAATCCTCTCAGTAATATCTCTGCTACTGCTTGACTTGATTCAAATGAATAAGCTGATCCAAATATATGAAGCAGATAGTGCATGAATGTGAGATGGCAGAGTAGGAATACAATATAAATACGGATATTCTCAACATTAAAATGTTCTGGGAAAGAAAACTGCAAACTTATACTATTAAATGCCTGGCTTTTTCATCTAATCAGTCTTTTCCTCGTTCACCCTAAGTCCCAGCAGTATGCTTTTACTATAACTTCTTAGTCAAAATAGTCTCTGTGTATGTATGAGTGAGTGTGTGTATGTATGTATGTATTTTTTATATATTTAGTATTAATGTTTGTAAATATGCCTATCAGGTACCATTATACACATAATATATATACTTATATATAATTTATATATGTATACTGATATAATAATTTATATATACTGATATAATTTATATATATACTGATACTATAATGTTGTGTGTGTGTGTGTGTGTGTGTGTGTGTGTATACACACATATACATACTGATGCTGATGAACACTAACCTAGCAGGGGAAGCCTGTACTACAGGGGTCCACACTCCAAAAGATAATTCCATTTTTGTGTGTGTGTGTCCTGCCTCATAAAGCCTCATTCTCTCATCTCCAATTTCATTTTTTTTTTTTTTTGAGATGGAGTCTCACTCTGTCGCCCAGACTGGAGTGCAGTGGACGCTCCCGGGCACCGCAACCTCGACTTGCTGGGCTCCAGCGATCCTTCTGCCTCAGCCTTCCAAGTAGCTGGAACTACAGGCGCGTGCCACCACGCCCAGCTGATTTTTTTGATTTATTGTAGAGATGAGGTCTCGCTGCCCAGGCAGGTCTCGAACCCGCGGGCTCAGGCAATCCACTCACCTCAGCTTCCCAAAGGCACGGGATTACAGGCTGAGCCACCGAGCCCGGGTCCATTTCATTTTTTTGACTTCTATCTTTTATTCTTATTCTGGTTAAAGGTGTGTTAATTTTGTTTTTCTTTTAAAAATGCTAACTCTTCTTAAATTTTGTGCTGTTTATTTAGTCTCTATTTATTTCTGCTCTGATCTTTATTATTTCCTTCCTCCTGTAAATATTAGTTTTAGCTACTTCTTGATTTTCTAATTCCTTTAAGTACAATATTAGGTTATTTGAGGATTTTTTTCTCCTTTTTTGATGTAGTAGATCGTTACTGTAAACTTCTCTCTTAAAACTGCCTTTGCTGTATATTATAGGTTTTGGTACATTCTGTTTCCTTTTTAATTTGTATAAATACATTTAAAAATTTTTATTTTGCTATATTGGCACACTGTTCAAGAGCATGTTGCTTAATCTTCATGTACTTGTAAAATTTTATTTTCATGTTTTGGTTGTAAAACATTATGGTCAGACAATATACTTGATATAACGCCAGTCTTAAATTTGCTAAGATTTGTTTTATGGCCTATAGGTGACATTTTCTCTTCTTTTCTTTTTTTTATCAAACAAGTGAATGAATGTTTTAATGACCCCAAAATGGACATATTTTTACATACTAATGGAAGCATACTATACATTCTCATTAAGAAGTTGTATTTTTCACTTAATATCATTTGTAATTTTATACGAATCGTACACATCTAACTATTTTATTTAAAGATTAGTTGGTTCTATTTAATGATATCATGCGATTGTTCTATGTGGCCATAACATACACAATATAGGATCTTTTCTAAAGAATGTTCCTTATACACTTGAGAAGAATGTGTATTTTATAACTGTTGCATGGGAAATTCTGTGTGATGTTTCAAAATTGGGGGATTTATGGAGTTGGGATTACTGATTTTGTAGAGAAAAGGGAAGCTACATATACTGATTATTTAATGAAATATAGAATAAAGATGTAAAGATGTTTTATAGCAGAAATGGATTAAAGCAATGTGTCTACACACCTTACTCAAGCCCATCCACATGTTAAATCCGAGGAAGTAGCCTTATGCTATCGAGCAAGGAACTGCACATGAGGGTTTCAGAGGGAAATGTTTCACCTGCTTCTTGTGTAAGTAAACTTTGTACTGCTTTCAGTCATAAGATCTTTAGCTCACATGTCTTATTTGCCAGTTTGATCTTCTGAGTTACCATTTTCTAATTTTAGAATATTTTATTTTATTAGAGGAGAATGAGATATTTGAGACCTCATCGTTTTTGACAAAAATAGACACATTTTAATCATTTGCAAATAGTAAGATTTTTGAGTGCTGAAAAACATCTAAGTACTCTTTTAGGAAGAGTTATAACTTTATGGCATTTAAAATTAAGTGACTGAGTTGTATAATGATCACATAAACAAAACCGTGTTAGAGAGAAATGAAGGAATAGGAAATGCTAGCCAGGTCATAGAAAAACTTTCTATAAAGTAGATGTTTGGCTGAAGTTCTGAATAAATTGAAGAAATTAGCAATTTTTTTTCTAAGTGACAAAATACCAGGATGAAAAAAGAGAAAGTCCATCAACTGAAAGGCAAATGACTTTGTTTGTATGTGTTAGAGAAATAAAAAGAATGCTAGTATCTTAGGTGGGATACCCTCAAAATCAAAACCTGTGGTACAACTTTACATGTGGTAAAGTTGCTTTACACTTGTTAAGGTTTATTTTTAGAAGTGAGCCATTCATTAAGAGTAGGAGGCAGGAAAGGGCAAAAAGGACAAGTAAGGAAAACTAACCAAAGGTGATATTAAGATGATCATTTTTATGTAAAAATGAGACTCAACCCTATTGGAGATTCTCTGAGGAACCACGTAAAATGGATCTCAGAATTTCCGACTGAAGGAACACAATGGAGGAAATTTAAATTGCCAGTTCTTATTCCTTTGGCCAAGACTCACATGGATTGACCCCTTCACATTTTCAGGTTTGCAGATACATATGATAGCTAAGATTTCCTACGTGAAAGCAGAAGATAAGCCCCTTGGGAAGATAGCAATAGACATGCAGTGAATCTTAGGCAGGTGCCCTGCTTGTTTCTGGGTATAACTGTTTGTTGGAATGATGGAAAGAGTATAGCAGTAAGTTGAAGATGGAGTAGGATGTAGAAAATGTTCGATGCATTCCAGTCTTTATACTAATCAACTTCAGTCATCTCTGTGTGAATTCTGATACTTTACAGAGCCTTCAAGATTGTGACTTGCCTTATTATCTATGAAATATCTAAAGAAAAATTTAATGGAATAAGCTAATGCAAGTGGTTTCTCAGACCATACTTAACGTTCATTCACTTTAGAGTTTTCTCATATTTAGCTAGCCCTTTAAGGTGTCTGCATTTCTGGTTGTGTGTGGTGGTTATGACCCTCTTAACCAAGGAGTGGGAGTACTTAGTTGCTTTACACTTGTTAAGGTTTAGTTATTACACTTGCCTATTTACAGTAATCATCAGACACGACTCACTCAGAAACACCCCAGGAGATGCCATGGGATCCAGATGTACCTGTACCATTGTGTAGTATACATCCTAGTATCTAGTGAATACATTTAAATCTCTTCCCTAGTGGTAGGATTTTCTGACTTTGATCTGAAAATGAGATAGTTCTCAATTTCAGCTATGGTAGCTGAGTTAGACATCTGCTTGGGAGCTCTAATTATTTTATTTATAGAAATCAGTTAACACTCTAGCTTCCTATGTGTCTCAATATTAGTAATATCGTGATCTATTAGTAATTAATACAGATCCTTGCTGCTAAAGGTACTTTGTTAACTTTCTAATCTTAAAGTTCATTATGACAGTTACTTTGAAATTATTTCTCATGATAAGTGTTGACTTCCCAGGGCTTCTTTAATTCCAGAATTTAAGTCCAGTCGGAAGCCGAGTTCCATGGCAGCATCTTCTGTGTCAACTCTGGCTCAGAGAAGAAAGCACTCCGGGACTACTCAGAAAAGTCAGTGCATCCCCTAGCAGTTTACTTCCTATTGGGGAAAAAAGAAATAAATATTTACTTATCTGTGGTTTCACTTTCTATAGTTTCAGTTACCCGTGGTCAACCACAGACTGAAAATATTAAATGAAAAAAATCCAGCAATAAACAATTCATAAATTGCAAATCTTTGAGTAGCATGATGAAATCTCATGCCACCTCACTCTTTCCTGTCCAGGATGTAAAACATTCCTTGTCCAGAGTATCTACACTGTGAATGATACCCACTCATTAGTTGCTTAGCAGCAATCTTAGTTATCAGATTAAAAAAAAACATAGTTTGTAAAAGGTTCAGTATGATCTGAGGCATGAAGTATCCCGTGGGGATCTTAAAACATATATCCCATGGATAAAAGGGCTGTTGTATCCTCTAATGGTTCCCAGGGAACATACTTCACTGGTAGAGTTTCTAATCTCAAATGTTGAATTACTTCTACATTGCTCACTTAACTATCTTTTGGAATTTTTCTAGATATTCTATTTTATTCACCATAAACTATCAGTTTCCAAAATTTAAAAATCAATTCCAAGAAGGTAACTTGGCCAGAATATTAAACACTGAATCACAGTTATCCATGTCAGTAATAAGTTATATACTTTGTAGTTGTGATTCAGATCCCATCTCCCAGATACACTCCAACATGTGCTTCCCAATATTTTTAATATTTGCTACTCATATCTTTTAGTTATTTGAATATGTTTGTTTTTTGTTCCTCCTGGATAAATGATTCTATTGTCATGCTTTTGCCCTGTTTCTCTTGCCCCTATTTAGAGATTAATAATTTATTTAACCAAGGAGGTGAAAGATATCTATAAGGAGAACCACAAAACTTGGATGAAAGAAATTGCAGATCACCCAAACAAATGGAGAACATCCCATGTTCGTGGATTGGAGGAATCACCATCATTAAAATGACCATATAACCCAAAGTAATCCACAGATACAGTGCAGTCCCTATCAAATTACCAATGTCATTTTTCACAGAATTAGGAAAAACATCCTAAAATTAATATGGAACAACAGCAAGAAAAAGCCAAAATAGCCAAACAAGTCGTGAGCAAAAAGACAGAGCTGGAGAAATCACATTACTTGACTTCAAATTACACTACAAGACTTTAATCACCAAAACATCATGGCAATGGTACAAAAGCAGACACATGGACCAATGGAACAGAATAGATAATTCAGAAATAAACCCAAATACCTACAAGTAACTGATCTTTGACTAAGCAAACAAAAACACACATGGCATGGGTGGAAAGGATACTCTATCCAACAAATAATACTGAGAAAATTGGATAGCTAAATGCAGGAAAAAGAAATTTGATCTTAACTTCTCCCCATATACAATAATTAACTCAAGATGGATTCAAGACATAAACATCAGACATGAAAGCATAAAAAGACCTGAGGAAAACCTAGGACAAACTCTTATGGATATGGATCTAGGCAAAGAATGCATGGCTAAAACCTCAAAACCAAATGCAATTAAAACAAAAATAAAAGAGACTTACTTAAACCAAAAATCTTCTGCACAGCAAAAGAAATGATCAACAGGGTAAATGGGCAACCTACAGAATGAGAGAAGATATTTTTTCAAACTATACATTTGAAAAAGGACTAATCTTCAGAACCTACAAAAAACTCAAACAAATCTGCAAGAAAAGAGCAATTAGTTTCATTTGAAAAGTGGACAAAGACATAAATAGACATCTCTCAAAAGAAGATATACAAATGGCCAACAAACATATGAAAAATGTTCAATGTCACTCATCATCAGGGATATGTAGACTAAAGCCACAATGAGATACCTCCTTATGCCAGTAAGAATGGCCATTATTAAAAAAAATCAAAGCCCAATAGATGCTGTCATGTGGAGAAAAGGAGCATTTATACACTGTAGGTGGGAGTGTAAATTAATGCATCCGCTATGGAAAGCAGTATGGAGATTACGCAAAGAACTAAAAGTAGATCTACCATTTGATCCAGCAACAATTACTACATATCAACTCTAAGAAACAGAGGTTGTTATATAAAAAAGACTCCTGCATTCATAGTTTCATGGCAGCACAATTCACAATTGCAAAGATTTGTAATCAACTTAAATGCCTATCAACTGATCAGTGGATAATGAAAGTGTGGTATATATACACAGCCATAAAAAAGAATAAAATCATGTCTTTTGCAGAAACATGGATGGAGCTGGAGATCATTATCCTAATTAAACTAAGAAACAGAAAACTAAATACCATATGTTGTCATTCATAGGGGGGGAGTTAAACAACCATAAAGATGAATATAATAGACACCGGGGACACCAATAAGGGGAGAGGTGAGGGGAAGCTATGATCCAGACGCTTCCTATGGGGCACAATATTCTCCCTCTGGGAATGTGCCACGTGAAACCGAATCCCCACCACTACACAGTATGTCTATATAATAAATACATATGTGTACCCCTTGAATCTAAAATAAGCAAACAAACAAATAAATATTTTAAAAGTATAAGGAAACTATGAAAGGTGAAAAAGTCAGATATCCAAATATTTGGAAATCTAAATATTAATTTGCCAGGCATCTGAACCAGAGGAGGCCTTTGCTAGAACTCTATATGAGGACATAATTTAATATAGAAAGAAAGCTGTTTCTTCCAAACAAGATATTAAAGATAACTGTAGAAATTAAATACTCTCAGACTTTTTCATATAATTACTAACATTCTAGGTTTCTGGGCTTTTCTTTAATACAAATCTAGCCTCTGGCATAAGAGAACCATAAGAGTTGTTCATTTAATGACCATTGTAGCCTCAGCACCTTTATGTTTAAAGGTTGATTCTAATTTTCTAATATCTTTTCTGTTCTTCCAGGATTACAGTGCACCATCAGTTGATAGATGGTTAATTTAAGCCTGTCATTTTATTTTTTTCTGAGTTTCTAAAACTGTTAACCAAAGATAACGAATTGCACAGTCCGTAATATTACTACTGCTTTTATATTGATAACATGTGCTAGTACTGTACAAACAGATTCAAATACATTCCCTATAAAAATCCTAGCAACCATAATGCTAACACCTGCCAATAATTATCATCATTTCACTGACCCTGGGCATTGGGAACCATACTGAGAAAGATTACGATAACAACACTCACTGAAAAAATAGGAGCCACTGCTATTACTAATAATTTTAGTTTGGGCTTCACTGAAAACTTCACTTGATAAAAGCATTGGCATGTACCTGAACTGAGAGGCTAGGAAAAGTGTAATAATGACAGGAAAGAAGAGAAAGCCAATGCAAGGGTGAATTATTTTGTTCATTATCACAGTGACCAATTAAGCAAACTGTTAGTAGTTTTTGAGGGACAGTGTAAAATATACTTCAGGAATGTTCAGTAGAGTGAGGGTGACTGGTATGAGTTGACCAAACAAGAAAGTAGCAGGAAATAAGGCTTGAATGGTAAACCTGGGTGAGATCGCATGATAACTTGGACACTGGATTTTATTTAAGTTTAGTAGGAAGTCTTCACTAGGGTGGTGTCAGAATGAAAATGATCTGGTTTATATTCTTAAAAGATGATTCTCATATGGTTGTTGGCCATTTGTATATCTCCCTTTGAGAGATATCTATTCCTGTCATTTGCCCAATTTTTAATGGAGTTCTTTGCTTTTTTCTTGCTGATTTGTTTGAGTTCTTTGTACATTCTGGATATGAGTCCTTTATCAGATGTTTAATTTGTGAATATCTTTTCCAATTCTTTTCCAACAAGTATGTTGCTTGTTTGCTCTGTTGATTATTTCATTTGTTGTGCAAAAGCTTTTTGGTATAATTTAGTAGCAGCTTGGAAATTTATGGCTTGGGTTTTAGCCATAAATTATTTACCTCGGTCAATGTCCATAAGAGTTTTTCCTGGATTTTCTTCTAGGATTTTTATGGTGTCAGGTCTGACATTTATGTCTTTAACATCACGTTTGATCATGGAAATGCAAATTAAAGCTACAATGAGATACCACCTTATACCAGTCAGAATGACCATTATTACGAAAGCAAAAAACAACAGATGCTAGTGCAAAGGTGGAGAAAAGGGAACACTTATACACCGTTGGTGGGAGTGTAAATTATAACCTCTATGGAAATAAGTTTGGAGATTACTCAAAGAACTAAAAGTAGATCTACCATTTGATCCACCTCACTACTACTTGGAACAGATGTCATTATATTAAAAAGACATCTTTCTGGGCTTGGTGACTCAGCCTGGAATCCCGCGTCTTTGGGAGGCTGAGGTGAGTGGATTGCCTGAGCCCGCGGGTTCGAGACCCGCCTGGGCAGCGAGACCTCATCTCTACAATAAATCAAAAAATCAGCCGGGCGTGGTAGCGCACGCCTGTAATTCTGGCTACTTGGAAGGCTGAGGCGGAAGGATCGCCGGAGCCCAGCAGGTCGAGGCTGCGGTGGCTGGGAGCGGTCATTGCACTCCAGTCTGGGTGACAGAGTGAGACTCCAACTCAAAAAAAAAAAAAAAAAAAAAGACACCTCCGCCCACATGTTCTTTGCAGCACAATTCACAGTTACAAAGATGTTGAATCAACCTGCATGCCCATCAGCTGATCAGTGGATAATGAAAATGTGATATATATATACACCATGGAATACCATGCAGCCATAAAAAATGAATGAAGTCATGGTCTTTGCAGCAACATGGATGGAACTGGAATCCCAAGTAAACTGACTCAGAAACAAACAAACAAAAAAAAACACTGTATGTTCTCATTCATATGTGTGAGTTAATGGTCACAGAGACGTAAATAATAGACACTGGGGACACCAATATGGGAGAGGGGAAAGGACGGCTAGGATACAGAAGTTTCCTCTGGGATACTATGTTCACTATCTGGGGAGTGGGCCACGTGAGATCCAATCCCCACCACTGCACAATATGTCCATGTAATGAATATGCATGTGTACTCCCTGAATCTAAAATAATAAATAAAGAATTACCACAAAAAGATGATTCTTAATACTGTATAGTGAATAAAGGGTGGTAGAAAGGAGACAAACAGAAGCCCACTCAAGCATTTCAAACAAGAGGGTATTAATGGAGCTCGTAAGGATCCACTTAATATGGAGTGATGTTTGAAACTAGGTTCAACATGTGGCATCAACAGAAATTAGGACCATGAAGATGTCTTTAAGGTTTTTTGGTGTTTTTCTCCCTTTAGTTAACTTGGTGATTTTAGGAGTAACTTACTGGCATAGAGAAGACTGGCAGGTACAGGTAATGTTAGAAGTTGTCTTTTGAACATGTGAAAAATGCTTCTGTGATTAGCATTCAAGTACAAATGTTAGATGGAAAGTTAGATACAAAAGTAAAGTCACACCAGGTGCGGTGGCTTACACCTGTAATCCCAGTGCTTTGGGAATCGAAGGCAAGAGGGCAACTTGGTAAGATCTCATCTCTACAATACAAATAAAAAAAAAAAAAAATAGCCAGGCATGGTGGCCTAAGCCTGTAGTTCCAGCTACTTGAAAGACTGAGGAGAAAGAATTGCCTGAGCTGAGCCCAGCAGGTCAAAGCTGCAGTGGCGGTGAGCATGCCACACACTCCACCCTGGGCGACAGAGTGAGACTCCAACTCAAAAAAAAAAAAAAAAAAAAAGTAAAACTTGAGGAGCAGAAATGGAGATTGGTTGTATAAATACAGGAGTAAGTACCAAATTACTTGTGGCCATGGGAATATGAGATCACTAAGAAGATAGAGAGTTATAGGAAGAAAAGAAATATCTGAGGACTGGAAGATTCTTAAAGAATTCCAGTGTGTACTGATCAAAAATAAATTCTAATACTTAGAGATAGATGAGAATGATAGGAGAAAAAATATTCGGTTAGTTCTATGAAAAATCAAAAGAATGTTGTATCTCAGAAATCAAGTGAGAAATTACCTAATCAGGAAGCACCTTAAATATTTTTGAAAAGTATCAAGTTTACTGTAGGAATTTAAAATAGTGAGATTGAAATGAATGGTTACTACAGTGGTTAGACCTTGATATATAGACACGTATATCTTTATATGTGTTTACAGTTACTTTTAATGTTTTTATCTAATACACAGGTACAGGTAAATAAATAATTCACAATATTTTAAGTTCAATTAGTATGCATCAAGTTAAATAGTAATAGAAGTGATTCCATAAATAATTTAAATATGTCATGACAGAAGAGGGAAGAAATAATTACCATGGGAAAGATATCGCTTTGGTAAGTTAGTATGCGATTCAGTGTACAGAGGATACAACTTTAGATGTAAGCAATGGCAATATATCATTGTAAGTGAAGGGAAAGAATAGATGGGTCTTAAAACCAGTAGTTTGGCTCACTTGGTGATGTAAAGTCAAGAATTCACTTTAAATTTTTTTTCTTCTTTATTCTCAGTAAAATAATGTTAGCTTAAAATAAGAGGGGAAGTAAAGAGATATAGTTTTCTCACTGAGTAATTATGTAAATTGGCCAACAAATGTGATAAGCTTGCCAAAATATCCTGAGTATGCCTGATGCTTGTTCACAGATTTAAAGTGGTATCAGTCCATAGCATTGTGCATGTGTGTGTTGTGAGCTATTTTTACTGAAATTTACTGGTATAGTTACTAGGTTATGCAGAAATGGATTTATCCAGGTTTGGGATTTGCTTGGGTAATGCATGGAAGTAAGATTGAAGTTATGAAAGGAGTTAATTATATTAACATAACATATAATGAATTCTAAGCTGAGCGATGAGAGGAGAATGATCAATGGAAAAAGTCGTAAGAGTTAATAGATGGGAGTTCCAGATGAGGTCAAAGTTTCTGTTTTTGTTTTAAGAGTGGAAGATTAAAGAAAATGAGTTGAAATGATGGAAATTGCAAATTATAACAGAGATTGCATTTATCTAAATTTCCAGAGGTGGTGCAGTAATTGGCAATGATAAACACTAAAGTATAAAAATGGTAGACTATTGGAGTACTAAAGAAATAAAATGTGTTAACAATGAAAAGTTTAAGGAATTAGAAAACAAGAGAGTTGGCTAGATGACACATATGTAAAGGAGACTTTACATGTTGCATTTTCTAACCTTCTTTATGGCCGTTTGGTCTCACAGGAAAATAAAGTAAAACTATTATATTTAATGGAAAGCAGAAAATTTACTTCCTTCTTTATGGAGACTGCTGTGATAAACTGAAAAAATGACTACAAATTATTTTACTGTTATCAAAAAGTGAAACCTATTATTCCAACTTTTAAATTTGTAAGCATTATGTGAATTGCTTTGGCCAAATGTGATAAAAGTAAATGTGATAAGAGCAGGGACCTGGAAAGTCCTTGAGCACTGGGGTTTATTTCACGTTTCAGTGTTTTGACTTTTCAATGACCATGTAAAGGAACTCAGAATATATAAGAAGAGAAACATGGCCCAGTGTCTTCCAATTTGCCAAAAGCCTGACAACTGTCAGTCATGTGAGCCAGTACACCACAAATTATCCAGCTATTATTGACAGCAGAGAACAGCTAGGCTGGCCCAATTAAGGACTTTCCAACTAACCCACTGACTTAGAATACATCTATATCATTATGATTTTAAGCAATTAGGATTAGGAGTTGGGATAGTTTGCTACACAGCAATAGATAATTGATAAACATATTGTGTTTAGAAGTGGAGTTTACATTGCAAATAGGAAATGATGATGACTAGAAAAACCAGTGAAGAAACTATTGGGTGAAGCTCAAAAAATGGTGCATTATCTCTTAATGGAGTTGAAAATAGTGATAAATTGCTATGGCACACTGATAAAATGATTATTCTTGTTATTGTGTAGTAAAACAACTGACAAGTGATCACCTGCTCAGACTTGGATGGTTTCTACAAGTTTCTAATGCACATAACTATCACATCATTGAACAATGAATATGTGTTAGAAAGGCATACGTAACAAGTTTCTTTAGATCAGAATAAGCACATCCAAGTTTGCCTTCTAGGAATAATTTTAGATCATATAATATTTTGGATTCCAATCCTAAGGGCAGAATTGCTTGACACCTTTTGGATCCCTGGAAGAATAGTAAAATAATTTCCCATGTGAGAGAAATGTCAAGAAATTGCAGCCAGAAAATAATTGTGACTGATTACTAAATGCCCACAAATTCCTTCCTTTCTATGAAGGTGGGTCATATTTTTCCATTTCTTGAAACTGAAGTGGTCATGTGACTTTTTTTGGCCATGGGATTTTATAGTAAATGTGACAAAAACAAAAGCTTGGCGAGTCCTTATATATTGAGGATAACTTCTCCTACAGCTTTTCTATAAACATGCAATTCAAATTTGAGAAAACTTAGACTAGCTGCTAACTTGTTGAATGATAAGTGAAATAAAACTCAGATGTCTCTGTCCCTCCATTCAGCAGCTTGAGAAAATCACACACGAACAAGAATACCCTTGAGTGTCAGTGCAAACTACCCACCAGTTGACAGTAAATATATAGGCATGCCCAGAAGTTATCAGGTGAAGGATACGAAGAATTATTCAGTGGACTCATAGGTGTGAGATAATTAAATGGTTAATAGTTAAACCACCAAATTTTGGAAAGCTTCTTTAAGCAACAAGATAACTGCAAATCTTTTATCTCTAGAAATTACTTTGCTGTCAGTAGGCTTTGAAACCACCACTATATTTAATCCAACCATAATTATATAAGAAAATTCTCATAATGTGCTAATGACACTGTCTTTTAAATTTACTACAATAATATACATTTTAAAAACTAGCTTAAAACATAATTACACCAATGTGTAGGAAGCCTATGAGCAATATAAAACAACCAAATTTATGCTGGCCCTTTTTTATATTATAAAATAGTTGTATGTTTATAGAATGGTTTTCAGTATAAACTTCTAAGATCTTATTAAACATATAGTAATTACAGTATTATCTGCAGATTTCCTTCTTACTACATGCTCATTCTACTTTCTTTCTAAAGATAAAACTTATGCATGAAAATATACATTAAGGATTTTTGGCAACCTTGTTTATATTTTTGCCTATAATTTTATTAATATACATAAGAAAAAAGACTATGTGGTAGTTCAGTTTTTATTTAGTAGATATTTAACAACAAATGATATGGGACACAATACAGATATGTGTTGCCTCATCTTTCACAGAATTAAAAACATTTAATTACCAGACTCACTAGAATTTTCTGATCAAACTCTTAACAATATGACTTTTAATGGTCACAGAGATTATATTTCTTCTCCTTTTTGGGCACAGGATAAGTTATCTATTTTCTGTCACTCCCTCTCTCCTTGGAGGATCCAATATTATTTTGATGATTTTGATGTTATATTTCACATCGAAGGAATATTAGCAAATTAAACATACAATTGATATTTTTTTCTCTTGAATAACTCAGGCATTAGTAACTCTGACTCTTATCAGATCAACTTCCTGTAGAAAGTTAAAGCCTGCAATGGTCCAGGATCTGGAAATATATATATATATACGTATATATATATGAAGAGAATACTTTTTGAAAAAAGACTACTAAATATTCCTTTGCTAAACCATGCATGTAATGTTTATTGATTGCCCATGATTTTAACTAACTACACTGTAAATAAGAACTCTATGAGAAAAGTCGATAAAAAGACTCTTCTGTTATCCTTTTAATTCTAATAAAACTGTTTGGCCAATTTGATTCACTAACACTGTTAATAATAGACCTTAGACCCTGTGCTTTAGAAATTTGGCTTAAGTAGAAAACTGAGAAAAAAAAGAAAATTGACCACGTCTTTTATATTTTCTATCCATATACATTCATTCTGCACACTCTATTCTGAACTGCTGAAATAAATTTAATTTTCTTAATTGGCCAAGTTAAAACAGTTTGTATAAGAAAACTCTAGGAGTGGGAAATTGTTATGGAGTTTAATATTGATTGGAGTATGTACCTATTGAATAGGAGGAGGGCAAGGCATCAATGTTAGCTAGTTGAAATACAAGTTGAATTTGTAAATTAAGTAGAAATTCATGATAAAAACAGACATCACCAAGGAAAGGAGAACAGGTATGAGTCTGGAATGATTTATATTACTTTAATCACAGGAGTCAATGCAGTCAAAAGCACTTTATTATTATGACTAGTTGGAGAGAAGTGTTCAAGTCAAAGTTGTAACTTCACATGTCCACATTTCAATTTCCCTAGTGAAAGAAATTTCAAATTGTCATGCTAATAGTGAAAATATTTGATATAAAACATTAAGACAAGACAATCAAATAAATCAGCTAGCACCACCTTAGAGGAAGATGTGTGGAGATTTTTGTAGTAGTTTGCCTAAAGAACAAGAATCAAGGCTGGAAGCGATGGATATGACTTAGGTAACAAGGGAGTGACTTAAATCTGAATGTACAAAAGAAAGATTTTCTGAATACAACCTACCTTTCTCATATCCAACAAACTTGTATGGGAATCAGTATCAAGCAAAAGATTATATGATCAATATCTGGCATACATCACTGAATCTACTTTTAATTCTCTTGTGGATGACTTCCAGAAACTAAGACTGAGAAAGAAGAGAGGCTCACACTTCATAACAGTTTGTTGAACCTAGAAGTCTATTGTGGGGTTTGTTTTCTAACTTTGCCATCATTCAAGAAGTTCAGGCCCTGCAGCTCATTAAATTTTGGGAAGCAGGTTAGAAGTCATAGCTTCTAAACTCTGAGGCAATATGTAGTTGATGTGATCTTTTTGTTTGCATGCATTTCAGGCCAAAATTTCTATTTGCCAATTTTAGTTTATTTATTCCCATACGCATCAAATATATGAGGCAAAAAACAGCTAGTGTTTACTGAACTTTATTTTAATTTATATGGGAACCTTATTCTCAGCTTCTAATCTAGTATAAAATAGTCTATTAGTGGTTTTTAAAGCCCTGGGGCTTCTCTGAATACATCACTTAACCTGGAATAGGTTTCTGAGACTGAACAATAAGACTAACTGAAACAGATTGTGTTTTCTTTTTAAATTCATCTTTCATTCTTATTCTAAATAGGTAATATATGCTTGATTCTTCCACTTCATTAGGCATAATAATTTAATGAACATTCTGATACCTAGATTTCAGAAACCCTCCCCACAGCCTCCTTGCAACTTGCGATTCAACTTCGTTTACAGATTGAGTGCAGAAACTGAGTTCAGAAGGTCATTTTGAGGATATCACCAAAGGCACAAGTAAATGATAATACGGAAAAAAGTCAAAGCAGAACATACATTTGAGAATCTTAAATAATTAAAAATACTATGAACTTTTGAGAATCTTGAATAATTAAAAATAACAATATGACAAATCCTTATAAATTTTAAAGAGAAGAAAGAAAATTGATTTAGAAAATCATATGAGTTTAGATTTGACACACTATACAATGAATACATCCATACCACACACACACACACACACACACACACACACAACACTCACATTACATTACAGAAAGAAACAATTGCAGATGGTTTACAAAATACACTTTTAAAAACTTTTAGTAATAATGCCAATTTATAAAAACCAACAGAATGGTTTAACATAGTAAAGGTCAATGTATCTATTAACAAATAATGTATCTACTAAGAATACAAATAAATATAAGAGCCTTGCCATTAAATTCAAGAATTCATTTTACCAAACTTTTCTGAAGGTACAGTCTAATAATAAAAAGGTTAAATAAAGGCACAGTTAAAATATTTAGAAATCAAGATCCAAAACTGTTACAATTTTTAAGGGGTATGGTTATCTTTGTAGTAAATGCAAGTTGTTTAACAGGAGTACAAAATATATAAGAATAAGAATATCAGAATACAAAATAGCAGAAACATTAATGACATACATTCAATAGTGATTTATGAAAACAGAAAGGTTAGTATGTAAGTTAACAGTAAATTCTATAAAATATAAAACAAAAATATCAAGAGCTTTATGAAATATATAATAAAAGTTAATCACAATACATAAAGTAACACTTGGAGAAATACAAGTTTGTACAAGGTTAATAATAACATGCCATCTAATAATAGCCACAAATTGATTTGTAAATCTAATTCAATTTCAAGAAATTCAACTTTACAATACAATTGTAAAACATATTTTGAAGACTGAATCTCCTGCAATAGCCAAGATAATTTGTTAAAAGAGAACAAGTAGTATTCTTCTATGACTTATCAGGATATTTTCTGCTTTAGAGTAATTATAAACATTGTGACATTGAAACACACACACACACACACACACACACACACACACACACACACACACACACGCAGATGGATGGAGGAGCAGAGAAATCCTGAAATAAATTCGTGCTAATATAGCAATTTGACACAGACTAAACATAGCATTAAATATCAGGTAGAAGATGCATTACACAAAAACTGTCAGAGAGAATAGTTGTTACATATGGAAAAATAAAATAAACTTTACATGTATACAAAAAATGCATATATAATTAATAGCTGCTCAAAGGTAAATGCATACACAAACACATAAACTTGTACATACAAACGATTTGAAGATTTACTTCTCATTAAGGTTTAGAACAACAAAAAGCATTCTCAACCATATTAATAGCAATAAAGTCTAGACACACTTCAAAAATTTGATTTTTTTTTATTAAAACCATTGAAGAAAAGATGCAAACAAAACAGTAAAAATAAACCAAAATCTAATCTCCACATAAAGCCCACTCCAGGTAAGCAGAATGTGCTAAGGATTCAGGATGTTTATATACCCGGTACCAGTTGATGTTTGAGGCGGAAGAGTCGGAGGAGAAAGTCTACTCAATGTTAGGTCTTTATTGAGAGAAGGAAAAATCAGACAAATAACTGGCAAACCATAAGCTGGTATCTCATTTGATATCAAGGATTCCCAAATACATACACACGCACACACATACAACATGGGAAAAAAAGAAAATATTCTCCCATTCTTAATTCTCTCACATGGAAATTTTGTTAAGAAACAGAGTTGGAATGGAGCTAGAAATGTACAGAGATCTGACAGTTTCACAATATCTGGGCTTACAGCACTGAATTTAACAGAAGGCCAAGTTTGTGGTCCTGATTATTATTGCTATTCCAAGGAATCTCTGATACCAAATTCCATGAGACTATCCCTTCTTGTAACTTGTAGACTTTAAATTTGTATACCTAAAGACTGCCTGTTTTTGAACCTGAGAGAAGACCAGGAGACTTCAAAATTGCAAGGCAATAAGTCTTGTAGGCCATGAGATCCTTAGACTTCGAGTCTATAAGATTGTGACTGTAGGCCAAATATGTGCAAGGTTATTTATCAACAATGATAAGACATGTAAACTCTCTATCTTCCCACTTTTCTGAAAGGGCCCTGGGTGTTTGACTCACAGAGAGGTTTCTGAAAGCATACCAGAGGTGCCAGAGTTGTTAATTACTATCCCAAAGCCTTCACATTTTTTGTGTGCCAACTCAAATGTCCTATTTATCAGACTAAATATACATGTACGTATGTCTACATATTGCATATATACATATATATTCACATATGCACACATATATATTTAATATATACTTGTATTGAAGGTAGACTAAATTACGTTTATTATATCAAATAAACTTGCAGCTGATATAAATTATTTAAAGATACCCATTTGGAAATTAAAGCTTTCTAATTGTGCTGTGTGTGTGAGTTTCTAAGACTATTAAATACACAAAATGAATGAGCAAATTAGCTTTTTTATATGAGAGCTGCTTGTAAAAAAAACATTTTTTTTTTTTTTGAGTTGAAGTCTCACTCTGTCGCCCAGACTGGAGTGCAGTGGCTGCTCCCGGCCACTGCAACCTCAGCCTGCTGGGCTCCAGCGATTCTTCCGCCTCAGTCTTCCAAGTAGGTGGAACTACAGGCGCGTGCTACCACGCCCGGCTAATTTTTTTGATTTTATTGTAGAGATGTGGTCTCGCCAAGTTGTCCAGATGGGTCTCGAACCCGCGGGTTCAGGCAATTCACTCACCTTGGCTTCCCAAAGCACGGGATTACAGGCTGAGCCACTGAGGCTGGCCGCTTATAAAAATTTACATACTTTTGGTTAAATCATTATTTTAACCAAAAAAAAAAAAATAGGTAATTTTACTCATAGCTACAATTTTAGTTTTTCAGTAGTTGATATTTTATTACAAAGTCAGGATTGCTTATAAATAGAAAAGAAATTCTGGAGCAATATCAGCTTGTGATGATAAGGTATAACTATATAGCACCTATGCAAAATGTGTGATTCAACTAACTTTTGCGAAATGTAGCAAATCCAAATAAAGCATGTTATTTTATATTTTATATTCTTTTATCTTCATCTTACATAAAGCCTTGACTTTATATTGCTTGTTCATTTGTAACTCAAAATAATGGAGAATCAATGATGAGGTTTTTAATCTATTCAATTATTTGTATATTCCTGAGCTGAATATGTAGTACATAACCAAATACTTGTTGAGTGAATGGGTTTATTAACTTGAAATAAATACCCACAAGATTACTAAAGATGACTAGTAAGCAGTTCTTTATGATAAATGATCTTAATAATAAAATATTTATATTTTATCATTGTTATATTAATTATGAAATATTTATAATTAAATTATCTAAATTGACAACATCAGAGAAAATCACATAGTACCTAGTTTAATTTTTTTCTTTGTAATAAGAAGCAAATAGCTAGGCATTGACAAGAAAATAAATAAAAAAGAAAACATAATTTTCCAATGATGTCATAAAAATGTCCATTGCAAATTCTATTAGATCTGTGACATCTTTGATGATTTGAAATATTTTATGGCTATGAGGAAAAAGGCAGCGAGCAGGTCTCAGCATCTAGATCAGGAAGAGAAACTTCCTCCTTAGAGGTAATGAGAGTATTAGGCAGAGATGAAATAGAAAGTATTGAGGGTGAATAAAAACATGTGTGGCAGGGCGTGGTGGTTCACGCTTATAATTCCAGGACTTTGGGAGGCCAAGGTGAAAGGATTACCTGAGCCCACGGGTTCGAGACCAGCCTGGGTAACTTGGCAAGACCTCATCTCTATGATAAAATCAAAAACTTAGCCAGGCGTGGTGGTGCATGCCTGTGGTTCCTGCTACTTAGAAGGCTGAGTCTGAAGAATTACCTGAGCCCAGCAGGTCGAGTCTGTGATGGCTGTGAGCGTGGCCACTGCACTCCACCCTGGGCGACAGAGTGAGACTCCAACTAAAAAAAAAGTATGTGATTTGTTACAATGTAAACTCTAAGAATCTACTCTATTATACGTGCAAAAATATCTTCTATAATTGTTCACTGTCAACAAAAACATTGAGGTGGTTCAGGAATTGCAATAGTAAATATACAAGGTTTTGGGTGGCATAAACTTTGGGTATAAATAAATCTGCTATATTTTTTTCTCAGTTTTCTGTGGTAAACCCAGAGAAATGAAGAACAATAAGGAGATTTATTTTTAAAAATGAGAATCGGGGCACATGTGAAAATTTGTTACATAGTGAGTGTAAAGGTAATGTTTGGACTCATGATGAGCCTGCCCTCCCACCCTGGTAGTGAGGATGTTACCCAATAAGTCGTTTTACATTCCTTATCCCCCCCTTTCCCTCTCCTCCCTTTAGCAATGCCCAGTGTCTGTTATTCTGTCTTTGTGACTGAGACCCCAGTGCTTAGTATATAAGAACATGCAGTATTCAGTTTTCTGTTCCTGTGATAATTCGCTTAGAATGATGGTCTCTACTTGCATTCATGTTACTTCAAATGCCATTATTTTATTCTTTTTATGATTGTATTCCATATACATACCATATTTTCTTTACCCAGTCCACCGTCAATAAGTACCTGGGCTAGTTGCATGTTTTTGCTATTGTAAATAGTGCTGCAATAAACATGTGTGCAAGAGTCTTTTTGGTAGAAAGATTTATGTTCCTTACCATACACAATATTAAGTATAATCCAAAGTTATCACTGACAAGACTGTGTCCCAAGTTTTTCTTTATTAAAAAAATACTCACCAGCAAGTTATTCTCTGTCCACTGGAGGGTATAACAAAATTTATATCTAGATAATTATACAGACCTTGATAGACTTCTTTGCAAGAGTTAAACATACATGGCTTCTTTTCACATGCTGACAGTGTACTTACAAGTTTTGCATATGTGACAGAGTAAAATTCATTCTGAACCCTGTTGAAAAAAACTGAAAGAGAAATCCCAAGAACAAATAATAAGCATTAGTTTAGTAAACCAAGAACACAAGACAAGGGTGTCTATTAAATTATTCCAGTTGAGTGAAAAATATAGAAAAAAATTTTGATTACTTGAAGTGTAAAAATTTAATCATATAAAGAAAAATTGAAAACAACATATAGATTCATTAGGGTAAAAATGAGTGGATATTATGACTGTAATAATGAATGTAACTGAGGGTTTTATGTATGTGCGTACTACAGGTTATATATCTCAGAGATTTAACAAGAATCAAGTACAGAAAAATCAGTAACATTAAAAAAAAAAATTACTTCTGCTTCCAGGTAAGATGTAGCCGTATGCAGAACACTGTCCTTACTTATATAATTTTAAAATGTTTGTTTAGTTGTGAAGGGACCCTTGGAGTCAATAGGAACCAGAGAGGCAAACATAGAAAAGGAAATGCTCAGAGGCAAAGTTTAAAGCCTGTTGGAGAAAAAAAACATTTTATTAGCCTTTTAAAAAATAAATAAGGCCAGGTTCGGTGGCTCAGCCTGTAATCCCGCGCTTTGGGAGCCCGCGGGTTCGAGACCCACCTGGGCAAGTTGGTGAGAACTCATCTCTACAATAAATAAAAAAAAAAATTAGCCGGGCGTGATAATGCACGCCAGTAGTTCCAGCTACTTGGAAGGCTGAGGCGGAAGGATCGCCGGAGCCCAGCAGATCGAGGCTGCGGTGGCTGGGAGCAGCCACTGCACTCTAGTCTGGGTGATAGAGTGAGACTCCAACTCAAAAAAAAAAAAAAACAAAAAAACAAAGTAAACAATATACTAAATTTAATAAACTCTATGCTGAACTTAAGACAAGACAGAAATCAAAAACTGCTAACCAATTTTTTAAAAAAACTATATAAACAAGTAATAAGTGATCCAAATATTAGAATAGCTGCACACACATACATGCATATAACTTTAAAGATCATTGGTAAGTAAAATAAAATAAACTAGTCGTGTTGAATAGGTGATGATTCCTTCCTCTAGGGATATTTAAAAATCTCTGGGGATCTATTTGGTAATCATAACTTGGGAAAAATGTTCTATGGTCATCCAGTGAGTAGTGGTTATGTATCTTTTCAAATACTCTACACTGTGCAGAAGAGTTCTCCTCTCATTTCACACCAAGGAATTAATCATTTCAAAATAACTCTGAAATCAGGAAAATAGCAGAAAAAATATAGGCTTTGTATGACGTAATAAAATGAGGCATAGAAATTCTAAAATTGAAAGTAAATATCTAAAATTAAGAATTTGATTGTACAATCTTAAATTTAGGATCACATTGTATATTTTAATTTTAAAAATATGTAAAGATTCTGGGGGGATTACTTTGAATCTATACAGCAAGTTTGGGATAATTAAATTTAGATAATAGTGAATAATCTAACAAGCATAAGCATTTTTTTCTCTTCATTAATAAGGTGTTTTAAAATGTTCATTAGAAATATTTTCTGTTTTTCAAGTTTGAAAAGAATAAGTTTATTTCCAAAATGTTTTTTTATAGTATTGTTATATATTATTTTATTATTTTATTTTCCCATTGCTTGCTGTTAATGCATAGAAATGCATTCGGTTAGATTGTTGTATTGATATTTCATTTTTCAAACCTTGTCTATTTACTTATAAATTAAAAAGATTATGTAGGTTTATTTGAATTTTATTCATAAATGCATGGATAAAATAGAGACAGTTTTATTTCTCTAGATTTTATTCTTTTTAAATTGCATCTTGTTTTTGTGTATTGGCAAGAACTTTCTTTGAAATGATTGTTTAATCTTAGGTTATTTTATTTAAAAGACTAGCTAAAGGTATCAGTGAAGTCACATAGAACTGGAGGTGTCTATACAGAAACTTTTTTTCTTGAGTTGGAGTCTCACTCTGTTGCCCCAGCTGGAGTGCAATGGCACACAGGGACGCCCTAACATCGACCTACCAGCTCACGCAATCTTCCTGCCTCAGTCTTCCAATTAGCAGTAACTGCAGGCCCTCTCTATCATGCTATTTTTTTTAAAATTTATTGTAGAGTCGAGGTCTCACCAAGTTGCCCAGGCTGGTCTTGAACCCCTGGGCTCAGGCAGTCCTCTCACTTCAGCCTCCCAAAGTGCTGGGATTGCAGGCTTGAGCCATCGCATCTGGCAGAAAAGTTTTTAACAAGGGATAATATCTTATTGAGGTTTGTGATGATATAATTAGTTTTGCTCCTTTTTTTTTTTTTTAAGAAAATTGCCCGCTTATTCTTAACTATAAAATTGTTGAAAGTTATAAAAGTTTTCATCATATGAGATATGTATTATATGTTTCCATTGTATTACACTATGAGAAAGATAAAATGATACACTGTGAGAAGTTGAGTTTTTTTTAATAAAAGTAATGAATCAGGGTTAGATATACAAATGGTCAGTGTACAGGTAAATTTGGGACCGACTTTGGTCCCCACATTGCCTGGTTTGAGATCAGATACCCTTGTTGATGAAGTATGCCACCCACCTCCCTCCCCTGGAAAAGTCCCACTACTGCCAATCCCTTTCTTAAAGTACTATGATAATTGTTCAGGGTTCACTTATGAGTGAGAATATGTGGTACTCAGTTCTTTGTTTCATTGATAGATCACTGAGTACTCGAGTCTCTAAATCCATTCAGATTGCTATAAGTTTTGTAATCTTGAATCCCACAACTTTAAAATTATAAAACAAAAAGTCCCAGGAGAGGAGGAGGTGATGACAATTACAAAGATTCCTTTCTGCAATCTGAAAAAAAAAAAAGAAAGAAAAATAGGAATGAATCACTCTTGAGGAAAAAAAATGGAAATTGAAATATTCTTGTGTTGTCATAAGATAAACTTTTTTGAAATCATAAAATTGGGGATTGCATATTGATTACTTTACTTTCTAGTCATTTCCCTGAAGCAAGTCACTGAACTTCTGAGTCAATTCTTCATCTCTGTAAATGAGTACATGAATATCTGTCACATTTAACTTATAAGCCATTATGAAGGTCAAGTGACATAAGTGAAATAAAAGAACTATGAGCATGTAGCAATATATTAAAATAAATTTATGGCAATTTTAATTCTGACAGAGCTCCAAATCACTATATGGCAAGTACTTCAAGCTTCCAAAGTTAGCCATGATACCATCATATTTGACTTGCAAAAAAGGTGAATGAAACATTTTCACTATTACGCTCACCCTAAAATGTAGCATGTACAAATGTGTTCTCATGGATGGTAGATAACAGATTTTTTTTCTACAAGTAAACTATGTGTACTCTACGTCCTCTAATAATGGTGATATTGATGGGAATTTTCATCCTCATATTGCAAAATTGAATCAGATTTCAAGGAGACTATATAGTTTTACTTACATCTCCTGCAGACTGTGGGCAAAAAAACAAAACAAAAATCGAACTTGTTCTTGAGAAGACATTATATATAGATAAACCCTGTATGCAAAATATTAATTGATAGCTCTGCTTAGGAAATTGCTAAAGTTTCCTCAAGGAATGTTCTAAATTATTTTTTCAACTATTACGCCTAGGTTTTGTGAGATTTTTGTGAAATAAAGACACTTTAAAGAATTAATCTAGCCACAGTTGTTTTTGCCTTCATCATTCCAGTAGCAATAGTAGGAAGGAAAAAAAAAAACTCCCTTTGAATTGTTGTTCCTCTTCTGGTCTTTCTGTCTTCCTCAGTAAGACTCAAGGGAGAAACACAAAACTCTGATATTTCCAGTGAGACTCCCTGCTTTGTCCTGTAAATCCATCATTGCAAAAATTGATGCAGAGAATGGCTTCTGCCACTCTTTCTGTCTATGAATCTTCTCCACAATACCTTCCCATCTCTATCTGACCAGAATTATCAGAATTATTCTTTTTTTTTTTTTTTGAGTTGGAGTCTCACTCTGTCGCCCAGACTGGAGTGCAGTGGCCGCTCCCGGCCACCACAACCTCGCCTGCTGGGCTCCGGCGATCCTTCCGCCTCAGCCTTCCAAGTAGCTGGAATTACAGGCATGCGCTACCACACCTGGCTGATTTTTTGAATTATTGTAGAGATGAGGTCTTGCTACCCAGGCGGGTCTCAAACCTGCGGGCTCAGGCAATCCACTCACCTCAGCCTCCCAAAGGCGTGGGATTACAGGCTGAGCCACCGAGCCCGGCTCAGAATTATTCTTTATACGTCTGTCCCTTAAAACCCCCATGTCTTAGTAAATACCAACTTTATTCTTCCAGCTGCTCAGGCCCCCTCAAAATTGAAATCATCCTTGACTCCTTTTGTTTGCTCATATGCCGTATCTGATTCTTCAGAATATCTGTCGGGTATCTGGTAGGAACATGTTCAACAACTTCCCACGTCCCCACTGTCATCTTGATCCAACACATCATCAACTCCATGTGAATTTTAGAGCCTTTTAACTGATCTCACTGTTCTGTCCTTGAACCCCCGGCCTACTGTCTGTCGTTAATACAATAATACAATGGACACTTAAAAAATATAATTTAGATAAAATCACTTTCGTGTACCCCAATTTGCTCAAAAATAGCTGCATGCATTCTTCAACTATGGTACTCAGGCCTAGAGGTACAGTAAAATAATTAAGGGTTTTAAACAGTTTTGAATGCATGATCCCATCTCTAAAAATATCAGAATCTCTGGGGGATATGGTCAGTCACTACTTTTTCCTATGCACCCCTATATGCCATCTGATCCCCCCAACCTTATCTCACTCCATCTTACTCTGCTCCAACTACACAGGGTTTTTTTTTTTTTTTCTGTGCTTAGAACTTATAACCACATGTTAAACTGTGTTGTTTTGCCCATTGTTCCTCCTTTCTATGCAGTAGTATGGCTAGAGCATTGAATAGTGCTGATGCATAAGTTCTCAAAAATATTTTAAGATAAAAACGTAAGATTTTTTGAAATGTGGTTTTAAAAAATATTCACTAATGCATCTATGAGAGTTAGCTTTGAATATCTGAGAGTTCCTGAAAACCCAGTGCCCAATCAGTTCTAATGTTTCTAAATTTTAAACTTTTGTTCCTGGTTTCTTATCTCTCTACCTCCTCATTACTCCAATATTAAGAAAGTCAAAGCCGGGCTCGGTGGTTCAGCCTGTAATCCCGCGCCTTTGGGTGGCTGAGGTGAGTGGATTGCTTGAGCCTGCAGATTTGAGACCTTCCTGGGCAGGGAGACCTCATCTCTACAATAATTCAAAAAATCAGCCAGGCGTGGTAGCACGTGCCTGTAATTCCGGCTACTCGGAAGGCTTGGGTAGAAGGATCGCTGGAGCCCGGCAGGTCGAGGCTGAGGTGGCCGGGAGGGGCCACTGCACTCCAGTCTGGGTGACAGCGTGAGACTTCAACTCAAAAAAAAAGTCAGAAGAGAGCCAGGAGAGGTGTACTGGGGTGAGGAGGTCCTGATAGCTAAAAAAAAAAAAAAGAAAACCATGAAATAAGACTGTTTGGGGGGACAGGAAGGAAATTCTGAACTTGATGAAGTTTGGAATTTTGATTATTACTCTAAAGTGGAGATCATAATTATTAAACTAAGATTGCTTCTTTGAAATAAGTGATTCAAAATCTCACAGGGCCTGCTTTAGAGTTCATCCAAGGGATAAGAATTAGGATGCAGGAGCAGTTGTAAAAAAAATTAATACAGCTTTTTGTTACTTTTTATTCAAACTCCAAATCCTAATTAAGAATAGAATATTTAATATTAATGTAACTATTAATTTAATATTAATTATTAATAATATTATATTTGGAACCTGAATTTTAAAATACAATAATAAACAAACTTTTAAAAATTAACCTATTATTAAATATTTTTCACAAAGCTAACTTTATTTCTTTTCTTATGGTATGAGAGAAATTTTTATATTTTATAACATATTTGTTCAAGTATAACCCAAGGTAAATAATTTTTAATAGCAAAATTATTATCAGACATTTATGAGAAGGAAATGTAAGTTTGAGAAGACTTTTTTTTCATTTTTTATCAAGAATCAATATTTTTTATTATGCTTTTGTGGGGTACAGTTAAGGATTAGGTATACAAATACGTTTCATTCAGGCACCCTGTTGATATGAGGTGCTTCCCCATCCCCAGACAGATATTTGCTCCTGTTAATCCCATCTCCCTCCCCCCCCATAGTTTCCCACTACTGTCAGTCATTTTCTTATACTATTACATTGGATGTTCAAGGTCCATTATATGA
>NW_007260377.1:3903682-4028424 GCF_000164805.1 Carlito syrichta
CTTCCAGGTTCTGCTATGTGAACAATGCTGCGATAAACATACGTGTGCAGGTATCTTTTTTATAGAGTGATTTGAGTTCTTTAGGATATATTCCCAGTAGGGGGATTGCGGGGTCATATGGGAGGTTGATATTTAGAGCTTTTTAGGAATCACCACACTGCTTTCCACAGAGGTTGCACTAGTTTATACTCCCATCAACAGTGGAGAAGTGTTCCCTTTTTGTCACACCCTACCCAGCAGCTATTATTTTTTGAGTTGTTAATAATTGCCGTTCTGCCTGGAGTTAGGTGGTATCTCAGTGTGGTTTTGATTTGCATCTCCCTGGATTATTGAGGTTGAACATTTCTTCATGTGTCTGTTGGCTGCTCGGATGTCTTCCTTTGTGAGTATCTGTTCATATCTTTTGCCCATTTTATAATGGGGTTGTTTGTTTTTTTCTTTTCAGCACGTTTGAGTTGCTTGTAGATCCAAGATGTTAAGCCTTTGTCAGAACTGATGTTGACAAATACTTTGTCCCAGTCTGTAGGCTGTCTCCCTGCTCTCTTGATGGTTTCTTTGACTTTGCAGAGGCTTGTCAGTTTAATAAGGTCCCACTTGTCTATCTTCTCTCTTATGACCTGTGGGTTTTGGGTTTTGTTCAGGAATTGGATGCCAGTTCTGATTTCCATGAATATATGTCCTTCATTTTCTAAGGTTCTTATGGTTTGAGGTTTTACATTTAGGTCTCTGATCCATTTGTAGTTAACCTTTGTGCATGGGGATAGATAGGGGTCCTGTTTCAATCTTCTGCACGTGGTCGGCCAGTTTTTCCGGCACCATTTACTGAATAGGCTCTCCTCTCCCCAGTGGTAGGTGGTGGAGGCTTTGTCGAAGATGAATTAGTTGAGAAATTGAGGTTTTGCTTCTGGAGTCTCAATTCTATTCCATTGATCTATATACCTGTTCCTATACCAATACCAAGCTGTTTTGATGAGTGTAGCTTTATAGTAAAGTTTGAAGTCTGGTAATGTGATACTACCTGCTTTGCTTTTTTTTGCTGAGGATTGTTCTGGCTATTCTTGGATGTTTGTGTTTCCATATGAATTCCTGTGTTGTTTTTTCTAGGTCTGAGAAGAATGTTGCTGGTAATTTGATGGGTATTGTATTGAATTTGTAGATTGCCTTAGGTAAGATGGACATCTTCAAAATGTTGATTCTTCCAATCCATGAGCATGGGATATTTTTCCACTTGTTTGTGTCATCTTTGATTTCTTTGAGCAGTGTTTTGTAGTTTTCATTGTAAAGGTCTTTCACATCTCTGGTTAGGAAGATGCCAAGGTATTTCATTTTTTTTTTTGTGGCTATTGTGAATGGAATTGTGTTTTTTATTTGGGTTTCTATTTGTTTATTATTGGTGTAAAGAAATGTGATTGTCTTTTGCACATTTATTTTGTGTCCTGAGACTTTGCCAAAGGCCTTTATTAGTGTAAGGAGGTTTTTGACAGATTCTCTTGGGTTTTCTAGGTACACAATCATATCATCTGCAAAGAGAGATAACTTGACTTCTTCTTTTCCTATTTGGATACCCCTGATTGCCTTCTCTTCTCTGATTGCTCAAGCTAGAACGTCCAATACTTTGTTGAACAGGAGGGGTGAGAGTGGGCATTCTTGTCTTGTTCCAGGTTTCAGGGGAAATGGTTCCAATTTTTGTCCATTTAGGAGTATGCTGGCTGTGGGTTTCTTGTAGGTGGGTTTTACTATTTTGAGGTATGTTCCCCGTATGCCTAAATGTTTGAGGGTTTTTATCTAGAAGCTTTTCATCAAAAGCTTTTTCTGCATCTAATGATGTAATCATGTGGTTTTTGTTTTGACATCTGTTGATGTATTTAATTACATTTATGGTTTTACGAATGTTGACCCAGCCTTGCATCCCAGGAATGAAGCCTACTTGGTCATGATGGATGATTTTTGAGATGTATTGCTGAATCTGGTTTGCTAGAATCTTGTTGAGAATTTTAGCATCTATGTTCATCAAATATATTGGCCTGTAGTTCTCTTTCTTTGTTGGATCTTTACCTGTCTTGGGTATCAATGTGATGATGGCTTTGTAAAATGATTTGGGGAGAGTTCCATCTTTTTCAATCACCTGGAATACCTTCAGTAGGATTGGTATCAGCTCCTCTTTAAAGGTCTTGTAGAATTCTGCTGGAAAGCCATCTGGACCAAGGCTTTTTTTTGTAGGTAGTTTTCTAATTACATAGTCGATTTCCTTGATTGTTATTGGTTTATTTAGGGTCTCAATTTCTTCTTGTTCCAACCTAGGTAGGTTCTGTGATGTCAGAAAGTCCTCCATTTCCTTAAGGTTTTCAAGTTTGTTTCAATACAAGTTTCGTAGTAGTCTCCAATGATCTTTTGTATTTCTTCAGGGTCAGATGTGACTTCATCTTTTGTGTTTCTGATTGTGCTTATTTGGGTTTTTTCTCATTTTTTCTTGGTCAATCTAGCTAGGGGACCATCAATCTTGTTTATCCTTTCGAAGAACTAGCTTTTTGTTTCACTGATTTTTTGTGTTATCTTTTTGTCTTCTATGTCCTGGATTTGGGCTTTTATTTTAGTGATCTGGATTGAGAAGACTTGTTTTATTATCATTGCTAAATTAAGTCTTGTAAAACTGCTGGAATGAACAAGTTTGAGATTTTCTTCATTTTTCTCCTTCTTTAGTAGAAAAATTTAATTTGATGAGTTTGTATGTGTGTAGTTGTGTTTATGTGTGTGCATAGGTGTATGTTTTTTATTATAAAGATATGGGGTATAATGCAGGGTTAGGTAAACAAATGTTGATTATGCAGATACCCTTGTTGATGAGGTGTACCCTGCTCTCCTAGTAGTTTCCCTCAACTGCCAATCCCATCCCCCTCCCCTGACAGTTTCCCACTACTGCCATCCCTTTCTTATAGTATTATAATTGTTCAAGGTCCGCTATGAGTGAGAACATATGGTACTCTGTTCTTTGTTTCTGCGATAGGTCACTGAGTATGATCGACTCTAAATCCATCCATGTTGCCGAGAAGTCCATATGTTTGTCCTTCTTTATGGCTGCATAATATTCCATTGTGTGTATGTACCACATTTTTTTAACCAGTCCAGCTTTGATGGGCAACATGGTTGGTTCCATGTTTTTGCTATTGTGAATAGAGCTGCAACAAACATATGTGTACAGGTATCTTTTTTGTAGAATGATCTGAGTTCCTCTGGGTATATTCCCAATAGGGGAATAAACAGTATGATGCTGAACAACTACTGGGTCAACACTGAAATCAAAGCAGAAATTAAAAGATTCCTGGAAACAAATAAAAATGGTGTATTGTATTTGTGTGGGTATTTGTGTTACTTATTCTATAAGGATTATATGCTTTCCTCAATTGCTTGTTAAATATGAAATAGGAAGTTGATGTCAATGTGCTTGATAAATCCGAGTTGTTTCTGAATGTTCAATTCAGAGGAGTGTTCATCAAATCGCAGGACTTGACCTCACAGATCTAAGATAACATATTGCACAGCTGCATGCATGCACCCATATGTTTGTTATTCTCATTACTTATGTGGACAGAGAAGTATCATAAGACTGTATGGGGCTTCATAATTCATCTAACTCTTGTTTAACAGTGAAGTCACCATTTCCATATACATTTAGAAGAGAATATTAGAATACATCCCCTTTCGTCTCTCTGATGTCTCATAGAAAAGTGAGTTAAAACAAGTTCCTTCTTGGGTCATGAATATTAAATGTGTCCATCATACACTGAAAAACTGGAGTTTGCAAAGCTGTGGTTTCAGCCAATTTTTAAAAACATTATGTGCCTAGGGTTTAAATTTCTAGGATTCTGGCCAGAGTTCACATGTTTGCAGTGCTTCCAGTTTCTATAGCAGGTGCATTCCTCCTTGGTTATATTGTTTGGCAGGCAGCCGTGAATTTATAAATTTTCAACAGATGTCTCCAATCAGAATCATGTACATTGTGTAGCCCAAGGATGAGTCTAGAGAATATGGTCAGGACATGGGAGAATATCCAATTTTATTTTATCAAAACTTTATAAATTTTAGTTTTTACGTGAAAGTTTTGCTTTGTATACCCAAGTGCACAATCCAAATAAAAAAAAAAATATATATATATACAGATATATATATCTATATAGAGAAGGTTATCCCATAAAGGCATTCAACTAAGAAACCTGGCTCAACAATTTTGCCCTTCGCATATGTATATGCTTTTTGTTTGTTTACATTTTCTTTGGTAGAATTGAGAAGAATACTTATCTAAAAATTATTTTACTTTCTGTCTTGAATATAGACTTCTAAGATAATCTTAGGATATTACACTGGAAAAAAAAAACCTTATTCTATGTGTATTCTTACTTCAATTAGAAAAACTCATGGAGCTAGATTACCACTGGGTGGGAGGAAATAAACTGTTGGAGTGATTTTCCAGTTGAATTATGTTTTTAAATGTTATTCTTGTCTAAATTGTTATATTAACATTCTATTTTGATTAGTGTCTCAAAAATAAATATCCACTTTGAGGCAACTGAGACATAAGCTGCATTAGGCGTAGACATTGTTCAAGCATTGTAAGTGGTAACATCCCAACATTACTCATCCCAGTGCACTCCGATGCCTGTCCTTTAACTACTTTTATGATTTTAGACTGTCTCTCTCCTGCCTATGCCTTTGTTCTACACTAGAACACACTCTCCTTCTTCCATGATGAATCCTACCCATATTCTATTTTTCTGTTATCTTGTTTTGTTTTCGTTTTTGAGTTGGAGTCTTACTCTGTCACTCAGACTGGAGTGCAGTGGTCACTCCTGGCCACCGCAGCCTCAACCTGCTGGGCTCCGGCGATCCTTCTGCCTCAGCCTTCCAAGTAGCTGGAACTACAGATGTGCACTACCACACCTGGCTAATTTTTTGATGTATTGTAGAGATGAGGTCTCACCAAGTTGCCCAGGCAGGTCTCGAACCCGCGGGCTCAGGCAATCCACTCACCTCAGCCTCCCAATACGCGAGATTACAGGTTGAGCCACCGAGCCCGGCTTGTTATCTTGTTTTTTTACACTTACTCTATACTTTGTACTCAATCATTCCCTGCCTGGTAATTCACCTGAATTCATACAAATATCTACCTTACACTTTCCCAAATACACACATAACAATAATAAGCACACATAAAAAAACTCACATGTGCACAACTGGAATAATTGACTGATTACTTGTTTTAGTAGATAATTAGTTTGTGTATTATTATGGTTTTTCTTAGTTCATTTTTGTTATTACCTTCACTCACTCAGTCTTATCCAATTCTCATATATATCCCTCAATACAAACACACACACACACGCACACACACACACACACACACACACACACACACTCCAAAGTAGAACACCACATTAATTTGTTTCTATTCTATCAAGTTAATGTTGTGTTATTATCACGTATATGTTTGTATATGAAATTATTTGTGATATGTAATATTATTATCTACATACAATAATGTGTAAGTGAATTTTAGTATTTTCTGTTTTTCAATAAATCTATTGTATACTATTTATTTTTTCTGTATTTTGTCGTTCTTATCTTCAAAATACTAATTTGGCACTTATAATTTGCTTATTATCATTCTAGGTGCTGTGGACATAACACTGAATAAAAGAGACACCAAGTGTTTTAAATCAGTAAAAAGATCCCTAAATAGAAAAATATTATTTGGTTATATATTTCTTTCTAAACTCTTCATTTTACATTGGAATGGAGAACATTTGTTCTTATGTAGTTCTTATTCATTTTTGCATTTGCTTTTCTGATATAATTTTTAGCTTTTTCCACATCTATCTGGACACAAAATGAGGAGGTAGAGCTAAGTAAATCTTAACGTATCTAGTTATTGCTTTCAATATTATCTTATCCTTAGCATACTAATGTGTGATAGTGACAAAGAAAATTCAAATTGTTAGATTTGGCAAAAGTTTTTTAAAAATCTGATGATTTATATTATTTCCTAAAAATCTATGTTTTATTGTTTCATAATTTTATTTTTGTCTTAGTTTCTTAACCAAATCACCAGGAAACTTTATCTAGTTAAGAGATACTTTAGACTTCAAAAAATATATGTAAAAATAACTGTTAATATTTGAAGTTCAACTTTAGATGCAGAATCTCTCATGTATTTACTCATTTTCATACTTTTAATATTGCAAATTCTATGCCAATTCTTTGCTCTAAAGTTGTTTATATATATATATGTACACACATTACATCAAAAATTAAAAATTAGGTTAAAATTTCTTAGAAATCATAAGGCTCCTTTTAAAATTTCAAACATTTTCATTCATAGTCTTTAGCAATTTGAGACCTTCCCTATTACCTTGAACATCAGCATAATCATAGGTCCATAAAACCATCCTTCTGTTTGAATGCCCTTCAGTCATTTTTGCAATTTCTAAAGTGAACTAAAAATGGAACAACAACTAGTTAAAACAAAGTGCACAGAGCCTAATATAGGGAGGATAAAAGAAAATTGAAAAGACAAATTGGGCTTTGAAGGAAAATAAAGGATTTATTTAATTCAGAGGTAAATTTTTAAGGCATGATACATGAACTGAAGGAAAGTAACTATAATTTCTTGAATATCTACCATATGACAGCCTAGCCAGTGACCGTTGATGTTTAAAAGTATGCCTCATTCCCAATAATATTACCACAAATCATAGGCTTAAGACATGACTTGTCCAAACAAATAGGAGACTAAACTATAAAGTAAATTGAAACATTCAAAAATTCTGACAAAACACACAAATCTCAAGAGTAGTCACTCTCCATTTCAGACTTGGTAAGTTTTGTTAAACTATTAATTGGTCATTGGGAGAAAGTAATACATTATTCTATTATCACTAACCACAGTTACATGAATGTATTTAGTTGATTTGCCTTCAGAGAGTTAAATCCCTTGATGAAATGGGGCACAGGCATGAAAGTTTGATTGGGATTGAGGAGGTTTAATGATAGTAAATAATATGTAAAAATGTGGTATTACATAATTGACTATTTTTATATGCTAATGTAAGTGTCCTTTTCTGCTGGCAGTTTAGTGATAGCTGTCAACATGCTATTTATATTAAAATACAAATTCTTATTTTCAGAATTGATTATTTATCTGATAGTTAAAAAAATAATTGACCAAATTTGAAGCAAATAGAGACTCAGATGAGGAAATGCAAATATTTCATATAATGGCTATTTCAAAAGATTAAGATAGTAGTCATGCATGTATACATAGAGAATAATTTTCAATCATGCTCTCAAGTAAAGAGAATAACATTTTGACTTTCACAAGTCTTCAGTATAAATAGTTTGATTTGTTATTCAAACTGGTAGCAACAACAAAAAAAAGTTGAGATTTATAGAATTTAAAATAAAGTAGAAACATTCAAGAACAAATGTATTGACTCAATTTAGAGAAACTAGTTCCAAATGAGCTCACAATTAATAAAAATTTTAGCTGGGCTCAGTGGCTCAGCCTGTAATCCTGCGCCTTGGGAGGCTGAGGTTAGTGAATTGCCTGAGCCTGCGAGTTCGAGACCCGCCTGGGCAACTTGGTGAGACCTCATCTCTACAATATATCAAAAAATCAGCTGGGTGTGGTAGTGCATGCCTGTAATTCCGGCTACTCGGAAGGATGAGGCGGACGGATCACTGGAGCCCAGCAGGTCGAGACTGCGGTGGCCGGGAGCAGTGACCACTGCACTCCAGTCTGGGCGACAGAGTGAGACTCCAACTCAAACAAATAGATAAATACATAAAAATTTTCAATTTCCAAGAGATTAAGCTAGCTTTTTCAAAAGATTTATTTTTTCCTCACTGAAATAACTTGGAGATAGATGAAAAGGTAGAACGTTACAATAAATTAAAACACTGCAAGTTAAATTTAGACCCAACATGTAAGACAATTTTAATTATATAAAATCTTATGCATTAAATTAATAGATACAATAAGAAACTGACTGCATTCCTCTAACAATCATTCTGCCATACTGGTATTGCTTTTCTTTTCCATACATGCCTCTTTTCCCCTACTCCCTCCCTTCACACATAAAATAACTATATGAGACAAATTTAAAAATCAAAAGTACCATTTGAGACTTGCATTGTAAGGGATTTACAATCCAAATAATTCTGCATATCAATACAAAAAAAAGAGAAGCTCTGTTTAGTAAAGCAAATACTAACTGTACTTTTATAGTGTACTGTCTTTCATAATTATTATAAGATAATGGCTGGACTCAGCCTGTAATCCCAGCACTTTGGGAGGCTGAGGTGAGTGAATTGTCTGAGCCCACGGGTTCAAGACCAGCCTGGGCAACATGGCAAGACCTTATCTCTACAGTAAATAAAAAATGAGCTAGGCATAGTAGTGCACACTTGTAGTTTTGGCTACTTGGAAGGCTAGGGCGAAGGATAAAAAAAAAAAAAAAAACAACTAAGATAGAAGAAAGGTTAGAGAATGTTTCATCACAGTCCATCAGAGATAGCCCAATGAATGGACGCTATATACCCAATAAATAATTGTATAGATTAGTCTCATCTTTATCAATGACACTGAATACAATTCAGTAATAAAGAATAAAGCCTCCACTATAAATATGTCTATAATAATTTGGCATGAATTATTGTAGTTAATTCTAAATTAACCTATAAGTAATTTATCTCTAACAGATGAAGTTCTTGAGCTAAAGATATATTAAATGACATTACTAAGGTCAAGGGTTACTTTTTAGATCCTGGAAACAGATCACCAACAAGTAAACTAAAGACCCTCAGAAAACAGAATTATAATAAACAAAGTTAGATATATTCTGTAGCTAGTAAAAGAAATATGAGAAAAAATGAGCTTAAATTGTTCTAAAAATAAAGAAAACAAGCCAGAAATCAAGTGAGTCCAATAAACTTCAAGCAGGAAAAAAGAAAGAAAAAAAAAAAAGGAAAGAAAAAAAGACATTAAGACATATACAAATTAGCAACAAGGAAAATGAATCGAAAGCCATATTTTAGATTTAGTTTTTTAAATAATCATGTATCTTAACCTTTATTTTTAATTTTTGGATTAATTCAGTTTTTTGCAATTATAAATAATGATGCTCATGAACATGTTTGCAAAAAAAAGTTTACAGGTCTAATTATTTGTTTACAGTTGATTCTTAGAATTGAAATAACTAGTCTAAAATGTGTAAGTACTTTATAGGCTTTAGATATCTGGTGCAAAATTACTACAGTGTATAATGTCTTTTATAAAAATATAATAAATAGGTATGCACCTAGTAATGGAGCTTCAAGATGCATGCTACAATAATTGAGGGTTCAAAACAGAATAAACATTTTTTGTTTATTTTAACTAATCTCTTTTAGTAATGAATAGAGCAGATACAGAGAAAATCAATAATGATAGAGAACTACTGGACAACACTATTAATGAATTTGCACTATAGCCATTTATAGAAAATCCCCTCAGCTCAACAATAGAATGGTAGTCATTTTCTTATTTTATTTTTTATTTTATTTTATTTTACTTTATTTTATTTTATTTTATTTTAGTTGGAGTCTCATTCTGTTGCCCAGACTGGAGTGCAGTGGCCGCTCCCAGCCACCGCAGCCTCTACCTGCTGGGCTCCGCGATCCTTCCGCCTCAGCCTTCCAAGTAGCTGGAACTACAGGCGTGTGCTACCATGCCCGGCTAATTTTTTATTTATTGTAGAGATGAGGTCTCACCAAGTTGCCCAGGCGGGTCTCGAACCTGCGGGCTCAGGCAATCCACTCATCTCAGCCTCCCAAAGTGCTGGGATTACAGGCTGAGCCACCAAGCCCAGCTAGTCGTCATTTTCTAATCACATGGATCATTTCTTAAGACATACTACATTCTGGATCTTAAAACAAACCTGTGTGTTTAAAAGAAATGAAATCATACAAACATATTTTTAGGACACAGCACTAATGCACTTGAAATCAATCAATAAAATATGTCTTGAATGATACCCAATGTTAAGAAGTTAGACATATTTTGCACCTTGTATATCCCCTTGAATTCTGATGGAAGCTGAAACTTTCAGACTTAGCAAATGTCAAAGGTATGTGCAAGTGTAAATAGGTGAGTAGGCTGGGAAGTCCCAGAATGTGGCGTCAACAAAAGTGACTTCCTATAAGGGCCCCATTCTGTGAAAAAGCAGAAAGTTGAAACAGGTGTGTACAAAGATAGTCAACACAAGAAAGGACCTCGTTTTATAACAACCTACTTTCATAGTACCTAATCCAGTCACCAGAGAACTCTGTGCTCCAAGATTGGCATCAAGTCACCCACCAGGGCAGACTTTCCATGACCCAAATGCCTTCTATGAGATTCCGCTTCTTAAAGTTTCCACTTCTCAACATTGCTGAACTGAAAATATGAGTTTTGATGAGGACATGTAAGCCAGAGCAATATGTATTAGGAAATAATATAATTATATATCTACCAAAGTTGCAGTGATTAAATAAACATTGCATATTTTATAGCTAAAATTATAACAGTAATTTTGTGAAGTTATGAAAAACTGTATCATTATCAAGACTGAACTCAGAAAATATTAGAAAAAAGAATAATGTCAACAGAATTGTTTCTTACATAAATTGAACCATTTAAAACATTTTTGTTAAATTTTCACAAACAGGCCGGGATCTGTGGCTCAGCCTGTAATCCCGCGCTTTGGGAGGCCGAGGTGAGTGAATTGCCTGAGCCCGTGGGTTCGAGACCCGCCTAGGCAACTTGGTGAGACCTCATCTCTACAATAAATCAAAAAATTAGCCGGGTGTGGTAGCGCACGCCTGTAGTTGCAGCTACTTGGAAGGCTGAGGCAGAAGGATTGCCGGAACCCAGTAGGTCCAGGCTGTGGTGGCCGGGAGTGGCCACTGCACTCCAGTCTGGGCTACTGAGTGAGACTCCAACTCAAAAAATAAAAAAAATTCACATACAAATCCCCCATCCAGGCCAGACTGATGTTAAAGTAATATCAAACATTTAAGCAGTCAAATGTCAATTTAATTGTGATTTTTTCTAGGGAATATCAAAAAGTATAACAGACTAATTTAGAAGTATAGCTCTCATCTTACCAGTTTATGAATTGAATTTTTTTATAAAAAGTAGATAAGAAAATTGCCATTCAACTCCATGTGTCTATATCAACTAAATAATTCCAAATAAAATGTATAAATTAATTTAGCAACTTACAAAGATAGTAACACATTAGACTGAATTGGTTTATCCCTTGAATACAAGTTTTTGTATATGAGATATTTTATTTTATTTTATTTTATTTATTTATTTATTTTTGAGTTGGAGTCTCACTCTGTCGCCCAGACTGGAGTGCAGTGGCCGCTCCCGGCCACCGCAGCCTCGACCTGCTGGGCTCCGGCGATCCTTCCGCCTCAGCCTTCCAAGTAGCTGGAACTACAGGCATGCGCTACCACGCCCGGCTGATTTTTTGATTTATTGTAGAGATGAGGTTTTGCTGCCCATGCGGGTCTCGAACCTGTGGGCTCAGGCAATCCACTCACCTCAGCCTCCCAAAGGCGCGGGATTACAAGCTGAACCATCGAGCCCGGCTGAGAAATTTTATTTACATAATTATTTTGATAAAAAATACCCTTATACTTCATGTATTTGATATCATCTAACATATATTTTGAAAAAATTCCTTTATATATCTATGAATGAAGAAAAACATTTTTTATCCGATAAAAATTGTCATAGAAGTATCATAAATGTTTCTTCATTGTGAAGTATTTAAATGACTGCCATTGTCCATCGAGGAAAAAACATACAGTACCTTTATTTATTTTTCTTTGCACGAAACAAAATACAAATGTAAAAGTACTTAAAAGAATAATTTTAAAATTATAATTTTGCATAAAAATTAATACTTTTTCTCAATTACTAACAAAGAGCCAGAATTTGTAAGACAATTTAGCTGTGTATTAAATTAAACACATATATAAAAACACACACATACATAAAGCAAATATTCAATGACATGCAAAGAGCAATTAATTAAATGCCTATTCTTCTAGATGAAATAGAATAATACAAAGTGTAATTGTTAATGAAGAAAAAGAGAAGCATTTAGTCTTCACTTACCAGATAGCAAGTGTGGTATTATACACACATATATAAATGAACTGCTGTTTAGTTTTTATATCTATATATTAAGTTAGTAAATGAAAAATACACACACATATATACAACTTATTGCTTCTAATGTGTAAGAATTTTAGTTTAGTTGAAATATTTAAAAGTCACATTTTAGTTTGACCCTCAGTTTCTGAAATTCAGAGTTTGATATGTTTGACCAGCACTATTTTGATAAAATAAGACTCTAATTAAAAAAAATTTCTAATGCCTATTATCCTAATTTTACACATTATTAAATTAACATTGATTAATTTGCAAATAAAACATGACAATACTTTTTTAACTAACAAGTAAATGGAAATCCTCAACCAGTAAAGTTCACCGTATTTGACCACTACTCTAGTGTTAACTAAATAGTCTTCTTGAGCTCTTACTCTGTTTTCTATGCTTATGTGCACATGTTAGGAATAGGGATAGGTGAAGTAAATATTGATTCTGGTGGGAAAAAAATCCAAGTTGATTTTTCTCTAAAAATAAAGTAAAACTCTGCTTAAACCATAGACGCTGCATTAGCAGTTCAGCATGATCTTGAAAATACCCAATAATGACCTTAGATTAACTTCTAGGGGGAAGCCAATGAATTAAAGAACTAAACTGAGGACTAAACTCTGACCTTTCTTCTTTACCTTGTAAAACTCCTAACTAAGGGGTCTAGAGAGACAGGCATTTTAAACTATTAAATGTCACTTACTTTCCAACCAGGTTCTGGCATAACATCACCTAATAAAATCACATAACAGAAAAAGATGCAGAGTGCAAAAATTAAAAAAAAAATAGGTAAATAAGAAAAAATAAGGTATTTTATGACCTTATAAAGCTGTTTTTCTGGGAACTCTTGGCAGCTTTTAAGATACTTATATTAAATCCTGCCACTTTCATAAAATTTTATCTGTATATCAAGAAACTTGACTCTCTTATCATTCCTCAATCTGCCCATTTCCTTTACCATTTTTATAATTTCTTAAATAACTCTAAATAATTGTCATTCAGGAAATCTTTTACTCCACCACAGTCTTTGGGTCCCTACTTGAAATTCCTCACATTTCTGGATGGATTCAGTGTAAATCTCACATGTGTTGATTTATGGTTTCTTGTAAATTTTTTCCTCTTAAATTTATATAATCAAGTGACAATTCAATCACAGTGGTCACAAGTTCTGAGAACCTCCTGGAAATTGTGTCATAGACTTAAGTTATTCACATTTGGCTCAGAATAAACCGTGTTAAATATTTTACAGATTTTGTTATCTTTAATCAACAAAATAATATATCTGATTCAAAAAATATATGTAAAGGATCCATGATTATTCAGTGAATTAAAGAAAAATGTCTAAATCTCTGGCTGTCACTTCACTAGTTGATTGAGAACACTTGATGATATTTCAGAAGAGAGCACAGACTGTTTTTTAAAATAAGAGTATATTCCCTTATTACAGTTTTTTCTATTGCCTTATCAATGTTGAGCTCAGTCTCACCCACCCAAAACAACACAGAAAAAAATTCTCAGCTCTCAACTGCTAAGTAGAAGAAAAAACAAATCAATTCCAGATAGAATGTCTACAGATAAGCACCACATCTAAGCAAAATATAAAGATAAAGAAATAAAAAAGAACATTCAAATGTTTAAAAATAATCAAATTAGAATGCTGCTGGAAAGCCATCTGGTCCAGGGTTTTTTTTTTTTTTTTGTAGGTAGTTTTCTTATTACATAGTCAATTTCTTTGATTGTTATTGGCCTATTTAGGGTCTCAATTTCTTCTTGAAATTGAGGATCTCAAATCCTTCAACCTAGGCAGGTTGTGCGATGACAGAAAGTCCTTCATTTCCTTAAGGTTTTCAAGTTTGTTTCCAGCAGAATTCTACAAGACATTTAAGAAGGAGCTGATTCCAATCCTACTGAAGGTATATCAGGTGATTGAGAAAGATAGAACTCTCCTCAAATCATTTTACAAAGCCAACATCACATTGATACCCAAGCCAGGTAAAGACCCAACAAAGAAAGAGAACTACAGGCCGATATCTTTGATGAACATAGATGTTAAAATTCTCAACAAGATTCTAGCAAACCGGATTCAACAACACATCTCAGAAATCATCCATCACGACCAAGTAGGCTTCATCCCTGGGATGCAAGGCTGGTTCAACATTCATAAAACCATAAATATAATTAAATACATCAACAGATGTCAAAACAAAAACCACATGATTATATTATTAGACGCAGAAAAAGCTTTTGATAAAATCCAGCACCCATTCTTGATAAAAACCCTCAAACATCTAGGTATACAGGAAACATACTTCAAAATAGTAAAAGCCATCTACAAGAAACCCACAGCCAGCATACTCCTAAATGGACAAAAATTGGAAGCATTTCCCCTGAAAACTGGAACAAGACAAGGATGCCCACTCTCACCCCTCCTGTTCAACATAGTATTGGAAGTCCTGGCTCAAGCAATCAGAGAACAGAAGGCAATCAAGGGTATCCAAATAGGAAAAGAGGAAGTCAGGTTATCTCTCTTTGCAGATGATATGATTGTGTATCTTGAAAACCCAAGAGAATCTGTCAAAAACCTCCTTACACTGATAAAGGCCTTTGGCAAAGTCTCAGGATATAAAATAAATGTGCAAAAGATAATCGCATTTCTTTACACTGATAATACACAAACAGAAACCCAAATAAAAACCACAATTCCATTCACAATACCCACAAAAAAAATGAAATACCTTGGTATCTTCCTAACTAGAGACGTGAAGGACCTTTACAATGAAAAATGCAAACCTCTGCTCAAAGGAATCAAAGATGACACAGACAAGTAGAAAAATATCTCATGCTCATGGGTTGGAAGAATCCACATTGTGAAGATGTCCATCCCACCTAAGGCAATCTACAGATTCAATGCAATACCCATCATATTACCAGCAACATTCTTCTCAGACCTAGAAAAAACAACACAGGAATTCATATGGAAACACAAACGACCAAGAATAGCCAGAACAATCCTCAGCAAAAAAAAAAAAAAAAAAAAAAAAAAAAAACCAAGGCAGGGGGTATCACATCACCAGCCTTCAAACTTTACTATAAAGCTACAATCATCAAAACAGCTTGGTACTGGTATAGGAGCAGGCATATAGATCAATGGAATAGAATTGAGATTCCTGAAGTGAAACCTCAATTTCTCAACCAACTCATCTTTGACAAAGCCTCCACCACCTACCACTGGGGAGAGGAGAACCTATTCAGTAAATGGTGCTGGGAAAACTGGCTGACCACATGCAGAAGATTGAAACAGGACCCCTATCTATCCCCATACACAAAAATTAACTCCAAATGGATCAGAGACCTAAATATAAAACCTCAAACCATAAGAACCTTAGAAAATGAAGGACATACCCTCATGGAAATCGGAACTGGCATCCAATTCCTGAACAAAATCCAAAACCCACAGTCCATAGGAGATAAGATAGATAAGTGGGACCTCATTAAACTAACAAGCTTCTGCAAAGTCAAAGAAACCATCAAGAGAGCAGGGAGACAGCCTACAGACTGGAAAAAGTATTTACAAACTCCAGGTCTGACAAAGGCTTAACATCTTGGATCTACAAGGAACTCAAGCATGCTGAAAAGAAAAAAACAAACAACCCCATTATAAAATGGGCAAAAAATATGAACAGACACTTCACAAAGGAAGACATTCGAGCAGCTAACAGACACATGAAGAAATGGTCAACCTCACTAATCATTAGGGAGATGCAAATCAAAACCACACTGAGATACCACCTAACTCCAGTCAGAATGGCAATTATCAATAACTCAAAAAATCACAGTTGCTAGAGAGGGTGTGGCGAAAAGGGAACACTTCTACACTGGTGGGAGTATAAACTAGTGCAACCTCTGTGGAAAGCAGTGTGGCGATTCCTAAAAGCTCTAAATATCAACCTCCCATATGACCCCGCAATCCCCCTACTGGGAATATACCCTGAAGACCTCAAATCACTCTATCAAAAAGATACCTGCACACGAATGTTTATTGCAGCATTGTTCACAATAGCAAGAACCTGAAAGCAACCATGCTACCCATCAAAAGAGGACTGGATGAAAAAAATGTGGTACATATACATGATGGATTATTATGTAGCCATAAAAAAGAACAAAATCATGAATTTAGCAGCAACCTGGATGAAACTAGAGTCTATAATACTGAGTGACCTCTAACAGAAACAAAGATCCGAGTATCACATGTTCTCACTCATATAGTGCACCTTGATCACCCAGCGTATTACCATAAGAAAATGACTGATAGCAGTGGGAAACTATGGCGGGGGAGGGGACGAGAGATGGGATTAATGGCAGTAAACATCTGTCTGGGGACGTGGAGACACCTTTATTAACAAGGGTGACTGAACAAAGAAGCATATTTGTATACCTAACCCTTAACTGTACCCCACAATATCATAATAAAAATATCGATTATAAAAAAATAAAAAATAAAAATAATGAAATTAGAAAAAATGCAACAAAAGAAATTTTTCAAGTAGACTACATTTTCTAAAAATAATAAAACAAAATCATTATGAGATTACAGTGAAACTATAGACCTAAGAAAATAATTTTTATACAAAGTAACATATTTGAAGTAGTAATTAATGAATTTGAAGCCATGATAAAAATCATTATCACTAAGGAATATCAAAATACAGACCTGCAAAAAAGAATAGAGCAATAAGAATTTTAAGGCACTTGAAGCAATTATATTTAAACAAAATTCGAAAAAGATAATGCAATACAAAACAAAGCATTAAAAATGTGCATATTAAATTATCTACTAATAGAAAAGATTCTTAAAATTAAGGGGGAAAAGTTCAAATAAAATGACAAACTGTGCATTAAATCCTTCTCTCAAAAAAATCTGTTGAAACATTCAACACTCTTCAGCTTTGTAGCCTATAGATATTTGAATATTGCTTAAACATATTTTAAAACAAACCAATTAAATTAAATAAACTCAAAATTTAAAACTGCATCATAAAAGCAGTCTACTCATGAACAATTAACAACTCTAAATGAATTAAGATTTTTAATTTATAGGAAACCAAAAGCATAGTAAAGATTTTAGCTAATTTGTCCATATATGATTAATTTGTAATAAATCTTTAACAGCTAGAATTTAAAGATGCAAGTTTACTGTCAACATAAGAGCAAAAAATATCACAGTAGCAAAGTTTTATGTTTTAAAACATCTAGCAGAAATGATATTTGACTAATGGACCAATAGACTTAGACAAAATATTTAAATTTTTTAATGCATTCTATTTTACCAATTTTATATCTGCAGTAGCTTTTTAGAGATTGTCAGATTAGGGTTTTAAGAACAAAAGGCTGTTACTTTGACACAATGGTGTTTTGACCTAACATCAGTGTGATTGATATTAGTGATTAATTCACAGAAATAATGATTTGTTTTCCACAAACCTGCACATAACATTTTACAACTTACACATACCATTTTATGAGATGCTTTTACAACATGCTTGATTCTTTTATTTTTTGGCCCATCCTTCCCTCTTTCTTAAATGACCAGTCAATATTCCATACAAGAGCCTTTGTTATAAACAAAATTATATTTCTTTATATCCTTTCTTACAAAAATTCACACATCTTCATACCAATAACTTTCTTTACATCTCTCATGATTGCTGGTTTCTTTTTTAAAACCCTTATTTAAATAATATCTTTCTTATACCTATAATTTGAGTTAAACTTTCATTAACTTCTGATTAAGACAAAACAATGTGGTGCAACATGGATGAACAGAACCAAATGGCTGTCACTGGTGTTAAGAAATTAATTTAGGGTCCAGCACCCTAATATTCACCTGGGAATTGTTGGAGTGATGGTTAGGTTAGTGCCAAGCATTTGATATTCAGACGTCCTCAGTGACTACCATTTCTTCAGGCAGGTGCTCCCCTCTCCTTCCAGAAAACTGCACACATGCTTCCTCAATGGTCTTCTTGCCTGCACAGTGGACAAGGTCCTGGAGTTTTAGCTCTTTGGCAGGGAAATTATGCTTTAAGCAACCCTGTTCATTGAACCTATAGCAATGGACACCATCCTCCTTAGCAGGTTTATTATTAGCAGTTTTTTTTTTTTTTTTGGTTTTTTTTTTTTGGAGTTCTGTTGCTAATGGCAACTGCCAGTTGGGATGCCTCTTTTGGCCTTCTGGTCCCACTGCCTTCCAGGTTGGCAACCTTTTGCTTTTTCAATGTTTAAAATCTCAAAATCTAACAATAATTGGAATTTTGGTATTTGTGGTTCTAAATTTAGCCTAGAGTTGGGCATCTAATATCCCATAGGATATGATCTTGTTTTCAAAGTAGTGAAATAAATAATAAAAAAAAAATGCATCTAATTGCCATATGGTATTAAAGTGAAGAGCTCCATTTCTAATCTAAACCTTATTATCTGCTAACTTGTATTATCCATTTTCTTGTTTGCATTCCTCAAAAACCCAGAATTTTTTTTTTGAACCCTTGTGTGATATGGTTTTCAAGGAAAAATTCTGAATGAAAAATAAAGCCAAAACAGTGATGACAGGCTTCCTTGGGATCCTGATGGCCTTCTGAGCTAAGCATCCCTAGTCCGGCCTGAAACTTTCTGCCACTTAAGTGTCTGCCTATGTAGGACTTCCCCTGCCTGTGACTTGAGACCATGAACCAATTAAGTTTAATCAGAGACCTTCAAACGTGCCATTTGAAATGCTCTGATGATTAGGCTTTTTAGAGCGAACAGACCACATGGATGGGAAGTGATTTGTCTCCATCCATTTTCAATTGAGTGCAGGCAGATCTGCTAAGACTTCTAATAGATTACTAAACTGTAGTTTAAGAGGGGCTGGAGGCTGACCTGAGACTTTTGGAAAAATAGTTGTGAGGTGTGGACAATCAGGTGTGATCGATCAGATCTCATGCCTTATTATGCCACACAGAAAGCATCAGTAGTTTGCCAGTCCTGTGGAAGAAGTATCAGGTACAATGAAGTGACATAACCTCCTTTTTCTAAAAAAAATTTAGTGAACCTCACAATAAATAATGGTGCTATTTAACACTAATGTTTCAACTCTTGGTAAAGTTGGAGGAAGCAAGATTTATGTACAGACTTTTAAAATAATTTTCTACATTGCCTAGTTTTTAGAGTGCTTGGTAGTTTAGTTGAAAAAGAAAATTTGAATGACAATAGGCTGTCACTCTAACAGGCTTCTTTTTTTTTTTTTGAGTTGGAGTCTCACTCTGTCACCCAGACTGGAGTGCAGTGGCCGCTCCCAGCCACCGCAGCCTCGACCTGCTGGGCTCTGGCGATACTTCTGCCTCAGCCTTCCGAGTAGCTGAAACTACAGGAGCGCGCTACCATGCCCAGCTAATTTTTTGATTTATTATGGAGATGAGGTCTCGCTAAGTTGCCCAGGCGGGTCTCGAATCCGCGGGCTCAGGCAGTCCACTCACCTCAGCTTCCCAAGGCACAGGATTACAGGCTGAGCCACCAAGCCCGGCTAACAGGCTTCTTTAACTAGAGAAGAGCTTAAAATATTCTACATGCTTCTAAGAGAACTTTTTAACAGTTTAACAAGGACAAATAGTTGATTACAATCTGTCTTGGGCAAGCCTCAAATCTCTAGAAACAGACTCACTTCTAAGTAATCTGGCTGCTAACATCTGAAAATAAAAACAATTTGACTGCTTGAATACCAGAAAAAATAAAATTTTTCTATCTCCCTTCCAAGTAGAAATCTTTTCTTGCCTCCTACCCCCAGTAAAATAGTGAGAGCTAGACAAAGACACGAGCGTGATATACCTACTTAATGATGAATATGCAAATGAATGGGTAGAGGTATCTGCTCCCATCTCTTCACCTCTAATGGGTGGAGAGGGGTGATCATATTTTCATTTCTGTGACTTTGGTTAGTTAAGAGGTGGTAACAGTAACTGCTTCTCAAATAGGGAAAATGGAACAGGTGGGGGGTAGAGTTCTCACCAATTCATCTTACTGCTTATCCTGTAACAGAAAGAAAATAAATGGTTGATTGGTACTTTCATTTTGTCTTGGTTTAATTGACTGCTCTGACATACTGCAGCTCAGCTTTCTCCAGCTTAGCAGAGCTTCTGGTAAACACCACATATTAAACACAAAGTAAGCAACAAAATAGAAATAATAAAGATCAGAGTAGAAATCAATGTAGTAGAAAACAAACAATAGAGAACATAAGTGAAACAAAAGCTAAATCTTTGAAAAGATGACCAAAGTTGATAAACCTCTAGCTAGACTGATCAGAGAAAAAGAAAAAAGAAAAGAATGCAAAAATAAATATTAGAAATGAGGCTGATTATTTTATTATAGATTACATATACAACTATCAAAAGTATAATAATGAAATGATTACTGCATGATCAGAGAAAAAGTAAAAAGAAAAAGAAAAAAAAGAAAGAATGTGAAAATAAACCATATCAGAAATGAGGCAGATTATTTTATTATAGATATATATATAACTACCAAAAGAATAATGATGGAATATTATGAGCAACTTCATACTCATGACTTTGACATCTTATATAAAAAAACAAATTACTTAAAGTATTCAAATGAGAGAAGCTACATTAAAAAAAATTTTTATATATATACATATATATATATAATAGCCCTATATCAATTAAATCATCACATTAGTAGATAAAATTGTTTCACAATAAAACTTTTAGGCCTAGACATCTGAGTGAATAAATTTTACAAAACATTCTATGCAAACTCTAAAAATTGAAAAAGAAAAAAATTAGCTCATTCTATGAAGCCATTATTACCACAATACTAAAACTGATAGCAATATTACAAAAATCAAAGCAAACAAAATTACAGGTATATTTCACTTATGAAAATAGATGCAGGCCAGGTTTGGTGGCTCAGTCTATAATCCCAGCACTTTGGGAGGCCAAGGTGAGTGGATTGCCTGAGCCCATGGTTTCGAGACAAGCCCAGGAAACTTGGCAAGACTTCATCTCTACAATAAAAATAAAAATAAAAATAAATTAGCCAGGCATGGTAGCATGTGCCTGTAGTTCTGGCTACTTGTACCGCTGAGACAGAAGGATCACGGGAGCCCAGCAGGTCATGCTGGGTGTGGCTATGAGTGTGCCACTGCCTCTAACCTGGCAACCGAGTGAGATTCCAACTCAAAAAAAGAAAAGAAAAGAAAAGAAAAGAAAATAGATGCAACTTCTAAGTTTAGAATTTTGAATTCAATCTCATAAAAAGAATGAATTATCCTAAGAGTAGGAGTCAAAGAACAGTTTCCCCACTTTTCCCACTAAAATTTTGCTAATAATGAACTGACAATAGACAGACTCATAGGAGAAAAGGCATACAAATTTATTTAATTTTCACAAGAATGTGGAAATCTCATAAGAATGATTACTCAATAACTCAACGAAGTCTAAAGGCCTGTATACTCATTGTCACAGGGGAAAGAGAGATGGGGGATGTAGGAGTAAATAATTTTAGGAGCAATAAATGAACCTAAAAGGCAGACATCTACTGAATTATTGTTTTTGAAAATTGAATGGAACTAGATAACAAACAATGTTTGGGGACAACGTTCAAAGTTTATCTTGACTCCAGGTGTAGTGTTTAATTTTCACTCCCTTTCTCTATGATATACTTTCAAACTCTGGTTAACGAAATTTCAGGAAGAGATCAAAGGCAATTGTGTGTCTCTTTTGGAATCTGCTTTCAAGGTAGATATAGGCACTTCAAACCGGGTTTGGTGGCTCAACCTGTAATCCCGCACCTTTGGGAAACTGAGGTGAGTGGATTGCCTGAGCCCGCGTGTTCGAGACCCGCCTGGGCAGTGAGACCTCATCTCTACAATAAAAAATTAAAAAATCAGCCGGGCGTGGTAGCGCATGCCAGTAATCCAGCTACTTGGAAGGCTGAGGCGGAAGGATAGCTGGAGCCCAGCAGGTCTAGGCTGTGGTGGCCGGAAGTGACCACTGCACTCCAGTCTGGGCGACAGAGTGAGACTCCAACTCAAAAAAAAAAAAAAAAAAAAGATATAGGCACTTCAGAGGATAAAGTCAGAGGATTAAGGAAAAAGAAGTAGAGTAGGCAGTGGGGGTAAGGTTAGAGGGACTATGAAGATGCTTCTTTAATTCATCAAGTGAAAACACCATATTTCAGGAAACTATTTTCTAAATTCCACATGATCAAGCAGTTTATTCAAGGAATGCAAGGTTAATTAGAAAATTGATTTATGCAAACTCATCAGATTAGCAAAAAGAGAAAAAAACAAGCAAACATGATCATCTGAATAAATTTAGACAGAGCATTTACAAAGATTCAACATGCATTTCTCATAAAATGTTTTTGCAACTAAGAATGAAAGAGACATTTTTATTTTAATATGGAAAAGATCATCTGTCATAGTTCAACAACCCAAAAATATCTAATGAAAGAAAAAAGACTTATTGGTAAAATCAGAACAAGACAAATGTGGTCACTTTCATTATTTCAATTCAGCATTGTGCTGGAGATGCTAGCTTGGAAAAAGAGGGAATTACAAAAAGGAAGGGAGCAACTAAGTTGAAGAGAAAACAATGAAAGCTTTTTCAAAACACATACGCATACATACTTTATACATGTCAGAAATAATAATTTTCAATTTAAAAAATGGTCATTTACTAATCTGAAGCATTATTGAAAAGTAAGTCACTCTTATCACTTATAAACTATTTGAGCAACTCACTCAAATATCACTTATAAACTATAAATCTAACTTATAGAAAAAGTACTGAAGGGGTAAAGGTAAATTCACCCCAAAATATGGCTTTTGGCTACAAAGTCTCTGACCTTGCTGCTTCCCCCTAGTCAAGAGAAGATGGCTTCCCTCCTCATTATCTCTTTATCTATTGTAAAAAAGAAGAGCAAGATATGACATCTGACCAAACGTTTTTTTTTTTTTTTTAATTTTTAAAAATGTGTTTTCTATTTTAAAGATGTGGGGTACAATTCAGGGTTAGGTATACAAACGTTGATTGTACAGGTTCACTTGTTGATGAGGTGTGCCCCTCCCTCCCCAAGAGGTTTCCCTCAACTGCCAATCCACTCCCTTCCCCTGGCAGTTTCCCACTACTGCCAATCCCTTTCTTATAGTGTTAGGATAATTGTTCAAGGTATGCTTATAAGTGAGCACATATGGTATTCTGTTCTTTGTTTCTGCGATAGATCACTGAGTATGATAGACTCTAAATTCATCCAAATTGCTGCGAAGTTCCTATGTGCCCTTATTTATGGCTGCGTAAGATTCCATTGTGTATATGTACCACATTTTTTAACCAGTCCAGTTTTGATGCTCAGCATGGTTGGTTCCATGTTTTTTGCTATTGTGCATAGAGTTACAACAAACATTCGAGCGCAGGTATCTATCATTTTATAGAATGATTTGAGTTCATCCTGGTATATTCCCTATAGGGGAATTACTGGGTCACATAGGTCAATTTCTAGTTCTTTCAGAAATTGCCACACTATCTTCTAGAGAGGGTGCACTAGTTTGCATTCCCACCAGCAGTGTAGAAGCATTTCTTTTTCTCTATATCATCACCAGCATCTGGTGTAGTTTGTTTTATTAATGATGGCCATTCTTATTGGAGTTACGTGATATTCCAATGTGGTTTTCATTTGCATTTCTCTGATGACTAGTGAGGCTAAGCACTTTTTCATGTGTCTATCAGCTGCCCATATATCTTCTTTTGAGAAGTGTCTACTCATGTGATTTGCCCACTTTTTTTTTTTTTTTTTTGAGTTGGAGTCTCACTCTGTCGCCCAGACTGGAGTGCAGTGGCCGCTCCCGGCCACCACAGCCTCGACCCGCTGGGCTCCGGCGATCCTTCCACCTCAGGCTTCCAAGTAGCCGGAATTACAGGCATGCGCTACCATGCCTGGCTGATTTTTTTTTATTTATTGTAGAGATGAGGTCTTGCTGCCCAGGCGGGTCTCGAACCCGCGGGCTCAGGCAATCTACTCACCTCAGCCTCCCAAAGGCACGGGATTAGAGGCTGAGCCACCGAGCCCAGTCATTGCCCACTTTTTTAATAGGAATTTTTTTTTTTTTTCCTTTCAACACATTTGAGTTCCATGTAGATTCTAGAAGTTAGGACTTTGTCAGATATACACTTGGCACATATTTTTTCCCATTCTGTGGTCTGCCTCCCTGTTCTTTTGATGGTTTCTTTTGCTTTGCAGAAGCTTGTCAGTTTGATGAGGTCTCACTTGGCTATCTTATTTTTTATGGAACCTAAACTTGACACTCAACCAAATGGTCTTAATAGATACCTACAGATTATTCCACACAACAACCACAGAATATACAATCTATTTATCACCATATGGAACATACTCCAAGATCGATCACATCCTTGGCCATAAATCAAGCATAAACAAATTCCATAAGGTTGAAATATTGCCATGTACCTTCTCAGACCACAGTGGAATAAAATAAATATCAACAGCAACACAATTTCCCCAAAACTCACAAAGACATGAACACTAAACAGCATAATGCTGAACAACTACTAGGTCAACACTGAAATCAAAGCAGAAATTAAAAGATTCCGGAAACAAATGAAAATGAAGAAAGATCTTACCAAAACCTTTGGGATGCCATGAAAGTAGTTCTCAGAGAAGAATGTATAATTCTACGAGCACTCATCAAGAAAATGGAAAGATCAGAAGTTGAGAGCTAACAAATTACCTAAGGGAGTTGGTAAGAGAAGACCACCAAAACTCCAAATTCAGCAGAAGAATACAAATCACCAATACTAGTGCCCAAATACCGAACATAGAATTCAAAAATATCATAGAATGCATCAACAAAACAAAAAACTTGTTCTTTGGAAGAATTAACAAGATTGATGGACCCCTAGACAGAATGACAAAGCAAAAGAGAGAAAAAGTCTAAATAAACACAATCAGAAATACAAAAGATCAAATCACAACTGACCTGGAAGAAATACAAAAGATTATCAAAGTTTACAATGTACACCTATGCAGAAACAAACTTGATAATCTAAATGAAATGGGGGACTTTCTGATATCACACAACCTCCCCAGGTTGAAATGAACAAATCTTACCAGTATAATGACTGTCTCCAAGGAACATTTATATTTCCAGGATAACTATTTTCAAACCATTCTCTGTCCCAACCGTTCTTTGTCCCAAATAAGTGTGGACTTCTCAACAGATTTCCTTTTCTTCCCCCCTCATAACAATTCAAGTCCCATTTTTCCTGTAGACTTGAGATAGTATTTAAGTTGCTGTAACTCGTTGATAAGTTGGATATTCATTCTGAAGGTCTTCTGTCTACATGTTAAATAAAATTTGTAAACTTTTCTCCTATTAATCAATCTTGCCACAAGACACTGATTTTTCAGTGAACCTATAGGGGGCTATCTGTCAATATCCCCACAGTACTTATAAAAGTATTACCTCTTATTCTAAAGATAAAGAATACAAAGATACCTATAATGTGTTCAAAACTATTTTTTGAACCACATCAATTGTGAATTCAGCACCTTGAAAAAGATTTTTAAAAGTTCAATGCCTTTGTGTGCTTTAAATATTTATATTATTAATCTTTTAAGTTTTTATAAATTTTTCATATTATATATTACAACAAAAAAGTCTGAAATATTTAATGACCTATATTTTTATTATAACAATGTTCTTTTTGATATAGATTTAATATAAAACAGAGTTCATTTTGAACCTATCAATAATACCTATCTTTTATATAAGGTGTAATATTTTATAGCAACAAATAAACTATACATAGAACCTTTACATTTGTGACTAAAATGTATGCTTTAAGCATTCTTCAGTGAAACAAAAAATATTAAGCAAGTAAGCATTCATTGTATGGATAAGCAGCTTTCTTTAATCTGAATAAGGATATTAACCCAGGTGTTTATACCATTGAATGAAACCTGTAGTGAGTAATTCACAGAATTAACCTGTGAATATCATTATTGTATAACGGAATATCACAAGACATTTTTAAAACTTGGTTTAAGAAAAAGATTAAGTTTTACATATTGATTGCCTTGTTAGACTATTCAAAATAATTGCCAAATATGCATATAAAATAATTTTTAAAAACAAGGGACAAAATCAGCAATAATGTAATAACATCAATAAACATATTGAAAGCTCTTTTTTCTTTTTCTTTTTTTACCTTTGTTCCCATTTCAACTCATTTAGAGATTCAGCCTTTGTTTAAATAGATTTTGAAGGTTAATGGATCCATTTTTTCTACTACCATTATCTATTTCTTGCTCCCTGGTGACACTCTAACAGAAACAATAGTACAAGCTTTTTATTCCACTAATCATCACCTAATTATATTTAGCAATTTTAACATTTCATTTTCCTTTTCTAAAGCATTTTTATCTTTAAGCATCTAAAATTTTTGTATAAAGAGAATATGCCAAAATATTGCAACATTCACTTTTTATTTCAAAATAATACTTAATTTGTATGTATGCCACTTGGAGTCCAGAAAGAAGGGAAGACTGGTTTGTAGATTTTTCTTTATTTGCCCTAAAAATAACCCATAAATTTGATAATTTCCAAGCCATCTTATCTCTTTTGTTATAAAACTGCATGGTGAAAATGGTACGTCACAAGCAATATGAATAAAATATGTCTTCTTCAGGATAATTCTTATTTTATGTGCTTACAGATGATACTGTCAGTAACCAGTCTATATGCACTCAGGAAAATCCTTGAGGTCTCCTGCAAAAATTTTCTTCATACACAAATAAACTCTCGTATCTATCTTTCAGTCTAAGCATGTTTCTGGCTACAACGGAATTCTTTGGTACCTGTAATGAGGGGGCTGGAAGTACCAGAAAGGCAATGATCACAGAGTGATTCTACATAAATGAAAGAAGAAAGCTGGTGTATTAACAATCCAGTATTCTCAGTCAATGGCACCAGGGTTTTCAGGTATATTCTCTTTCGATATCAGAAAATTCTTAGAAAAATCGAGCCTCAATATCTTTTTCAGACAATGTTCTCATTCATGTGTTAACTGAGAGCACCTGACAAATACTACTTGTCTTAAGGTCTTCCTAAACTAAGACTATTATATAAAAGAAATGCACATTTCAAAATGTCATAACTATTAGAAATTGTTGACATAATTGCATTTGAATAAGACCAATACTTTGAAAGACAAAATATAGAACTTTGAAGCATTTTGTGACCATTCACTTACTCATATATTCAATAAAATTGTATATACTTTAAAACACAAAGAAGCATATTTAAAAAAATCAGTTTCTATAAACATATTAAGCAATCATAAAAATAAATCATAAATCGATCATAGCAATGATACTTCGCATACACACACACACACAAAATTATCTCTACCCCTTCTCTTTTAAATGTTAGTCACTTGGAATAGGTACTCTGGAAATTTTTTGAGCAATATTTGTTGATAATATTTAAGAAAATTAAGATTTAAATATATTGTATTAAAGTAAGAATAATGGTAGCATTGAGTGTATTGCATATTGATAAAGACTGTCCTAGATCAAACACTGGTCAGGCTCCCTTGAGTCCACTTCTCAACTAGTTTTCAACTTTGGTCTATGAAACTGAAATTTGTCAGCATAAATTATCTCTCTCTACCACCTCCCACCACTGAGACTTAAACACTCTCAAAATTTATAACCACTAAAGGCCATATCCCTAAGGCGATATCTACCACCTCTTTAAGTTTCATTCCTCAAAAGTCCAACATTCACAAAATAGTATTTGCTTACCCGAGTCAACACTTTAATATAGAACCCCTTTTTCCCAGTCTTTGTGGGAGAGTGGGTGCCTAAGTGTAATGTCAGTTAGCAAACCCATATTCTAATCACATTAACCAAACTATCTTCCTGCTGTTTGTAAATTTCCAATTCTTTAAGTCTACTTAAGCCTTTACCCTTCCCCTGTTTTCTCATTCTCTCTTACAAACACCTAGTCACTTCTGCAGAAGTCTAAGTTGACTTTATTTAATGCTGAAACCTCTTCCCTATTGCTGTAGTTATTAAATAAAATCTATCCTTACCACTTTAGTGTTTGGCTTTATTTTTGACAATACATCCCTCATGACTGTTAATATGCAACTTTATATCATGTTATTATTTATTTGTCTTAACTAATTAATACTTAAACTTACTATGTATCACAATTCTGTATATGTGATAAAAACTTATGATTCATATTCTAAGAAAATGTCATCCTAGTGGAAAGAGACAAAGTAAGCACACATAATGTTATTACGGTTTATCAGAAATATTTTTGCAGGCAGCAAACATGTTATACTTGGTTGTTTGGATGGTCAAGGTGATGTGATATTTCATATGACATGTAAAAATAAGAATGTAACAGACATGAAATTCAGGGAAAGAATACAGAAGTCATTATCAGCAATTTAAATAATACAGGACAGAGCTGAGCATGCTCTGGGAATTAACAAAACAATAATTTGACTGTACCTTGTACAGAGCAAGAAGAAAAAAGATCCAGGTTAAATTCAGGATATCTAAAATATCTAAAGATAAATTGTGGCCATAGAAAACAACGTGAATTTCATTCTAAGGTTAATGTGAAACAACTATAGCACCTTAGGCAGCAGAATAATGTACTCTGATTTAAATTTTAAATAGGTGACTGGCTATTCATAAAATATTGAATTTAGGCAAATGAGAATAGAAGCAGAAAGAATAATTAGAAGATAATTTAAGTAGTCCAGTATAGATGGAAATATTCAGTATCCAACTAACTCCCACTACCGTGAACAATGAAGGTAAAACGTCATGAGTTGAAGACTGTAATTAAATCAACACTTTGAATCTAAGGTTGGAAATAAATTAGAAACAAGTATGACAGAACTAATTCTGAAGGACTTTAGAAAGGTAATCTTAGGTCCTTATCCTATCATTTTATTTATTTGTTATTTAAAGGTCACATTCATGTGCATGGAGTAACAATCAAAATATTTATTCTTTCGTATGGCATGGGTCTCTAATTATCACAACAGACGAAGACTGTAAACAGCTATTAAAGTCATAGTGGAGTATGTCCTAAATATTATCTGTAAAAACGTTTGAGTACGTTGTGAAAAAATAAAATAAAAATGCTATCAGAGGGTTTAGTACTGTGCAGAACTTATGAAGACAATAGTACAAAATATGTGTATTTGAAATATGTACTTGCATGAAAGTAAGGCCTCTAAAGTTAATTTAGTGGTAACCAAGTAATAGGTAAGAGTTGAAATTTGTTTAGATATAAAGTAATTGTATATTTTATAATACATTACTTTCATGGAATATAAAGAGGAAATTGTATCTATTAATTGTATGTTGATTTATTTTTTCTAATTTTTTTGAGTTGGAGTCTCACTCTGTTACCCAGGCTGGAGTGCAGTGGCACAGCAGTCTCAACCTGCTGGGCTCAGGTAATCCTTCCTCAACCTGCTGGGCTCAGGTAATCCTTTTGCCTCAGCCTTCCAAGTAGCTGGAACAACAGACATGAGCCACCACGCTGGGCTAATTTTTTTATTTATTGTAAAGACGAGGTTTCGTCATGTTACTCAGGCTGTTTCAAACCACTGGGCTCAGGCAATCCCCTCGCCTCCCAAAATGCTGGGATTGCAGGCATGAACCACTGTGTCTGGCCAATTATATGTTGATTAATTGGATTTTGTTACATTTGAGAGATAACATCTACAAAATGTTACAGTTAAAAGACTAAAAGTCATGGACCAGGAATAAACTTTGTATATATAAATAAAATGTATATTGTATATATAAAATGTGTATATTTATATAGTCAAAATATAACTCCTATACAGAACGTCTAAGAAGCTATTTAAAGAACTAGTATAAATAAATAAGAAATAAACAATGTATTCAAAGCAAAATAACAAAAGACATGAGTAGGATTTCACAAGGAAAATAGCCACAGGGTCATTACATGTGTGAAAAGGTGTTTAACATTATTTCTTATCAACAAATTTGAACTGAAATCACAAAATACCAGTATACACCATGAGAGGTTAAAATTTGACATATAGATGATACCGAGAGCTAATCAAGATCTGAAAAGTGAGGCAGCTCATATATTGCTGATGGAAATTTAAATTGTTTTAATCACTTTGGAAAAACGCTTTAACAGCTTTTCCTGAAATGAAACATGACTTTATGTTATGACCTAGCAACTCTAGTTCTGGGCATACACCCAATGTTTATGTCAAACATATTACCATAATTCATATTAATTAAAAAATAGAAAACACATATTTTTAAAGTAAAATGAATAAACTAATTATATCATATTCACACAATGGGATCTTACACATATTACAGAGAAATAATTATTGATGTATGGAATGTATATTTTTAGAATATATATATTTTTGAAATTTTTTTTTAAAAAATACGTGTGTCAAATTAAGCCAGGCACAAAAGAGCTACTTGTCATATAACTCAATTTATAAGGACAAAAACTGACAAAACTCTTCTATAATGAAAAGCATTAGAAAAATGGTCTGTCAGGCGTAGTGGTGAGCCTGTAATCTCAGCATTTTGGGAAGCCTAGGTGAGGGAATAGCCTGAGTCCAGGGATTGGAGACCAGCCTGAGCAACTTGGTGAGACCTCGTCTCTAAAGTAAATCAAAAAATTAGCCAGGTATGGTGGCACAAGCCTGTAGTCCCAGCTACTTGGACAACTGAGGTGGAAGAATTGCCTGAGCCCAGCAGGTTGAGGTTGCAGTGACTGAGACCTTGCCACTGCACTCCAGCCTGGGCGACAGAGTGAGACTCCAAACAAAAAAAGAAGAAAGAAAGAAAGAAAGAAAAGAAAAGAAAAAAAAGTGGTCATATGAGCTAGATTTTTTTTCTAAAAGAAAAAAATAAAAATTTATATTCCATTACCTTAACTAATATATGCATCCGAGTAAACTCTGTAGTTTCAACCTTACACTTGACTGTTTTTAAATGATTAATGCTCTGACAAACTATGTATTAAGCAGTTGGTTGATAATAGAAGCACTGCACTGTAATGTTTAAGAAAATATCTGGAGTGATCTTGCCTAAATTCAGAAAATGATGCTACCAATTTAGATTCTTGAATTTTAGCAAAATTATTTAACATCAAGTATAGCTAACATATAGAAAATACTGCGCACAGCATTTGTCAACTAATGAACACTAAAAATATTTAGCTATTTTAGTATTACATAATTATTTTCCATACCATTGTTATTGCCAAAAAGTAGGTAGTCTAAAGGATTTCCAAAACTAAATAAAGAGCATTTATTTTTTTTCTTTTACAGATGTACTAAAGTATAGTTAATAAACAATAAATTATATACAATTAAGACCTATAATTTATTAAACTTTGACATAGGTATACATGGGTGAAGCTAACATTATATACAAGAAAGTCAACATATGCATCAGTCTCCAAATTTTTCTCATCAGCCTTTAAAAATACTTCCCTTCCACCAATTCTTCAGTCAATTACAAATAGATAGTATTGTAATTTTCAATTATATTTTTTATTTGAGTCTTTCTCCTTAAATCGCAGTTTTGCTTCATGTATTCTGAAATTCTGTTATTAGGTGCTTGCATATTTAGGATCATTATGTTGTCTTGAATAAGTGACTCTTTTATTAATGCAAAAAGACTTTAACTCTATTCTCTGAAATATATTTTGTTTGATATTAATATGTGCTGCTGTAGTATTCTTTGATTATTTTTATTATGGTAATATTTTCTATCCTTTTACTTTAACCTACTTGTGTAATTACATATCAATTGAATTTTTGTAGGAAGTATTGTGTCTTTTTATTTTTTTATTTTATTTTATAATTTTAGTTATAGAGTGCAAGTGATGATTTGCTACATAAGTATGTTGCATGCAGGTTAAGTTTGGGCTTCTAGTTTACTCTTTTTCCCCTTAATATTGAACCCCGTACCCAGTGGGTTGCCATGTGTCCCATGTCCCCCACCCTCTTCTCTCTTTCCCTCTCCTGGCAGTGTCCAGCATCTGCCAGTCTCACCCTTGTGCTTATGTGATGGCCCACTTATAAGTGAGAGCATGCGGCCTTCAGTTCTGTTCTTGTTTTCTTATTTGAGTTTTCAATCTACGCAGTTTAAACATATCTATCATTTTTACAATTGTTTTTGAGTCTTCTTTCTTCCCTTTTACCCCTCTCTTTTTTTCAGATTCAATTTCATTTTTCTTTCTGGCTTATGACATACAGCCCTTAGTCCTGCTAGTTTAGAATACATCATTCCTTATCACAGTAAACCTCCAAGTATACTAGATTATAGTATATGAACCTCAAAAAGGTGAGCTTCCGTTTATCTCTTTCCAGACTCTGTGCTATGATTTTGCATATTTTACTTCTAAATATATTATAAAGACCCAACTATTTTGGTATATGTTTTGTATAGATTGTCTTTACAAACATTTAAATAATAAAAAACCATACAAAGATACAAACCTTACATATTATTGCTCTTCATTCATTTTTGTATTTATATATTCCCATCTAGTTTTGTTTTTCTTTATCTTAAATAAATTTCTTTATCATTTATTGTGGTTCAGTCTGTTTATAATGACTTTTTAAAATTATGTCTAAAAATACTCTAAATTTTACATTTGCACTAAAAAATATTTTGCAAGAAATGAATGTAACAAATTTTTAATTACCATAAAAATATTGACCTACTGTCTTCTTGCTTTCATTTTCTTATTCTGATGAAAAACCTACTGCTAATTTTATCTCCGTTCCTCTTCATATATGTAGATTTTAAAATTTTTAGTTGTTTCTAAGATTTCATCTTTCTTGCCAGTTTTGAGCAATGTGTTTCCTATGGCCCTCAAGATAATGCCTTCTTTGTTATATTTATTTCTACACTCGTAGAGTGTCTTCTGGACTCATTATTTAAATATTTCCTCCTCTAGAAAACAAAACCTTCCTAATAAACCTTTTAATAAATATAACTTTTCTCCTGATTTGACTATTGAACCTTTCCTGACTTCTGTCTTGTAAAGGCATGTTGAGTTGTTAATGGAATCTAGCCTGATATTAAAATTTAATATTCCACTTTTTCCCTCAGAAAACTCTAAGTAACAGGAAAGCTTACTTAGTACTCTAGTGCCAAATTTTAATATGATGAGTACAGTTAGGATGAGAAATAATAAAGCAGCTAAAGTTAATTTTGAAGATTTGTTAGTTTCACTTCCTTATCTGTTTACTACTTTCATTGTTTTCTAACTTTCCTGTCTCCGTATTACATTGATTTAAATATTATTAATAAGTTTGCTGACAGCAGCTTAATATTATGTGTCTTCAAATAATACTTGCATTTTAATAGATTTTTGAAATGAGGAAGTTTATTTGGTATATAGAAAGTGTTGAATATTGCCTTCCATAACAATGAGATAAGAGTCTAAAAACTCATTCTTGTACATGTAACTTAAATCATGTTACTTAGATGCAGAAAAATAATTTCACATAATTCCCCCTAAAAAACAGTACTAAAAATCATCTCTTTATAGAAGATAGAACTAAACCGATGACGATATTACATCTGATGTATAAGCACAAATCTACAACATGAGGATCGAAAGACATTGAAACTTCATGAAGCTTAATCACAAACATGTTCAGCTAATGTTACTTAAAATGCTATGTTTATTTTGTAAATATCTTCTGACACATTGTATGTTTGGTTGTTTTGTTTTGCTTTGGTTTTGTCTTACAATTTGTAATTACCGTTGAAGTCTGCTTGGTGGGCTTATTTTTCCCAAATTACTAGGTATTAAATTGGTTTTACTCTTGTGATTACTTTATAATTCAATGCTTTCAAGAAAAGAAAGAACTGAATAAAAAGCTATTTAAAAGTCACCAAAAATTACTTTAACAATTAATATTTTCAGTTAATTTAATTTTGACCTCTAAATTGCAAAGAAAATTTGTGTGAAGCTTTTAAAATTTGAAATTGAACTAGTAAAACCCAGCATATTTAGCATTTGTTGAATTCCTAAAGCTAAGTGTGCTTTGAAAGTGTAAATTCAGCACAGTGTTTGAAGTTTCAGACATTTTTGTAGTCATTTCAAACATATTGTCAACCATATAAAAGGTTATGCTTTGCCCTCAGTCCATGCACATAGAATTCTGATTGATGTCGATGGGAGCCATGTGCGAAGTTTGTGGGCACTGTAGTTTAAAACTTTATGGTGTTTTCAGAATATCTTTGAAGTCTAGTTTCTGTAAAAAGTATAAAGTTTAAAGAGTAGCTCTTCGGGGCTTATTTTTATCCACTGAGCACATGTTTAGATTGCCTGTTTTAAATGCAGAGCTAAGTTAAAATTCCATAAATGTAGTATGTATATGGAGTGGTTGATTACAAAGGGATTATTTCCACTGAGTTGAATTGCTAGACGTGGAGACAACAACAGCAAATCTATCTGGTAACTTATATTTTTATATACATTAACTATAGTTTTGTATCTGCTGCAATAATGAAAGATATACATTGCTGTTCAATTTAATGCCAAAATTAAATATATTGCTACCATTAATTTTATTTATAATTATTTTAAACAAAACAGGTGAAATTACTTATGAACTGACAAATCCATTACAAAGATTGATTTTCATATTGTAACTAAGAGATGATATTAATTTGTAAAAATTATTATTAAGATTTATTTTTATACAGTTCAATGTAAACTATTTTATACTAACTTAAGGAAGAATAACTTGAAACCATTTTCAAATTCTCTAAATGCCTTTTTGGGCTTGCTGATTCTGGAGTAAAAAAAAAAAAAATATATATATATATATGTATATATATATATATATATAATAATAGAGAAAGAGAAGGAAGAGAGAAGATTCACCTCCCCAAGGTAGGGGAGGGGGACCAAAGTCAGCCAGAAAGAAATTATTAATGTTAATAATTAATTCTCCAACATATTTTTCTATTTCAAAATTAAACTGCCATTTTACAAAATCAAATGCACTAAACCATGTGTTTTCTAGATAGTTATAGTTTTCCTTTTACAGGATAATTAGTTTGTGCTTAAAACTTCTGAAATCTGTAAGTTTTTCTGGGGACATCATTGTTGTTTTTATACCTAAGCCTAATTTGCACAATGGAGGCTCAATCTCTTGAGAGCTCATCTAATGTGAGACCAATAATTGATCTCATTGTAACTGAAAGAACTAAACATAACTCAACTATTGTTTTTCTTTTGTTACTCTTTTGTTAAAAAGAGAAATCAGAGGCAAGTCTTCAACGAGGAAACAAACATCCATTGTGGTGGGCATGTTAGGCTGACAGGAGCTCTGTCATCGTAACCCTGAATGGTATCCCACATCTTTATAATAAATTTTTTCTTAAAAAGTGAAGACCAGAAAATTGAGAGAAGTTTAAACAAGAAAATAAATAGACAGTAAAGATTTATTTTGGTTACTTTTAATTGTTGCATTCCATAGAGAATCAGATTTTTGCTACCTTAACAATGTTAAGGTTAATTGGTTACTGATAACTGAGTAAATAACTAGTACATAAGACTGAAGATCTCAGTTTTCTTCAGTTCTCTGTGTGTGTATATAGAAAACCCTCTATAAATCTATATTTTCCACTACATATTTATTGATGGCCGATTTATTTTTGTTCCTATTTTCCAATGACCTCCACAGTACATAGTTCTGAATAGATAGGTTCCTCAACTCTTGGGAATACTGAATTATAAAACCTTCTAAAACCATAAAAATCTATTCTCTCGGTGCTGCTACTCACAAAAAGATTCCTTTTTAAATCTCCTTTTCACATCACCAATTTACACATCTTGAATTTTATCCATATTTTTTTCTTTAAATCATTCAGTCAGGATGACCATCATCAATAACTCAAAAAATAACAGATGCTGGAGAGGATGCAGGGAAAAGGGAATATTTGTACACTGTTGGTGGGAGTATAAAATAGTACAACCTCTGTGGAAAAGAGTGTGGTGATTCCTAAAAGTTCTAAAAATTGACCTCCCATACGACCCATCAATTCCCCTTCTGGGAATATACCTGGAGGAACTCTTATCATTCTATACAAAGGATGCCTGTGCATGTATGTTTATTGCAACAATATTCACACTAGTAAAAACATGGAACCAATCATGCTGTCCATCGAAAGTAGACTGGATAAAAAACTGTGTATAATTAAAATATTATGCAACCATAAAGACGGACAAAATTATGAACTTCACAGCAACTTGGATGGACTTAGAGTCTGTAATTCTCAATGATCCATCACAGAAACAAAGAACTGAGTACCACATGTTCTCACTTATAAGATTATCATAATACTACAATTATCATATACTACAAGAACAATTATACTGAACAATTGATACTGAACAATTATCATAATACAACAAGAAAGTGATTGGTAGTAGTGGGAAACTGCCAGGGTGGGGAGGGCATACTTCATCAATACAGATACCTGATCTCCCAAACTTTACCAGTACAATGACTGTTTGTATACCTAACCCCGAATTGTATCCCACATCTTTAAAATAACAACAACAAAAAATCATGCAGAGTTGTTGGCTTCAAACTAGTTTTTCCTTTTTCTCCATAAACATTCCCTGAATCAAGGACTTACAACTTTTTGGCCATATTCTTACAAATTAAGTATTGTTGGCCAGGTTCAGTGGCTCAGTCTATAATCCCAGCACTTTGGGAGGCTGAGAAGAGTGGATTGCCTGAGCCCTCAGGGTTCAAGACCCACGCAGGCAACTTGGCAAGATCTTGTCCCTACAATAAATCAAAAATTAACCGGGTGTGGTAGCGTGCACCTCTAGTCCTGGCTACTTGGTAGTCTGAGTCAGAAGGATAGCCGGAGCACAGCAGGTCAAGGCTGCAGTGTCTGGGAGAGTGTCACTGCACTCCATTCTGGGCAATAGAGAGAGACTCCAACACACACACACACACACACATACACACACACACACACACACACACACACACAAAATTAAATATTGTTGAAGAAAACATGGAAAAGATAACAAAATTTTTTAATCTCAAATATTCCACCAATAGAAAAGCAAAGTAATTAAACTCAGATATAGTGTAAAGACTAACCTTATGAATTATAAAAATATCTAGTCCCATGTGTCAGTAATAAGACATATTGGAAATAAAAAATAAATTTGAGAATAAAATTTTAAAAGACTGCAGAGGTAGTACTGCAGAGAGTAGTACTGAACAGCTGGGATGATGTAATGCTATTTTATCCCATTTTTATTTGTCTAGACATTAGTAACACCTTCTCATCATCAATCATGTTTGTTCCATCCTGATAACATACACAACCACATATAGAAGAGACTATCTCAACAAACATGATTCTAGTCTATGTTGTCCTTTGGAGAACGTGCTATGATTTGAATGTCCTCACCCAAATTATGCAGAAATGTAATGGCCAATATATCGGTATTGGGAAATGATGTCTTTATGAGATGATGAGGTCTCATAAGAGCTGAACCCCTGTGACCTCATGAGTCCTTATAGATTAATGTCATTGTCACAGGAGTGGGTTAGTTCTTGTGAAAATTGATTTGTTAGAAAAAATGTGTTCCACTTTATTTTCCCCCTCCCTCATGCTCACTTCTGTCTTCTACCCTTCCACCATGAGATGACACTTGCCAAGATGCTCTTGAATCTCCCAGCCTCCAGAGCTAAGAGTCAGATAAACTTTTTATAAATTACTCAGTTTCTGGTATTCTGTTATAGTACAGGAAATAAATTGAGAATGTCATGAATTGTAGCTTAATCTGAATCAAGATTACCCAAAGAATTAAGATCAAGTCAGGTTAAAAATACTATCAGATTGTGGAAATAAAGACCAACCAAATGAGAACATGCAAAGGCTATGCATTCAGAACTTGCTATAAAAAAGTGAGTCAGTCACAGTCCCTAGTATTTTAGCAGAGATTCAAAGTCAAGCAGGGGATATGTGCCTGCTTTTACACCAGTACCATGCTGTTTTGGTTATTATAGCTTGGCAGTACATTTCAAAGTATTGGGATGTCTCCAGGTTCATTCTTTTGCTCAGATTTACTTTGTCTATTCTGGGTATTTTGAGGTTCTACACAAATTTTATATTTTTTAAAAATTTCTGTGGTGCGTCATGATTGTTTTGACAGGAATTGCATGGAATCTGTAAATTGATTTGGGAAGTATGAACATTTTAATAATATTATTTTTTCCAATCCTTGAGTGTGGAATATCTTTCCATCTTTTTGAATTCTCTTCAGTTTATTTCCTCAGTCTTTTACAGTTTTATTGTAAATAACTTCCATTTGTTATTGAAAAAGTGTGCCCTCTCCTCCTCTGGCAGTTTCCCACTATTGCTAATTCCTTTCTTGTAGTATTATGATAATTTTTCAGGGTCCACTTATGAGTGAGAATATGTGGTACTCAGTTCTTTGTTTCTGTGATGGATCACTGAATATTATAGACTTTGTACTTTGTTTCTGAGTAATTTATTTTATTTTTTGTAGCTATTTTAAATGGCATTGCTTTCTTGATTTATTTTCCAGATTGTTTACGATTGAATCCTATAAATGCTACTGATTTTTGTATGTTGATTTGTATTTTTCAATTTTACTGGTTTTGCTTATTCATTCTAATATATTATGCCTACCATGTTGTTTAGTTCTTGCAATATTTTTATTTCTTTTACTAATGTAAATGTTTGCATACCATTTGTGAATTTTCACATTTTTTTAATTTTATTTTTATTTTTATTTTTTTGAGTTGGAGTCTCACTCTGTCACCCAGACTGAGTGCAGTGGCATGCTCCCAGCCTGCACAGCCTCGACCTGCTGGGCTCCAGCAATCCTTCCACCTCAGCCTTCCAAGTAGCAGGAACTACAGGCACGCGCTACCATGCCCAGCTAATTTTGATTTATTGTAGAGATGAGGTCTCGCCAAGTTGCCTGGGTGGATCTCAAATCCATAGGCTCAGGCAATCCACTCGCCTTGGTCTCCCAAAGTGCTGGGATTACAGGCTGAGCCACCAAGCCTGGTCAATTTTCACATTTTAAAACATTTTTTCTCACCTTGTTGCTTACAGACCTTTAGACTTAAAAAACATATCAAAATTAAATTTTAATTATTGTGCAATATTTTTGATTGTATGAAAATATCTGCATTCTGGGAAAATATGAGTAGTTAATTCATTCTTGGTCTTTAGTTATCCATTTATTTTTAATTAACAATGCCATTGATTTCCTATGGGATCTCAATGACACATTATCCTACAAGGCTTAACTAAATATAAAAATAAACCTAACAAATATAAATGTACTTTCAACAAGAGACTTATCTTAAATAGAACATAATAATGGATTATTATCTCCCTTGATACTAGACACCGTATTTTATGTTTCAGTAATATATTTTATAGTGGTAAATACATTTTAAACAGTCTTGGATTTTTCTTGGGGAAGAAGAATTCAATTTGCATTATAACAACTCACTTTACTTTTCATTGAATGTTATTTTGTTTATCTTAAATTTAAATTTTCATCTATTTTACTTTCTGCTATGTTTACCTGAATATAGTTAAATCTTTGATAAATTTTCAAATTTAATGGTTTGTTAATTTTAAAAAATGTGACAAATATTTGTGTTTAAAATATATCAAAATTGAAAATAATTTAGAAAAATAAAGCATGAAACACCTTTAATAAAACATCTTTTGAAACAAACTTCCTCTTGAGTTCTTTTGTTCATGCTCACAGACTCAGTTGCTTTTCCTATATCTTCATTTTCATTCCTGCTTAAAAAGGGAAAAGAAGATTACCCAAAATAAATCAATGTTTCCAAACAGATGTGTGTATCTATATACAGACAGTCCTAAGTTTATGATTGTTTGACTTAAAAGTATTCAACTTTACAATAAGGTAAAACTGTTGTAATTACAATGTAATGTATAATATTAATAAGTAACATATACTATTCAATACTCTATTATAAACTGAGCCTAGTATTAGATAATTTGTTTTTTCAATTGTGGTCTAATGTTAGTATTCTGAACAAGTTTAAGATAAACTAGGCCAAGCTGTAATGTTCAGTAGGTTAGGTGTAATAAATGAATTTTTAACTTATGATATTTTCAACTTATGATATGTTTATTGAGATATAAATATATTGTAAGTCAAGAGGCATCTGTGCATATATGCTTGTATGTCTATGCACACATATATAGTCTTCAATTCTTATTTCATCAGTCTTTTGTCTATAATCTTATAGATCATTTAAATTGTTATAGATATTTTATTATCATATATTTTGTATATCAATCACATTCTTTTATTCATTGTCTTCAGGTATCATCTCATAGACCAGAGGCACTGCCTCCTTATATTTTTGTACAGACTTTATGTTCAGTGATTCAGCATTTTTGACCAAGTATTTGTAGTTTTGAATAAACATATTAATGTATCTATGTTAACTTCTGTTCTATAGTACATACTGTTAATGTTTGAAAATCAAGTCAACCAGTTCTTACACTGGAAAATATCTCAGTATTATGAACATTACAATTTTGTCCAAATTCAACTTTGATTCTCTGGCTAAACGGCAATCTGGTAACAAATTAATAAGTATAATGATTGTCATGATCTCACTTAATTTAAATTTTAGGTGCTGAAGTCAAAGGTCTTCTTTACCTGTTGAAATCAAACGTAAGGGGGAATAAGTTCTCAACTACTGTTCCCTTGGAATTTTTATCACATTTATGTTTGTAGCTAATATTATTTCCTTTCTCCCACAAAAAAATGAAATTTATTTTCCCCTGTAAAAAAAGGTAAAGAAAAGAAAATATCTCAACAGAAGACAAAGATATTATACATCCCAAAACAGGAGATAGTTATGTCTTGGTTATTTTTTTTTCTATAACATTTTAACTTATGCTTTAACTTTCAGTCACAATGTGGAGCCTGATGACCTTTGAAATTTTTCAACATCATCTAAGAAACAGTAATTTCAAATAAGTTTCATCCGTGATCCTGCCCAGCACAACAATGTGGGTAATTTTAAAATTATATTCCTTGATAAATCTCCCAGGAAGTTCCTCTATTACAGTCACTGACATTTCCACCATGCACAGATGCATTTATAAGGGAATTTTGTGCAATAAAATAAATTAGATTAATAGAAGAAAGAGGAGTCCTAATTCCATGCAGGCATATTTTGTTGAATCTATTTCTCTGCATGTTCTTTTTGATAGAAGACATTCTTCTTTAAATGTCATGCTAAAAACTATTAAAAAAAAGATTTTTCCTAATTCTGAGTATGCTCACAAGAATGCTTTACTTATCCAATCTTTAAAAACCTGTAATAATCAAATGAAGTACATTAAATTCTATTTGTGTGTTATTGAATTTAAGATGAGATTTAGAAAAACACAAAAAATTAATAATCTAGTTTACTGGTTTTATACACTACAATGATATGTTTCTGTTTTATTTATAAATACTTTTGTCCAAAGACATACATTTTCCAGAGACAGGGATATGTAATTATATTACAAAAGTATTTTAACAGATTCAGAAATTTTTAAATAAAATAACTTTACTCAACCTTTCTTATTTAACATGTCTGTAGTACACAGCTAGTTGTATCAAGACTATTAATATAATATTTTTATAATTTTATATTTTTTAATTAATACTGCCTTTTTCGCTTATTTATGAAGAGATGACTTTTCTGCTTCTAGTTTGTTTTAATCCTTGCATTGCTTATGACATATATAATATGCTATTAGTGCTAAATGATTCACTCATTTATCTTTAAAAATGTTTAACTTCATATATGAAACAAAAATAGAAACATGTATATTTAAAATTAAGCACTTTGAAGCACCTTTTATATCAATATTATAATTCTAATAACATGTATATAATAGTATTACAAATGATTTATATGAGCTACTAAGTATGTTAAAAACCAAATGGGTTCATGATAAACAATACATGTGACATCTAGACGTATTTGTATTGTTGTTGTTGCATTGTGTTGTTTTGTTACTACTTTATTGTTGTGGTTGTTATAGAGGAGCACTAACCTAAAAATATGATAACCTTAATCTTTGATCCAGTTTAACACTTAACTATCTGACCTCAACAAAGTGTTAAATTTCTGTATGAATCAATTTCTCTCATCTATAACATAAACAAAATGAAGTAGATAATATCAAGCTATTTATCGTATAATAAAAATCTACTTCCCATATGTCATTATAAACAAGTAACTTGGTACTATTTTGAAAGTTGAAAATATCTCACTAGGTATAAGGAAATACAATCTCAAATGCAAAGTAACAAATACTAACAAAAAAATCAAACACCAGATAAAGCATAAAATAATAAGTGTAAGTTATTAAAATATGTGGCAAAATTTCATCAGTCAATTTCTGGTGTTTGAAAATTAAAGATTTTGATTCACATAATTTGATAGCAATGTTGGACACAAAACCAATAAGCCTATTTTAGATATTTATTTTATAATATTTCAATAAGGTCCCCTCTCTTATATTTGAAAAAGAGTCAATATTTCTGCCAAGACTCTAAACATTAAATACATAGACTGGATATTAAAATTTCGTAAATATATCTACAGTAAAAATCCTCAGTAACAAACATATTTTAAGTGATTAACAATGAAATAATCACATATAAAAATAATCAAGTAAAATTTAAATAAGTGTATTGGGTTTTACTCAATAGGTGAAAAATTGATGTCTTATTATAAAATTATGGGGCAGCAAGCCTTGATTTAATACATAATGTATATATATACTAACTTAGAAAACAAGTTAGTAAGACATCATCTTCCTTGTTTATATCTTGCTTTATAATTAGAAAATATTTTCATTATTTTGCTTCCAAAAAAACCAAAATAAAATTATTGTTAATATTGTTAATTTTTTTATTGGTAAAAATCTATGATCAATTGTATCAATAAAGTTTGAACCTGAATAACTGAAGCTTTTTTCCTTCAACACAAAATTGCATGAAGTAGGTAATCAAAATGGATCTTTTGAGTGGTTTTGAAACTCAAACGTTTTGAAACTTTTGTGGTTAATATATGATAACTATTATTAGATTGAGAAGACAACTAAAACTGTTGTATGAACAATATTTACTCCTTGCAGCTTTGAGCATTGCAATCTTTGCCATAAAAATAGAATCAAGAAACAAATTAAGATCTTATCAAACAGTCAGCATTCTTTCCTGATTTTTGTCTAATATTTTATTTAAAACACACTGATAATAAAAATATTCTACTCACTGACTAGAACAATATATTGATTACATTTCGAAATAAATTATAATCATGGAAACCATCTGTTTCCTGACAAAATCTTGTTCAGAGAGATGGAAACTATATTAATTATGGTTCTCCAAAGAAACAAAATCAATAGGAGGAGAGAAAGTGAAGAGGGAAAAGAAAGTGAGTAGGGAATTTATGGGAATTGATTCATCCAGTTAAGAAGGCTGAGAATGTCTGTGATACACCATCTGCACGTTGTAGAACCAGGGATGTTGGTTACATAATTTATCTAAAAAAACCTGCTAACCTAGACGGCTGCTGCTCTAAGTCCCAGAGTCCAGGGTCAGAGAACCAGGAATACTAAGGGTAAGAGAAGATGGATGTCTGAATTCCAGAAGATAAATAAAATATACCTTTTCAAGGCCTTTTTCTTCTATTTGAGCTGTCAATGGATTGGGTGACGCCTGCCCATGTTGGTGAGGACAGAGCTTCCTAAATCAGTCCATAATTCAAATGTCAGACTGTTCTGGAAACACTCCCAAAGAGATACCCAGAAATAATGCTTTACAAGTTATCTGGAAATCAGTTAACACTAAAGAAAATCATTGCAGAGGCACTAGCTAAAGAACTTGGTCATCTTGACAAAAGCCTTCAAACAGTAAAGCCATGCCTCTGGATTTTTCTAAGAGTCTAAATATTCAAATTTTAAACATGTATTTTGCACATATAATTATAGTAGCCAGTTTATCAATATAAGTTCAATGTATGAATTGCATTTTTAAATAACTATAAGTATATTTCAAAGGGTATTTCTTGTTCCTGGTAAAGAAAGTATAATACCATAAAGGCAATTAATAATATGCTGCATATTTTAATTTTTATTCACTCAATATAAATAGAATAATTATGTGCACTATTGATCACACTTATAATTTATTAGATGATTGTTTCTAGTAGGATGCAAGAATTTATCCATGTAATTTCCCTTGATGTAAAGAAGTCTGATATAAGGCCAGGTGCAGTGGCTCATGCTGCAATCCCAGCAATTTGGGAGGGCAAGACAGAAGGATTGTTTGAGACCAGCAATACAGCAAGACATCCTCTCTACAAAAATTCAGAAAACTAGCCAGTGTGGTGGTATGTACCTGTAGTCACAGCTACTTGGGAGACTGAGGCAGAAGGATCACCTGAGCCCAGGTGGTCGAGGCTGCAGTGAACTGCGATCATGCATCTGGACTCCAGCCTGAGCTACAGAGTGAGACTATGACTCACAAAATACATACTTACATACATACATACATAATACATAAGTAAATAAATAGGTCTAAAGCAAGTGCTGATATAAGGAGAAAGCTGAGTGGTACAGGTCTCAAAGTGGTACAGGACACACTGAAATCAGGAGGAATGATAAAATGTAATCAAGACAGATTCCCTTTGAGACCATTTCCATTTAACTGTAGGGAGTCATATTTTTTAATAAACTATAATTAAGTTATGGATAATTTATAAATTTTAATTGGCCAGATTCTGACCTCGTTATCCTTGTTATTCCTAGAATATCATTTTCTAGTCTTTAAAATTAGCAGGCAAACTGAAATAAGAAAATGACTGTTAGTTTATACTACAATTCTACCCCGCAACCATATCAGCTAAGGGTTTTTGTTTTGTGTTTTTATTTCCACTCAGAGCCTCCAATGAGCCATTTAGTAAATTATTTTAAAATTTTATGAACAATCAAGTATCTCCATGTATTTGAGGAAAATGTAAGAGAAATATACGAACTAATCAAGAGTTGAAAGGATTTGAGAATAAACAAACAATTCATGTAATAAAAGAAAAAAAAATCACAGAAAGTTAAACAGATATTGGATCTGTCAGTCAAGTTCAATAAGAAAGTTCCGAAACAGCAAAATAAAAAGAACGTTAAGACAAAATGAGAGAAAAAAAGATAAAATGAGTATTAGGCAAATCAAAAATTATAAAATAAATAAAAAATATTGTCAAATATTTTGAAGTATTTTTCAATGTCTCCAGAAAACAGTATGAAATGGTAGAAATGATATGCAAAAATATATATGCAAACATATGTGTGTGTGTGTGTGTGTGTGTGTGTGCATGCATTTGTGCAAAATAGACCCCCTCCCCCAAAAAACTATCTTTTGGAGGGCAGGCCCCTTGTAGTACAGGATTCCCCCACTAAGCAAGTATTCTAAGAAGACATCAGCATCAGTGTACCAGCTAGCATTGTTGTCAGAGGCTGCGATCATTCTCCTTGAATTTTTTTTGGAGATTCTTTCAAGTACGACCTCCATTCCCCTCCTTCCTATTCACTTGATCTCACCCTGAGAGTACTGTTTTTTGTTTGTTTCCCAAGATTAAAAAAGTCCTCAAAGGAAAACGTATGGAAGAGATGAAACAAAAAGCAGAAGCACTAAAAGGCATCAAAATTGACGAGTTCAAAAATTTTTGAGGAGTGGAAAGAGTGTCTGATAGATGTATTTCATCAAATGGAGAGTAATTTGAGAGTAACTGAAGTTCAAACATGTAAGAATAAAATCACAAGTTTTTAATAAATAAATTCTGGTTTTTTGAGGGTCCCCCTCAGGCACACAAAGTAAATTGAATACCCAAGTGGGAAAGCCATCAAACAAATAAACATGTGAAGTTGCAGAAGTATTGAAAATGAGATTTCATAGTGAACGAGGATCACTAATATCTCATATAATTAATGAAGGGAACAAAAAAAAATATACTCAAGTATATTGCCATGAAATTTCAGAAACCTGAGGTCATAGACACACTGTTTCATACTGAAACTAGAACTTAAGATAAAATGCTTTTCTACTAAGAACACATTGGCCAGAACAATAATCAAAAGACGGACAATATGTTAAAGGTATATTAAAAGATGCAAGGTTTCGATGACTTTCCTCTCATGCATTTTATCTCAAGAAGCTTCTAAAAATTGAACTGTAATAGAAGTATAGCATGAATATTTGAGTGCATAGTCTGAAGCCATGCCTTCTAGTTAAAAATAATGCTCTCACCCTTACCAGCTGAGTGATACCTGCAGATATTTGTTTCCGCAAAATAGAGGTTGTTAAATATAAACAAACATATAAAAACATATTAAATATACATTTAATATATAACATATCAATTACAATACATATAATTATATTAAACTTTAATCTTAAACATCCCCTTATTTATCTGTGGTCATTAATTAAGAGAAAGAAAAATACTTTCAGGAAATACCGCACAATGGTTGTAATAATTCTTTAAATAGAGTACCAAAACATTTTCAAGTCAAAGTCCAGTTCATAGAGCACAAGTTAATAAATAGATTATTGGACTGATTATAATGCATAATAGTGTCAGTGAGTACCAGGAGTCACCCTTTGGTTATCTTCCCAGTCCAAGAATGCAATGCGGCAATAGAGGTCAGTAGCTGACAAAATCGCCAGGTAAATTTCCTGGACTGTGAAGTCAGAGCAAGTTCCTATGAAAATAACTGTCTCCTCTCAAACAACACCATGAAACTGAGAGATTATGGAAATTAATGTCACTACCAAAGGCTTTAAGGAATACTAATTTTTAATATCTCACTTTTATCTTATCTACTGATACGTGCAGAAAATGTGAATCTTGTAGATTCCCATAGTAATATCACAAAAGTAGTCATGCAGTTACTCCAATTGTAGCTCCTTTTCCAGATATGGTCTTTTTACTTGACAAAATAGCATATTTTCTGACAACTGATATGCACTTAATCCTAGAGAGTCTTTCCTCTCTGTACCAGATCATAAAATGATCAGAAGCAGTTTAGGTTTCCCCTGAACTAAAAGACTCCAAACAGCTCCCAAGTCTACAGTTAGTTCTACAACTTATCTCGCTCTCTCTCTCATTCATTTTTTTTCCCCTGGACCTTTTCTACTGACTGCAGTAAGTATACAAAAGGCTTGTACACCTAACTCTGTAAATATTGGACTAGTTCAGGTAACATACAAAATTTTTTAAACTACTAGGTCGAAACAAATATTTTACTCAGGTATAAGTGTGAATAGAATTATAACATATATAAATATAAATGAATATTCATATACAATGGTTCTGTTTTTTGAGTTGAACCCTAATTGAATTTTTTCATGAGGTTAGGCAGAAGTGTACTTTTCATTAACTTTATTGGAAGTTAAAAAAACTATTCATGCTGAGCTTACAAACGGGTGGCCTATTCCAGGTTGATAGTTGCCGACTTTCCACTAGGACCACACACTTCTAAGAAATCTCTTGCAATGAAAATAAGATTTATTTCCTGAACACATTTTATATTGTTCAGGGTTAGAGCTTGCCAATAACAAGCATTCTGAAGTAGGATATGATGCGAGTGTGTTACTTTAGGGAGGCTGTGGCAGTAGATAGGTGTATAGTATTGCAGTTCCTCAATGTGCTTTTCCATAGTCACAATCATCAGATGTGTCAGACCTTCTGACCTATTTTCAATTTTGGTGACTTGATAAAGTCACTCTTCAGATTTATTTTCCAACTTCAGTTTTGTAGAATGGTAATCCAATGCTATGATTTGTTGGCCTACCATCGATAACTTCAACTTTCTAGACTATTTTTTATTTTATTATTTTATTTTATCTTATTTTATAAAATGTGGGGTACAAGTTAGAGGATTAGCTACATAAGTAGGCTGCATGTAGGTAAAGTTTGGGCTTCCAACTGGGTTTAACTCCCTTTGGTAGTGGACCAGGTACCTTTTGTGTTTTCACTTGCCCTCCAGTCTCCTCTCTCCCTTCCTCCTCTAGCAGTGCCCTGTGACTATCATCAATTCCTCATGTGACCCACTTAGGAGTGAGAACATGCGATCATCAGTTCTTTGTTTCTGTGATAGATCACTTGGTATGATGGTCTCCAACTGCATCCAGTTTGCTGTGAAGTTCATGATTTTGTTCCTCTTTATGACTGTATAATACTCCATTGTGTGTATTTACCTCATTTTCTTTATCTAGTCCGCTTTTGAGGGACTGTAGTGTGGTTTCCATGTTTTTGCTATTGTGAATAGTGTGGCAATAAACATATGTGTGCAGTTTTGTCTTTTTTATGTAGCTATTTATGTTCTTCTGGGTGTATTTCCAGGAGACAGACTGCTGGATCATATAGAAGGTCAATTTTTAGTTCTTTAAGGAATTGTCACACTGCTTTCCATAGAGGTTGAACTAGCTTGCACTCCCACCAACTCTTTGAAAGCTTCCATTTCTCCATCCAGTCCAATGTTTAAGGATAAAAAATAAATAAATAACTACAACTTTCAAATTCTTACTTGTCCTCTTCTTCCATATCTAGGTAAACATTGATTGCTCTATTAAACCCATTTATTTCTATAACTGGGCTATTTTCCTGACTCAATCGAATATCAAATTTATTCATCTTTAGCTATTGTTAAATTGTCCATACTTTATAGTTTTTCAGAATGACAACTGAATAGCCAAAATTATTTACCTGATTTGAAAAGCTAAAATTTTATTTTAAACTGAACACATATATAATAATCTTACACTTATCTAAATTATATACTTTTGCTAAATGTTCAAAATAAACCCTTCTATTTTATCTAGGGAAACATTAATATTATCTTGTCCAAAGCTCTTAAAAGCTAACGAAATCTTCTTAAATCATTCACTCATATTATGATTAGAAATAATTCAGCCTTAGCTGTACATCTGCATATAAATCATACAAACATTTTATGATTATATGTACTAGTACCTATAGTATATGTTATCGATAGAGATATTTGCCATTTGTACTAGTTACTTGACATGATTAACAAAGGATAGTTTTCATATTACTTTTTCTTATTTTTTTAAATAAGAACATGATAGTGAAGACAAATGAATAGTTATTCAATAGATGCAAATAAGCAAACTAATTTTTTCAGTAGTCTTTCTTTAGTTTGATGCTCTAATTTTATTTTGGATACAACCACATAATCGTGGTGTATTTTATATCCTATTTTTTCCTTCTAAGTCTCTTGATTACATTAGTTTCCCAAAATATAATTTTAGTCCTATAAAAAATTATCTGCAAATTATCACCCGTAAGAAAGAGACTGGAAGTTAATGCATACTCAGGAGAGTATGAAGACATAAGTAGAAAAAGACTATTTTATTTTTAAGTTAAAAAGGTATCTATGTATTTTTGAAAAATATTTCAAAACAATTTTAATTATTGGTATTTTGATATGCATGAAAATATCCCTGAGTATATGACTCAGCTCACATTTCATTTTATTTTAAATTGAAATAATTATAATACTTCCATAATCTGTGTAAGATTTCTATCAGCATACAGTATAGTACTAATATTTAAAATTAACTTGTTATGACATGCAACCTAGAAATCTGTGGATGTTTAAATAGCATATTTATAACCATAACCCTGTCTGTATTAGTTACACACTAACACTTTCACTTTTGGTTGTCAACTTAATAAACCAGAAAAGTAATTGAAAATAATGCATAAGGACATTGCCAATTACACATTTGTATTTTACTTTGCATTTGTGTTAATATGAAAACTAAAATAAACATGTTCTATCAATGGTTATAAACTGCATTTTGTTGCAACCACATTAATAATTTATTTTATCTCTGAAAAACAATCAAAGAAAGATTGCAATTGATTTCAAGACTTTATCAGTTTCTTTATCAGTTTTGTGGGTATAACTTCTCAAAATTTTAAACATATAGATTGAGAAAGTGTAAAGCACTCTCATCCCAAGTAGTCACTACACATTATTTCAGCACTTTTCTTTTTTCCCAGAAAGCTCTTTAAGCCAACTTTTAAAAAACATTATTGGTAAGTGATTTTATTTGTTAAAGAAAGCAATAGCTCAAATAGAGTAAAAGATCCTTAAAATTATAGTATTAAACAAATTATTTAACCACAATAATCTACCTGGAAATACATTCTATGTGATGATTACATGTCTAATTATTGGCTCTGTGCTGTTTTATAGAGTTTTTTCTCTAAATTATACCAATACAAGTTTATACTTAGAGTAGCTAAATGATAAGAACTTTACATTTATAACATTCAAATATACTTAATAAATTTGCCATGCATATTAGAAAATACTGAAGACAAATTGCAAAATATTTTGTTTTATTTTACTGAATAGTTAAATAACTTAAAAGAAATAAAGTAAGCCATAATAAATCTTTCTGTTAATACTGGAAGAATTTTGATCTGAAGTTATTGATATTATCATTAGAAAATGACTTTTGTGTATGTCATCTCATGAAGTTTATATCTAAGAATTGTAATTTAGGAAGAAGTGTGTGCTATTGTACACAGAATAGGATTTTTTCAACATGAAATTTTCATCAGAAACATATGTGTACACTATGAAAATAAATAGCAAAAGAAAAAGAACACATGTATTTATGCATGTTCAAGTTATTTTAAATTTTGAATTTTCGAATGCTGTACTGTAGGTATATCGGTATATATAATGAGACTATGCTTATAGATTAGTGAAGGAAGACAACTAAGATTTTCTGGATGAGGGTTTTTAATTTTAAAGTATTGAATGTGAATTACAAGCATAAAATAAATTAAGGCAATAAATAACACTGAAAAAAATTACAGTTTTATTGTTAACAATATCAGAAAAACAGTCCAAAAACTATTCAGATATTTGTATTTTTGTTTTGTTTTGCTTTTTTGAAAGGCATGATTAAATTCTTTAAAAATATTTTTTATTTTTTAAATTATGAAATATCTATTTTTTTAAATGTAGAATAAACAAAATTTGCCCATCAGGGTCTAATTAACAAAGATATAAAAGGGAATATTAATCAGGATTCTGTGCATGTGTTCATCTACATCCTGTCAACTGAACAGTGGGCACCAAAGTACCAAGACAGGAGAAAACAACTATTAAACATAAAATGACAAAGATATGTATCTGACACAAGGCAAATAAGTGTAGATCCCACATCCTAGTTTAATCACACTTAATCCAAAGTTTTCTTGCTCTCACAAGAGCCGATCCAGATGACATCAAAAGACATCAAATTTGCATTTCTTTTTTTGTTTTTTTTTTTTGCTAAAGACCAACACCTGTGGAGGCATGAGGTTTTTGGTTCAGTGGTGAAAGAAATTTACAAAAAATAGATTTTCAGATAAATGACACATAGTAAAGCCTATTAGTAAAACTACTGATTAATAAATGCTTAAAATGTTCCCATTGTAAAATCTTGAAATTGTGCAGGGAGTTGGATGGTGAAATGGAGAAGTAGCAAAGAGAAACTATAATAAAGCTTAAAATAATATTAGTTACTAATTAATTAGATCTGATGGATAAAGAGGAAGAATATTCAAGCTACACATCTTATATCCTAGAAAACCTGGATAAAACATATTTTGGTGCTTTAAATTAAAAAGATTAGGATAAGTTTCTAGATTAAAATGTAATGTGATTAGGTCATTTTCATCAATATTAAATTCAAGTTAATTTTGAAGAATAAACATAAAAACAATTTTAAAAAGTTAAAAATAGGAATAACAGCAAAGGAAGGAGGTCTGAAACAGATAGGGAACTTCTTAAGAAGTATGTTCCGCCTGAGCCTGAGGGTTCGAGACCCGCCGGGGCAACTTGGCGAGACCTCATCTCTACAATAAATCAAAAAATCAGCCGGGCGTGGTAGCGAGTGCCTGTAGTTCCAGCTACTTGGAAGGCTGAGGCGGAAGGATCGCCAGAGCCCAGCAGGTCGAGGCTGCGGTGGCCGGGAGCGGCCACTGCACTCCAGTCTGGGCGACAGAGTGAGACTCCAACTCAAAAAAAAAAGCAAAAAAAAACCCAAAATATGTTCCCAATACAAATGCCAATCAGATCTTGGAAAATAGTCATGTGAGAGCAATACTTGAAGAACTCAAAATAATAAGGCAAGTACAGAGGAGAAGAAAACAAATATAGGGAAAGGACAAGGTACTTTAATGCCTATACATAGAAGAGAGGATTTCAGAAAGATTGTGTTACATTGCTCCCAATGCTCCTAACATGAATGAAAGAAAATAAAAACACAAAGATACAAAACACGAATTAAATATAATAGCACATTATAAGCCAGAAATAGAACAGGAGAAAGTTATATCTATTGTTATATTAAAAGGTTCATTTTCAAATTAGCACTAACTGCTTTTTAAAAACGTCAACTCATTGTAAATTAACATAATATACACAATTATCAGTCCCTTAAAAATTTGAAAAATGACTGCATCATACTTACATTGCACACCGAGGAAACATGCTCATTATATTTTGATTGTCAATTTTCTCTGGCTTTTATTCATTTTTAAAAAGACACACACATAAAATGAGATTGTGAATAGATTTCTGTGTACATGCCAGAACTCAGTAACTACCATTTTGCAATGCTTGTTTCAACTAACTTCTTTGTGTTTTGCTTAACATCTTTAAATTATTAGCCGGGCTGGGTGGCGCAGCCTGTAATCCCGCGGTTTGGGAGGCTGAGGTGAGTGAATTGCCTGAGCCCGTGGGTTCGACCCGCCTGGGCAACTTGGCGAGACCTCATCTCTACAATAAATTAAAAAATTAGCCGGGCGCGGTAGCGCGTGCCTGTAGTTCCAGTTACTTGGAAGGCTGAGCAGAAGGATCGCAGGAGCCCAGCAGGTCGAGGGTGCGGTGGCTGGGAGTGTCCACTAAACTCCAGTCTGGGCGACAGAGTGAGACTCCAACTCAAAAAAAAATAAAAAAATAAAAATAAATTATTACATAATTACAATTATAAATATATTACTTTGGGTCTTAAAAATGCATTTTCTTACAAAAAGTTGGTAACACTATTGCATCTAACAAAATTAGAAATAATGCATTATTATCCCCAGGGCACATTCAAATGATTAAAATTATTTTTGCCAATTTCTGATTTTAATTATTTAAATTTACTGTATATGTAAATTTTAGGCTTATTTTTTATGACAGAGTATAATACACCATCATGTATCACTCAACTATGGCAATTATCAACTGAAGTCACACATAGTTTAATATATTCTCTCACTCATCCTGTCAACTCAACTATTTTCTAGAAAATCAAGAAAATTAATTGTTTAAATTATGTCTCATTTTACAAGGAGTTGGTTATTTTAATATTCAGTTGAATTAAATCTCTAAATACTTCTACATTCATGGTTGCAAAATAAAATTTCAAGTCACACAAGCAAAATATTACGCATTTAAAATTTAGCTAATGTTTAACTGTTAATTGCTTCAAAAATGTTACATTCACATATAGTATGTATACACATACTATATATGTAGTTTTTTGTATACTGCTTCAAATAAAAGCCACTTATTGAAATAGTTTGATTTGTCTATTTTTCATATACTTATTTATATCTATAAATTTATATTCACTAGTATTTTATTTTGTCTTGCAAAATATTTGTAAAAAACTTGTGTGAAAAAAAGAATTAATTCAGCATAGTTGGGTTGCTTAAATCCTATGCATTCTCAAGAGAGGTCAATCTTTGCTACTAACCCTCTCCTGAGTCCTAGGAGATGAGCTCTAAGCCCTTGAAATATTCTACCTTGTAAGAGTGTATCTGACCTATTTGGACACAAGATACTTCAATCAGGTAGTTTACGCTAACAATGTGATCTATGATAAATGCCTTGGGTAGTTGAAATCTGAGGTCAAACATACAGAGATGCATACATAAGTAACTGACTTTCAATAAAAACTCAGGGCAATCAGGCTCAGGTGTGCTTTCAAAATTGGGAACAATTGTCACAAGTCACAAATTATTGCTAGGAGAATTAAACACATATAAGAGAGAACACCTGAAAGCTTATGCTTGATTTCTCCCATATTTTGGCCCGTATAGCATTTCCCTCTGCTTATTTTTTTTTTATTTTTTTTAATTTTAAATTTTTTTTTTTATTTTGAAGATGTGGGATACAATTCAGGGTTAGGTAAACAAATGTTCACTATGCAGGTACCCTCTGTTGATGAGGTGAGCCCCCCTTCCCTGGCAGTCTCCCACTACTTCCAAACCCTTTCTTGTAGTATTATGATAATTGTTCAAGGTCCACTTATGAGTGAGAACATGTACTCAATTATTCATTTCTGTGATAGATCACTCTATTATAGACTCTAAGTCCATCCAAGTTTTTAATCTGAATAGTTCTACTATAACGATATTCTATTTACTCCATGAATATAACAGCTTTTGTGAAGCTTCTGCGTTTTCCTACTTAATCACTGGCCCTGAGAGCAGTCTTGAGGATTCCTAATTCACCGTGTCATTTATACTTTAAATTTCTTTGAGTCTGAATTTTGCTAACCAACTCATGTCATAGGTCTGACAGCCTGTCCTGGCTACATGAGTAAAGAGATACAAAAGCCCCCACAGAAAACATTGGCTTTGGGGGTTTATTATAAGTAAAGATTCATTACGAAAGTCTTCTTAGTCAAATTTCAAGAATATTAATATTTTGTGGAAATAAGAAGGACCCCAAAGAGTTGTCCTGGAAATTTCCTGTATTTTCTAAAATTTACTTGATCTGTTCTCCTATAGCTGTGCTACATTATTGACCTTTGCTAAATCCTTAAGTGAAAATGCCCTGTTGAGTATTGTTTTAAATATGCAATGCTAAATAGCCTTTATATCTGTATTATCAAATGAACAATTGTTTAAACTTAATATTTAAAACACTGAAATAATGGTGCCAAATACTTATGATATGACATTGACATGTCAATAACTAAAACAGACTTTTTGCAGAAATCTGATCAGTTGCCTCCCATCAATATGCAGTCAATTCCATTTTTATCAACAATGCTTTTATTTTGAAGGAAGAATAACTCAAATTAAACTTTTTTCTGAAACCATCGAACCTAAGATTGGACCAGGTTACCTAGAAAATGTCATAGCACTTATAGTTACTGAATGAATTTAAAATTTTATTATTATAGTTTTAAATTACATATATAAAACTGAAAAGTCTAAAATATTCAAAACCCAAAGGAATTTGATAGAAATGCTTGAATAATTTCATTCTGAGTGGTGCTTTGTGAACAATATTTTCATCAGTGACTAAAGAGCATAAGGTAGAATTTCATTATTAAAAAATAACCTCAGGCCGGGTGTGGTGGCTCACTCTATAATCCCAGCACCTTGGGAGGCTGAGGTGAGAGGATTGCCTTAGCCCACGGGTTCAAGACAGTCTGGGCAACTTAGCGAGACCTCATCTCTACAATAAACCAAAAAAAATAGCTGGGCATGTGGCCTGTGCCTGTAGTTCTAGTTACTTGAAAACCTGAGGTGGAAGGATCACCCGAGCCCAGCAGGTTGAGACTGCAGTGACCCACTGCAGTGGCCGTGAGTGTGCCACTGCACTCCAGCCTGGGCGACAGAGAGAGACTCCAACTTAAATCATCATCTATCATCATCATCATCATCATCATCATCATCATCATCTCAATTAGAATTTGCTTTCTAAGATTACTCAAAGCAGCAAAAAACGGAAAGTAATTAAGTGTTTTATTACTACTCCTGCCGATAGGAGAGAAAAGCATCAGAAAATTAATGGAATAGTAAATATCATAACATAAGCCGGACTCGGAGGCTCAGCCTGTAATCCCGCGCCTTTGGGAGGCTGAGGTGAGTGGATTGCCTGAGCCCGCGGGTTCGAGACCCGCCTGGGCAGCGAGACCTCATCTCTACAATAAATCAAAAAATCAGCCGGGCGTGGTAGCGCATGCCTGTAATTCCGGCTACTGGAAGGTGAGGCGGAAGGATCTCAGAGCCCAGCAGGTCGAGGCTGCGGTGGCCGGGAGCGGCCACTGCACTCCAGTCTGGGTGACAGAGTGAGACTCCAACTCAAAAAATAAATAAATAAATAACATGAAAACAACATTGACTATCACCATCTTACTGACTGGAATCCCAGAATAAAGTGAATTCATGGTTTGTCAAAGACAGGAAAACAAGTAGTACATTCTCCTTCAATTTTACATTTAAATAACACATGTATTTTTAAATATCAGTACTAAAATTTAGCATAATCCGAAGTCTTATAAACAATGTAAAAGCAAAATAACATACTTTTTATGCTTACAGCATTGTTTAAGATAAAAATTATATGATTTTTGGAATAGTGACTATATAGGCCAATCACAATGCATATTGAACATGTCATGAAACCATACGATGACATTTATTTCTACTATGTCATCAGGTCATGACCACTATTATTTATGTAGATTGTTTGAAAGGGATGAGAATGTCCTAGATCCTTTCAAAGGCACTATTTTTGCCGGGAAAATGGATGATGAATAGAATGCTAATTTAATTTGAAGTTATTTTTTTCTTTTTTTTTTTTAACAAAGACTAGAAATATCTGCTTGAAGGTATGGATTAAAAATCAAGAAGAACTAAAAAGGCAAGCACTTTGACATAAGTTATCAGAGTTAAATTAGGAAAAATCTATTTTGATGTAAAATGACATGACAAGGAAGATATAATGGACTTCTCCTTTAAGAAAACACATGCCGTTACTTCAAGAGAAAAGAAACCACAGAGGTCCTGCTGAACTCTTTTAACCTTATCTTTAGCCATTATTCACAATCCCACAACCACTTCTACCAAGCTCGTGGGTTCAGTTACATGTAATGCTTCCATTTGTGCAAAGGGTATTTATAGTCTCTTTCTTTCTCATTGCTGCATGATATTTACTCAACCTAAACAGTAGTTCCAAGTGTATAGACTTCCTGTTTATTGACATGAACTTGAGGTCACAGTTTAGTATTAATATTTCCAAAATATAATTAATAACTATGCTTTACCTTCTCCAGTTTGGATTAGATGTTCTTATTCAGTCCTATTATAGCACATTCTAATACTTGCAATCAGTGCACTAAACATTATTGAACTTGCTTTTCTCTCTGTAATTATAAGATTAAATACTTTCTGAAGAAAATTGGCAGGTAAGCTTGATCCACTTTTGTAAAATGAATGTCTAGCATAATGACTGAAATTAAGTACCTAATAACTATTTAATTCTGAAAGTTTTAAATGATTTCATATTGCTTGATGTGACCACTTTTAAGTTTCATTTCATTTTTTCAAAGATTTTCCCTCCAATTATTCATATATAATATCAAGAATATGAATTTAATAATTTGTTAAATATTTATTCAAATTCTACTTATCTAATATAAAATAGTACTCTTTCTTACTCTTAGATATTGAAATATTACAGATACTTTGATGCAAATAGTTATAATTTATTTATCTTACTACAAATATTTATCTTTCCACTTGATTCATATTATTTTTGTACAAATTTTATACATGATATATTACTACAGAGCAAACCATGAAATTTATTAAAATGAAAAAACTTTAAGGTAATTTCTATAAACAACAACATAATTAGTTTCATTAATAATATTTTGCCACTCTTGATTTCTTCAGAAAATCACACCTAGAAATGCAAAACTTTTATTTCAAAGAGAATCTTGACAGTCATCTGAAGGTACAAAGGTTGCTATAGAATCAAATTAGAGTTACATAAATCTACAAATTATTTTGCCTAATTGCTGAATATAAGGAAATTATTTTATTTCATTTATGGTCCAACAAAGTTAAAAAGAGTACTACTAAAAGCAAACACAAACACTCTGGGTAAAAGCTATTTTCCCCCAATATTTCTGGTTGTTCTCTATTTAGACATTGGTTTGACCGGGCTCGGTAACTCAGCCTTCTCACTGTGTCTTCCCATGCTAGAATGGATCAAAAGTTATAATTTGATATCAATAAAGCAATAAATGGCTAACTAAGGTAGAAACACCTTAATTAATATGCTGCTCTTCCTATTTTATAACTCTGTGACCATAGCTATTTACCAGTGATATAATAAAATATCATGAAACTAATATTTATGCAAATCATAACTATCAGGCAAAATCAATGCCAAGATTTTGATCAGCACTATAGGCAGTTATTGTTTGTTAGGATTGATGAAAATTCAATAAGAAACAACAGTTATGAGCGTGAAGACTGCATGTCATGAAATTATGCAAAAATATCTTTTTTGCTCTACTTGAAAGCTCAACTTGAGGCTGTAAAAGGCACTCTGAAAATTGTACTAGAACACATTTAACTGTGAGAACTAGTAACATAATGAACATGCAGAGTCTCAAAGATTGTTGTGAAATGTAACACATTTTTTCACTTAGAATAATTATCAAATGTTTTTGTTAACTAAAAAAATTTTTTAAACTCATAATTTAAATTTATACTAAAATACTACTATCTATGGCTGTTTTGAGAAAATGCAAAATTTTAAATTCTTCTGACAAAAAATGTACATTAAAAATTATTCATGGTGAATTTACACTAACTAAAACAATCCAGTGTTCAGGAAGAAGTAATCATACATTTTAAAATAAATATCAGAGGGCATTCAGTGCAAATTATATGTAATATAGTAAGAATTGCCTGCACTATACAATTAAAGTTAATTTCTCACAGATAATTCTTAATTGGCGATATTTCTCATTATTGATAAACTGTTCCTACTTCAGCATCAAACTGCATCAACAGTTTTCTCATCTTGATCCTAGTAGCACTCCCAAAGTATTTAGAGTTGAATTCCTTCTTCCTTGCAGGATAGTCCTTTACAAATATAAACACATCACTTAATAATTTTAGCTTTAAAGACTTATTTTACATTTTTTAAAGCTCTGTGATGTTTTATTCTACTATATCCAATGCAAAGGACTTTATAGCTCTGCATCTTCTGCCTTTTTTCTCTGGAAATATCCCACTTTGCTAATTATCCTCAAAAACATGCATAGTCAAAATATGATTCCAGAAGCAAAACTACGGATGGTTATTATTGCTAAATTTTATTATCCATCTAGACGGCATTGAATTTGTGATTGCCACTATATTTGTGAACCAATATCAGTTGCAGTGAAATAAGGACTTGCTAGATGATACTGTTTAGACCATTTGTTTTCAACTAAAAGAAGAGACACAATCCTGATTTATACTAAATTTTAATTTATTAGTTAGCATTATCATTTTTACTGTCAAACATCTTTTTGAATCATGATCTTAATTTTTATTTTATAAAATATCTCTTATCACATGTAAATTATGTTTCATTTCATTTTTTCCCCTTAGGGTTATTGTTTGCACTATTACAAATAAAATTGATACTTTGTGTTATTAAAACATTCACATATAAAAATTAGGAGTAAGGCATGTACATATTATGTCTATTTCCTTGTTAGAGCACTTACATTATTGAGAAAAAGGGGAGTAGCTATTTGGATAAATTTATTAAAGTTGAATTTAGTTTTGAACTAACAAAAGCAAGTACAAGAGGTCACTCATAACTATCAATTTTTTTTTGAGGGGAGAGGTCTACTGTTTTGAATTAGAAGCATTTCTGTGTGTTGTGAGCAAATGAAACAAGATTTTCCATGACTGGTTCTTTGATAAGTATCTTCTTCTGTCGTGCCCGCTCTTAACATAGGTTATTACTATAAATGAGACCCATGTTGTCTACTTGTCATGTAAATAAATGAGTCAAGATGTGCTGACATTCACTGGAAAAAAATCCTACTTTCTTCCCTGAGATATATTTATATATTGTCATTTTCCCAGAATAGCCACTGCAATCATCACCTACAGAAAATACTCACATGCTAATTTCATAAGCTACATTTCACCTAAGCAGTAACTTCTGGTGCTATTTTTAAAAAGCCTGTCATTTTTGGATGTATTAAATACTTTTATTAATTTTAAAATCAAAGAGCACCAGGACAATTTAATGTACATCATTAAAAATAAATAAAATTAGAATATGGTTTACCGTGACAGACTGTCACCATTACAGCACAACAGTGGATCAGGGATAGTCTTAGCAAAATGTGGCCACATTCAAGGGTGTATTTAAATTCATATAATTCATTTAAATAAATTAAGTTAAATAATTTATTTAAATTCAGAATCTGGTAAATGATTTATTAATTGTGTTCATGGCATAGTATGAGTTTAATAAATATGAAATATACATACTTAGTGTAAAAGTATATATAGATATATCATTAAGCTTATAAGTTTAGTATAAATTTTTCTACTATCAACCTACATAAAGATTGGAAAATATTTTTATATGCTACCTAGACTGTACAATTGTACATACTTCAAATTTTCTATGCTTCCATTGCCAATGGCATGCTTTAAACCCTGCGATCAAAGTCATTAAAATCTTAGTAAAACTGAAAGAGAAAAATTATCCTTTTCCAACAAACACTTATGCATACTTCTTCATTCTCCCTGACAAATCTTCTATTCCAGTTAAGATAACTCTATTGTTTAGTGATGTGCCAGTAGAGAAATTTTAGGAATTTCTTGATATTGTAATAAGAAACCATGAGTCAGGAAATTCTCAATTCAGAGTCTCTTGTTTCAGTGCAGTGGTTGGCAAACTTTTTCTTTGAAGGGTCCATTAGTGCATATTTTAGGCTTTCTGGTAGGTATAATATCTATCTCACCTACTCAATTCTGCCATTGTAGTATGAAAGTTGCTATAGGCAGTGCACAATAAATATGTGTGACTGTGTTCCAATAAACCATAATTTACAGAAATAGGCAGGGAGTTGTGGTTAACTTGTAAACCTTACTATGCAGACAACAGCTCTAGGCAGGGGAATCAAAACTCATGAAGCGTTTAAGCAAAAAAAGTGATGCTTATTAAAGGATCATGGCAAAATAAAAGCCTAGGCAAGGTCTTCTATTTTAAAATGTTTATATTAATAATATTTATTATTAAAAACAATATATACACACATATTTTGAAAGTTGTTTAGGTGGAAATTTGTTGTAACTAACAGTTTTGGTTTATGAACTATGGTTTCAGTGACTGTGTCTCCTCCACATTTATATGTTGAAATCCTAATTCTCAAAAGGGCAGTATTGGGTGGTAGAACCAAAAGAAGTAATAAAGCCAGGACGAGAAAGTCTTCATGAATGAATGGGTTTAGTCCTTTTAAAAAAGAGACCACATTAAACTCATTTGTCTCTTTGTTAAGAAAAGTATGGACCAAAGTGAGGCCCAAACCTTACCTGTACAATGACCACTTGTATACCTAACCCTGAATTGTACCCATCTTTAAAAAAAGAAAAAAGCTTTTAGGAATCGCCACACTGCTTTCCACAGAGGATGCACTAGTTTACACCCCCACCAACAGTGTAGAAGTGTTCCCTTTTTGCTACACCTTCTCCAGTAGCTGTTATTTTTTGAGTTGTTGATAATTGCCATTCTGCCTGGAGTTAGGTGGTATCTCAGTGTGGTTTTGATTTGCATCTCCCTGATGATTAGTGAGGTTGAACATTTCTTCATGTGTCTGTTGGCTGCTCTGATGTCTTCCTTTGTGAAGTGTCTGTTCATATCTTTAGCCCATTTTATAATGGGGTTGTTTGTTTTTATTCTTTTCAGCACGTTTGAGTTCCTTGTAGATCCACGATGTTAAGCCTTTATCAGACCTAGTGTTGGCAAATACTTTTTCCCAGTCTGTAGGCTGTCTCCCTGCTCTCTTGATGGTTATTTTGGCTTTGCAGAAGCTTGTCAGTTTAATAAGGTCCCACTTGTCTATCTTCTCTCTAAATATCAACCTCCCAAATGACCCCGCAATCGCCCTACTGGGAATATATCCTGAAGAACTCAAATCACTCTATAAAAAAGATACCTGCACACGTATGTTTATCGCAGCATTGTTCACAATAGCAAGAACCTGGAAGCAACCATGCTGCCCATCAAAAGATGACTGGATTAAAAAAATGTGGTACATATACACGATGGAATACCACACAGCCATAAAAAAGGACAAAATCATAAATTTCGCAGCAACCTGGATGGAACTAGAGTCTATAATACTGAATGACCTCTCACAGAAAAAAAGATCCATGTTCTCATTCATATAATGGACCTTAAACATCCAATGTAATACTATAAGAAAATGACTGACGGTACTGGGAAACTATGGCGGGGGGAGGAAGATGAGATTAACAGTAGCAAATATCTGTCTGAGGATGGGGAAACACCTTTTATCAACAGGGTACCTGAATGAAACGTAATTGTATACCTAACCCTTAACTGTACCCCACAACATCATAATAAAAAATATTGATTAAAAAAAAAACAAAAAAACTAAGAGCTGGGCTCAGTGGCTCAGCCTGTAATCCCGTGCCTTTGGGAGGCTGAGGTGAGTGGATTGCCTGAGCCCACGGGTTCAAGACCCGTCTGGGCAGCGAGACCTCATCTCTACAATAAATCAAAAAAAATCAGCCAGGCGTGGTAGCACATGCCTGTAATTCCAGCTACTTGGAAGGCTGAGGCAGAGGGATCACTGGAGCCCAGCAGGTCCAGGCTGCGGTGACCAGGAGCGGCCACTGCACTCCAGTCTGGGCGACAGAGTGAGACTCCAACTCAAAAAAAAAAAAGGCTATAATGGTGCCACCTATCAACCAGAAAGTGGGAGTTCATTGGACTTTGAATGTATTGGCACCTTAATCTTGGGCATTACAACCTTCAGAACAGTGAGAAATAAATTTCTATTGTGTACAACCCACCTGGTTTATGGTATTTTTAAAGTAATAGTCTAAAGAAATTATGACAGCAAATTTCTGATCAGAAATTTCTGTACTGTTAAAACTGAGATATAGGTGTGATGCAAATGATCAGTGATTTTATATTTGTTTATTTTTATCATAAATATTGTTCAATGTTTCATATAATTGTATAGTGAATAATTGTATAGTGAAATTAATTATTGATTTTGATGCATTTTAACTTTCATCTTAAAGATTTTTTTCACAATTTATCTATTAAATTCTAAGCTAAATTGTTGAGTATTTGCTATGTACATTTTATTTTCAAGTGCATTTACTATAGAAGCATTTTTGCATTATATAAATTACTATTATTAAATGGAAATCTACTATCTAGGCTATCCAGTATACCAGAGTAGTAAAGTTTGTAAATGCACTACCATGATTTGTAACTTGGTTCCAAAATTTAAATCACCTTGTTAAATGTACTAAATTTCTCATGATTTAGATTCCACCCCTCTAAAATTGAAAATACAACATAGTTTTCTGGGAAGGTGGCAGCGTAACTTGTTGGACTGTCTGAGGCCCAGTGTGTGAGACTGATTGTATGGACAATTTTCCATGTGTTTCCGTGTGTAAGTGGGTATGTGAGAGGTTGACTGAGTCGGGGTTTGAGAGCAAGTGGTCAGGACCCTCTTGGTGAAGCCAAGCACTTATCTACTGGTGCTGCAGCTGCTCTGCTTGGAACCTAGTGCTTTCCAGAGGACAGAAACTGAAGGCTAGTTTCTAAAATCAGCAGAGCTTTCCCTGGAAAGAATGGCTAGAGTGACTGCTGACCCCACCACAGGGTCAGGCAGAATGCTGGTAGTGAAGTCCGCGGAGGATGTGCAGTGAGGGAGCCTGAGGCAGAGTCCCAAAGAAACAGTGGGGAGAAGCAACCCCAAGCCTGGACCGAGATCCAGAATCTTACCACCCAAAGGTGACAGGAACCACAGACAACAGAGAAACTGACCAGACTCTCTAATGCCTGTGCAGTGAAGTGGTTCAGGGCAACCTCTGCAGAACAGCAGAACTGCATCTTGAGGCCAGGCACTATCTCTGTGTTGCATTGGGACTGTTCTTTGTGACCTTGGAGAACATTATCCCCAGTGCACAAGCCCTGGTGGGAATGGGAGATGCGGAATGCGTGGGAGCTGTGACAAAGCTGGGAGAGGAAGGAAGGGGATGAGATTCCAAGAGATGCTTTATCAAGTTATTTCAAGCCCCTTCCCACACATGAACATGCAACAGCTACCAATTGTAGACAGCAGGAAGTGAAGATAATAACTTCTTAAGTTCCAACAGCGAATAGGGACCTTGTAGTAACAGCCCTGAAGTCACAGAACATGTCACAAGAAGGAGTTCCCCTCTCAAAAAGGCATACTAAAGCTGATAACTCTTTATCAATTTTTTGTTTGTTTTTTTGGGGGGGAAATATTGGTTTGTTTAATTATTTTGTTTGGTTGCTTTGTTGGTTGGTTTTCTCCTTTTTTTCCTTCTTCTCTTTCTTTTTCTTTGTTCTTTCTATTTTTTTAAGTTTTTATTTTTCTTTTTTCTATTTTTCTTTCCTCTTTTCCTCTCTTTCTCTTCTTTTCTCTTTTCTGTCTCATTCCCTCTTATGACCTGTCTTGGCCTCATGGGCTATACAAGCATTCCCACTGTAAGTTCATATTGTGCAGAAACAGAGCAGGTCCCATTTGGTCCATTCATCAGATAGCAAATATCATGATAGCAAATACCTGTCAATGGGTTCAGAATCCTTGCGGCCCCTCTATCCCCTAGTAAGTGCTGAAAATTGTAAAGGGACTGGACAATGATCCACCCTCAGTCCAACTTCATAATTGAACAAACCTGAAGCCCCAGCTCAAGGAAGGACAAAAGATAGAGCAAATATCAGAAGTGACTGCTTCTCTATTTTCCACTAAGCAAAGGAATTAAAAAGAAAAATAAGAGAACTGCTACAAATGAAGAAAACCCAACGAAAAACTACTGGTAGCCATCAGAGTCCCAGCAAAGAGTGAGTGCTAGTAAGAACAGCTACTGGGGCACAAACAATGGCTATCTCTGAGAACAACAATACCCAGAAGGTACTTATGGAGATCAGAGAAACTTTGGATAGAGTGAATAAAAATCAAGAAAGGCAAGAGCTAAAATGAAGTTGCGACAGAGCTAGAAAGCCTCAATAAAGCATACTTAGAAATGACAGAAATAAAGAACTCCATCCAAGAAATAAATAGCAAACTGACAGCCATGGTAAGCAGAATTGACCAAGCAGAAGAATGTCAGAGCCAGAAGACCAAAATATGGAATCACCCAATCTTTATTTTTTCTAAAAATATAGAAAAAAACTTAAAAAGAGAGAGGAAACTCTCCAAGATATGTACAACTTTATAAAGAAACCAACCTATGTCTGATTGAAATACCTGAAATAGAAACAGAAATGAAAAACACTTTGGAACAAACATTTCATGAGGTCATTCAAGAAAACTTCCCACATCTGGCTGGAAAGATGACTATATAAGCACAAAAAATTCAGAGAATCCCTGCAAGACATGTCATGAGAAGACCACCCATAGACACATAGTAATTAGCTTACATAAAGTAGGTATAAAATAAAAAAATCCTAAAGGCAACAAGAGGAAAAGTTCAGATAACCTACTGGGGGAGAATAATCAGAATTACTGTAGACTTATCTACCGAAAAATTACAAGCCATAAGAAAGTGGACCCAAATATTGTGAAAAAAAAAAATCTTTAAGATGAAAGTTAAAGTGCATCAAAATCAATAATTAATTTCACCATAAAATTATATGAAACATTGAATAATATTTATGATAAAAATAAACAAATATGAAATCACTGATTATTTACATCACACCTATATCTCAGTTTTAACAGCACAGAAATTTCTGATCAGAAATTTGCTGTCATAGTTTCTTTAGACTATTACTTTAAAAATACCATAAACCAGGTGGGTTGTACACAATAGAAATTTTTTTCTCATTGTTCTGAAGGTTGTAATGCCCAAGATTAAGGTGCCAATACGTTCAAAGTTCAATGAACTCCCACTTTCTGGTTGATAGGTGGCACCATTATAGCTTTTTTTTTTTTTTTTTTTAAAGATGGGTACAATTCAGGGTTAGGTATACAAGTGGTCACTGTACAGGTAAGGTTTGGGCTTCACTTTGGTGCACACTTTTCTTAACAAAGGGACAAATGAGTTTAATGTGGTCTCTTTCTTAAGAGGACTAAACCCATTCATTCATGAGGGCTCTCTTGCCCTCGCTTAATTACTTATTTTGACTCCACCTCCCAATACTGCCCTCTTGAGAATTAGGATTTCAACATATAAATTTAGAGGAGAAACAGTCACTGAAACCATAGTTCATAGACCAGAACTGTTAGTTACAACAAATTTCCACCTAAACAACTTTCAAAATGTAAGTGTGTATATATTGTTTTTAATAATAAACATTATTAATACAAACATTTTAAAATAGAAGACCTTACTTAGGCTTTTATTTTGCCATGATCCTGTAATGAGCATCATTTTTGTTGGTTAAACTCTTCATGAGTTTTGATTCCCCTGTCTAGAGCTGTTGTCTGCATAGTAAGATTTACAAGTTAACCACAACTCCCTGCCTATTTCTGTAAATTATGGTTTATTGGAACACAGTTACACATATTTATTGTGTATTGCCTATAGCAACCTTCATACAACAATGGCAGAATCGAGTAGGTGTGATAGATACTATACCTACCAGAAAGTCTAAAATATGCACTAATGGACCCTTTACAGAAAAAGTTTGACAACCATTGCACTAAAACAAGAGACTCTGAATTTAGAATTTCCTGAATCATGGTTTCTTATTACAATATCAAGAAATTCCTAAAATTTCTCTACTGACACATCACTAAACAACAGAGCTATCTTAACTGGAATAGAAGATTTGTCAGGGAGAATTAAGTATACATATGTGTTTGTTGGAAAAGGATAATTTTTCTCTTTCAGTTTCACTAAAATTTTAATAACTTTGATCTCAGGGTTCAAAGCATGCCATTGGCAAAGGAGGCATAGAAAATTTGAAGTATGTACAATTGTATAGTCTAGGTAGCATATAAAAATATTTTCCAATCTTTTTGTGGGTTGATAGTAGTAAAATTTATATTAAGCTTATAAGCGTAATGATATATCTATATATACTTTTACACTAACAAGTATGTATAGTTCATATTTATTAAACTCATGCTATGCCATGAGCACACTAATAAATCATTTACCAGATTCTGAATTTAAATAAATTATTTAATTTAATTTATTTAAATGAATTATATGAATTTAAATATGCCTTTGAATGTGGCCACATTTTGCTAAGACTATCCCTGATCCACTGTTGTGCTGTAATGGTCACATAGTCTGTCACGGTAGACTATATTCTAATTTTATTTATTTTTAATGATGTACATTAAATTATCCTGGTGCTCTTTGATTTTACAAGTAATAAAAGTAATTAATACATCAAAAAAAGACAGACTGTTTAAAATAGCACCAGAAGTTACTGCTTAGGTGAAATGTAGCTTATGAAATTAGCATGTGAGTATTTTCTGTTGGTGATGATTACAGTGGCTATTCTGGGAAAATGAAAATATGTAAATATATCTCAGGGAAGAAAGTAGGAATTTTTTTTCCAGTGAATGTCAGCACATCTTGACTCATTTATTTACATGGCAAGTTGACAACATGGGTCTCATTTATAGTAAAACAGCTTCTAATAGACTGAAAACAGATATTGACTCTAACAAAGTCATAGCTGGGGACTTAAATACCCCTCTAACAACCCTAGATAGGTCTTCGAGGCAAAGAATCACCAAAGAAATCAGTATTTCAACTTGATGCTTGACCAAATGGACTTAGTAGATACCTACACAACACTCCACCCAACAATCACAGAATATATATTCTACTCATGACCACATGGAACATACTACAAGATCGATCACATCCTTGGCCATAAATCCAGCATAAAAAAAATTCACAAGATTGAAGTACTGCCATGCACCTTCTCAGACAGACTATAGTGGAAAAAATAAATAAATATCACCACCAACAAAATTCCCCCCAAATTCACAAAGAAATGGATACTAACAGCATGATGCTGAATAACTCCTGGGTCAACACAAAAATCAAAACAGAAATTAAAAGATTCCTGGAAATAAAAATAAAGAAACATTTCACCAAAACATCTAGGATGCCATGAAGCAGTACTCAGAAGGGAATTTATATCTCTATGAACACACATTAAGAAAATAAAAAGAGATCAATTTGACAGCCTAACAAATCACCTAAGGGGGCTGAAAAGGCAAGAACAACAAAACTCTAACTTCAGCAGAAGACTCCAGATTAACAGACTATAAGCTTAAATATGGAACATAGAAGACAAAAAATACCATAGAAACAATCAACAAAACAAAAAGCTGGTTCTTTGAAAGGATAAACAAGATTGATGGACCCCTAACCAGAATGACCAAGAAAAAGTGAGAAAAAGCCCAAATAGACACAATCAGAAATGCAAAAGATCAAGTCACAACTGACCCTGAAGAAATACAAAAGATTATCAGGAATTACTATGAGACCTAAGTAGAAACAAACTCAATAACCTAAATGAAATGGAAGACTTTCTAACATCACACAATCTCCCAAGGTTGAAACAAGAAGAAATTGAGATCTTAAATAGACCAGTAACAACCAGGACATTGACTCTGTAAGAAAGCTACCTACAGATAAAAAGCCCTTGACCAGATGGCTTTCCAGTGGAATTCTACAAAACATACAAGGAGAACCTAAAACCCGTCATGTTGAAAGTATTCCAGACAATTGAGAAAGACAGAACTCTCCCCATATCATTTTAACATGCTAACATCATATTGATACACAAACTAGGTAAAGATCTAATAAAGAAAGAGAGCCAGGCTCGGTGGCTCAGCCTGTAATCTCGCGCTTTGGGAGGCGGAGATGAGTGGATTGCCTGAGCCCACAAGTTTGAGACCTGCCTGGGCAATTTGGCAAGACCTCATCTTTACAATAAATCAAAAAAATTAGCCGGGTGTGGTAGCACGCACCTGTCATTCCAGCTACTTGGAAGGCTGAAGTGGAAGGACCCCCGGAGCCCAGCAGGTCGAGGCTGCGGTGGCCGGGAGCGGCTACTGCACTCCAGTATGGGTGACAGAGTGAGACTCCAACTCAAAAAAAACAAAAAAACAAAAGAAAAGAAAGAGAATTGCAGGCCAACATCCCTTTTGAAGATATGTGAAAATACTCTCAGCAAGATTCTAGCAAATCCAAACCCAGCAACACATCCCAAAATTCATCCACCACGACCAAGTAAGCTTTATCTCCAGGATGCAGGACTGGTTCAACATCTGCAAGATCATAAATGTTATTAAATATATCATCAAATATAAAAACAAGAACCACATGATTATATCATTCAATGCAGAAAAAGCTTTTGATAAAATCCATCATCCCTTTTTGATAAAGACCCTCTAACACCTAGGCATAGAAGGAACATACCTCAAAATTTTAAGAGCCATTTATGATAAACCCACAGTCAGCATATTGCTAAATGGACAAAAATTGGAAGCATTTCCCCTGAAAACTGGAACAAGACAAGGCTGCTCACTTTCACCCCTCCTTTCTACATAGTGTTGGATGTCTTAGCTAGAGAAATTAGCAAGTGAAGGAAATTAGGGATATCCAAAGAGGAAAACAAGAAGTCAAGTTAGCCCTCTTTGTTGATGATATGATCCTATGTCGAACATCCAAGAGAATCTGTCAAAAATCTCCTTGCACTGATAAAGGACTTTGGCAAAGTCTCAGGTACAAAATAAATATGCAAAAGACAGTTGCATTCTTATACACCAACAACAAACATTTGAAGAACCACATAAAAAGCATGATCCCATTCACAATAGCCAAAAATAATAATAATAGTTAGTGAAATGTCTCAGCATCTTCCTAACCAGACAAATGAAAGATCTTCACACTGAAAACCCCAAAACATTGCTCAAACATTACACAAACAAATGGAAAAATATCCTATGTTCATGAATTGGAAGAATCCACGTTGTTAAGATGTCTATCCTACCAAGGCAATAGACAGATTCAACACTATACCCATTAAATTACCAACACCATTCATCTCAGACCTGAAAACAACAATACAGCAATTCATATGGAAACATAAACAACCACCAATAGCCAAATAATCCTTAGCAAAAGAAACTAAGTGGGAGGTATCATACTTCCACACTTTAAATTTAATAATAAGGCTACAGTAATCAAAACAACTTGGTATTGGCACAAGAATAGCTATATTGACCAATGGAACAGAACAGAGATTGTGGAAGCAAATCCTCAAATTCTCAACCAACTCATCTTTAACAAAGCCTCCAGCAAAAACCACTGGGGAAAGGAGAACCTATTCAGTTAATGGTGCTGGGAAAACTGACTGACCACATACAGAAGAATAAAATAGGACTCCTATCTATCACCATACACAAAATCAACTCCAATTGATTTAAAGACCTAAATATAAAGCCCCAAACTTTAAGAGTCTTAGAAAATGCAGGAGATACCCTTACAGAAATCAGAATAAGTAACCAATTCTGATCAAAATCTCAAAAGCCTATGACATAAGAAATAAGAGAAAAAAGTGAGATCTCATCAAAATGAGAAACTTCTACAAAGAAACCATCAAGATAGCAGGGAGATAGCCCACAGAATGGAAAAATATATATATTTTACAACTGCATATCTGACACAGGTCTAACATCCAGAGTCTGCTAGGAACTCAAATGTGCCAAAAGGAAAAAAACAAGTAGCCCCATTAAAAAGTGGGCATAAGACATGAATAGACACTTCTCAAAATAAAACTGATGGGCAACGAACATATACATTAAAAAGTGCACAGCCTCACTAATCTTCAGAGAAATACAGATCAAAACCACATTGAGATAGCACCTAACGCCAGTAAAAATGGTCATCATTAATAAAACAAAACACAACAGATGCTGGCAAGGGTGCAGAGAAAAGGGAATGCTTCTACACTGCTGGCGGGAATGCAAACTAGTTCAACCTCTGTGAAAAACAGTCTGACAATTCCTAAAAGAACTACAAATTGACCTTCCATATGATTCAGCCATCCTCTTTCTGGGAATATACTTGGAGGAACTTAAATCACGCAGCAAAAAAGATATTATTGCAGCATAATTTATAATAGCAAAAACGTGGAACCAACCAGACTGTGCATTGGCACTGGAAACTGGACTGGATAAAAAGAATGTAGTATATATGCATGATGGTATATTACACAGTCACAAAAAAATAACAAAATTATGGACTCCACAGCAATTTGGGTGAATTTAGAATCTATAATACTCAATGATTTATCACAGAAATAAAAAACAGAGTAGCTTACATTCTCACTCATAAGCGGACCCTGAGCATTTGCCACAATACTATAAGAAAGAGACTTGGCAGTAGTGGGAAACTGCCAGGGGAAGCACATAACATTAATAAAAGTAACTGATCTCAAACCTGGAAAAGTGGGGCCAAAGTTAGGCCCAAACTTTACCTGTACAATATCTAACTCTGAATTGTACCCCACATATTTAAAATAATTAAAAATAAAGAAATAAATAAAATGCAACATAACCATCTCATCAGATTATGTGAAATTTAAATATGTTAGTGTAAACTAAGTACTGAGTATAATACCTGAAGCATAGACAATATCACTTAAAAGAGCTATCACAAATATCATTCTTTTTATCCAATAGTAGTGATATTTCAGCAAAATTTACAAATATTTATCTAATGTTATAGAATTTCATAATTGAAAGGGAAATTTAAGTAGTAAAATTATTTTTTAATATTGATCATTTTATCATATTGCATTTTCTTCTATTGTAGTTGTATAATAAAATATCTCTGAAGAGACATGTCTGATGTCATATAATATATGTTTGTATTGCAATCTGGGAACAGGATTAATATTGTAGATAACAACTGCATATCTGACAAGAGTCAACTAAAAAATTAATAAACGAGGTTAAACTTATTGAAATTTATTGTCTAAAATACATAAAGTACATCAATGCTAAATATTATTGTCAACTCAGAGCACAATCTAAACTATACCAGGAAGATGCTTGTATAAGTAGGAAATTTTCAAATTTCATGACTGATACTTTTTGTATATTAGTAATATAAACATATTTTATTGTTCCCATGCAATAGTTTTAATCTTAATAACGTGCAAAGAAGTTAACTGACATATAATTCTTGGTCTTGCATATAAGTAAAAATTTACATAATTATGAACCCTTGGGTAGTTTAAACATTAATTTTCATTTTGGACCACGCTGTATCTGATTCTGAGTAACACATGCAATAAATTTGGCCTGTTTCTTCCATTTTATGAAGACTGGAAATTCTATTGCTCTTAAGCAACATGAAGGGAATTTTTGAAGACAGCAGGATCCCAAGTTGTCACCTAATAATTCTGACACAGTAAGACTACAATGGAACCCGAGAAACCTTTTAAAAAATAAATAAGCAACTCAAGCAATTATAAACTAGCATTCCATGAAAACAACAAACAAACAAAAAACACAAGAGAAAAAATGCAAAGCAATAGCTCTAACAAGCACTTAGGTTTGTGATTTAAACAGTTTTAAAAGGTTGACATATTTCTACAATACTAACAAAAATATCATTGTCAAGTTTGCTATTTTGTTCCTTTTGGCTTGATTTTCATTAATTGCTTTACTAAATAAGCCAGTCATATCCAATCCAATAATTTGGAACATGATCACATTTTATTCTCCAAACCAACAAAATAAATGCATAATTTTGGATAGAACAGGTCTGTTCTCCTGCCATTGTGGAAAATTACCTCTATCCAGTTAAGTTTTTTCTATGTATCTGAGAATTAAATTAACATAAGACTGATTATAACGATAAAAACTTACACATTCATATGCTTTTTTATGATGCAAGGGCCCTCATAGGGTAATGAAGACTCAAAGAAGTGGCTACCTCTAATGCCCATATATTAGGTTGAACAAAGAGAAGCAATTCTGGAAAAGTAACCAAATTATGTAGGGAGGCTAAATGAAGATAATAATTATTTTAATAAGGTCTGTTTGTATAGAAGTCTGTGAAATATGATTTCCCTTTGAAAAATGTTTCTTTTCTTCTGGTACAGGAGCAGCATCTCGCACATGATTTTTTTTTTTTTAAGCCGGCTTCCACTCTTTTCCCCCAGGCTGGAGTGCAGTGGCACGTTCACGGCCACTGCAGCCCTAACCTGCTGGGCTAAAGCGATTCTTCTGTATCAGCCTTCCAAGTAACTGGAGCTATAGACACACGCCACTGCGCTCACTTGTGTGTGTGTGTGTGTGTGTGTGTGTGTGTGAGATTTATTTTAGAGAAGAAGGGACACCAAGTTCCCAGGCTGATCTGGAACCCCCTGGCTCAGGCAATCCTCTTGCCTCAGCCTCCCAAAGTGCTGGGATTGCAGGCTGAGCCACCATGTCCAGCTTCACATGAAATTTTTATCTCCAATTTTCAGAAAGAAAGGGGAAGGTTAGATTGTTCTTCTTGTATCTGCTGTGCTTCAAGTGTCTTTAGCTCAAAATAATTTATGTACCAAAGTGGCATATTTAGAGGTGACTTATTTTGCCACCTTTCATTTTTAATTAGTGTCATATCAGAAGATGGAAACATCTATAAAGCCAAAATTAAACAGTATAGGCTAAGAAAATATAATGTGCAGATAGTGTATGTTTTACAGTTAACTGTTCTACCTGCAACCCATCTTTTTTTGTTACTTTTGCTCTTTTAGTTACTATTCCCCTTTCTGTTCACATCACATATATTCCTCTACACCTAACAGTTTAGGCATATTATTTACAAATCAGTCGAAGTTTCCCTATAATTAGTTGGTTTTTATTAATTAATATCTTTATATAGTCAGCCTGAAATTTTAGCTCTTATTAGAAGATGTTTTATCACAAAAGAATTTTGTCCTGGTTCTATTGTTAGGCACATCTTTTAAAATTTATACATTGTAATCGCTTTTACCTCTAAATTTTAACGACTGAGATGTGATTTCCAAACTGTTTTAATCTCTTAAATCCCACAAAATTTTCTATAAACATTCTCCCTCAAGGTCTCTGCACATGAGAAAATAATTTTTCACCTGAAAAAAATGATTTTGAGTCCTGTCTTCAACACTTATTTTGAGGTTTTAAATAATAATTAATTAATGACTACAATACATTTGTATGACATTTTAATTTGCACAAGAATGAATATAGTAGTAAGATAATTCAACAAATAGCCTTATGAAACCAGGTAAAATCTTTTCTAGATAGTATCTGAATTATATTATTGAATTCTATAATATTGCTTTTGGCTTGCATGACTCAGAGGTTTCTCTTAGTATGTAGAATTTGGATCATAATATTTAAATTCTACAAGTAAAATAATGTAGACAGAATCATATTCATTAATTCTGAATCTGAAGTCATCAGACCCGAGATATCTAAAGTTTAAATGATTATTTTAATATCTTGATAAATTCTGAAAACTTGGTGAGTCAATGGCTAATTAAATAGTTTGGTTAAGGTAAAAAAGAATTCAGATAACCTTATGCATTGATTTGAGATAATCTGGGTTTTCATTATTCCACATTTCTTTATCAAAAATTTTTCTAGCCACAAAAGTTAGTACTGTTTTCTTTACTATATTTGAGGTTCTCAGAGGAAATTAGAATGTTATTATCCATTTGGTAAGATTCTGTTTCCTCATAACAGTGTTGAGATAGTCAAGGATAAATTTCTGCATATACCTTTTCCCTAGTAATTCTGTTTTCTCTTGAAGGTCTTTTTCTCCTTCTTCTTGACATACATGTTTTTGTTTTTGTTTTTTTTAATTGCCTCCTAATACAGAACAAGAAAACAAAATTAACAAAATATTCAGATATTACTCATTTGCCATTTATTTTGTAGGCTATTACACTTAGGATTGAAGATTTTCTTCTATGATGAGTTTATTTCAAAGTTCAACTCTTTGGAGAAGTTCACTGTCCTCTTGGATGGACAAAAAATATTACATACAATTGTTATGAGGAAAATAAAATAAGATAATGCAAGTGACTACTTTATAGACTGCTAAGTGCACTAAAAATAATGCCAATTATCATAACTATATTCAAAAACAAAGTTCTGAATTTACATAGTGTCTGTCAAGCAAGTTGGAACCAATTACTGTACTCACTATAGGATTAATATGAATGCAAAATGATAAATAAAAATCATGACTCTTGTAGTGGCACTCTGCACACGGTCACTGCAGCCTCGACCTGCTGGGCTCAGACAATCTTTCTACCTCAACCTTCCAAGTAGCTGGACCTACGGGTGTGAGCCACCACATCCAGCTATTTTTTTTTTTTTTTATTGTAGAGACGAGATCTCGCCATGTTGCCCAGGCTGGTCTCAAATCTGTGGGCTCAGGCAATCCTCTTGACTCTGCCTCCCAAAGTGCTGGGATTATAGGCATGAGCCACCATGGCCAGTTTAAAAATCATGGTGTTTGAATTAATAATGTACAGCTTAATTAGTATGTAAACAAAGTTGATATAAACTATGTGTAATAGAAATACATATCATCTGACACTGCAAAATTAAAGCATTATAAAAGTTAGATTTTTACATATCAATTAGCATTATTTGTCATGTAATAATACTGTTAGACACTGAATGCTTGTGTCTTTTCACCCTCCATATATATGATGAAACCTATTCTTCATGTAACTATGTCCTAGTTTTTGTCATATTGTAACAAAATACCTGAGTATGGGTAATTCATAAAGAATAGAATATCATTCCCTACAGTTCTAGAGGCTGGAAATTCCAAGACTGAAGAGCCCACCTTGATCAATGGTGAGGTCTGCTTTATGTTTCCAAAATGGCACTTTGTTGCTGTGTTCCACTTCTTAGAACTTCTGGAACAAAGGCAGAAGAGGAAGAGTGTGCTCTGTTTCACCTCAAGCTTTTTTATAAGGGTGCTAATCTGATTTATGAGGGCAGAACCCTCACGATTTAATCATCTCCAAAAGGCAAGACTTCTTAATATTAGGAATTTAGTTTCAATATAAATTTTGAACAGGACAACATTTTCCAAACCATAGCATATAATATTAGGAGGTAAGTCTTTTGGGAGGAGATTAGGTTATAATGACGATGGCCTCATGAAAGGGATTACTGTTCTTATAAAACAGATGTTAAGAGAGCTCCCTGGCCCAGTCCACCACATCAAAGAACACAGTGGCAAGGAAAACATCAACAATCCAGATAGCAGTCCTCATCATTCACAAAATCTGCTGGTGTCCTGATCTTAGATTTTCAGTCCCCAGAACTGTGAGAAACAAATTTTTCACAGTTTGTAAGTCACCAAGTTCAATAGTGTTCTGTTATAAAATGCTGAACACACTAAAGCAGGTACATTTTGATATAATGTAGTAGAACAGTTTTTTTCAATTTTAGCACTGCATCCATACAGTTTGCTCAATTAGTCTATTTTTATGTTAACTTTTACTTTTGATTGAAATATAACATCCAATAACTTATGTATTCAGAAAATTTACAATTGAAACTTAGGGAAAATAAGAAGAAAGAAACAGATAAATCATTTTCAATGAGGAAATCATCTCCCTTCTTAATAATCTTTCAGTATGTTGTATAGAATTGTCATAAGAAAATGTAAAAGGGAAAACAATCAAAGGCAAAAAAATCCCAAAAGACTGCTTTAGGTACATGATAATTATTAAAAATCACTTTTATAGTGGTACTTATAAAATAGTAGGTAAAAATACACACACAAATATATATATAAACATTTCTAATCCTGATAAAACTCGATAAGATAAATTCTACTACTATACTTCTTTTAAAGGTGAAATGCTAAAGTACAGAAAGTAAAGTAACTTGTCCTAACTCATACAATTAGTCATGAACATAGTCAAAATTTGAATTTAGTGAATTTGCCTGCATGGTTCATAGTTAGAAATACCATATTGCACTGCTTCTTAGAACTTCCATACCAAGGTGTTTTGGGATGACAAGTTACCTTTCTTTTTCAAACTTTTTATTCAAGCATCTATTTGAATTGTATTAGCTCATTTTAGCTATTCAAATGCATGATCTTTGAAAACAATATTAACATATTGTTTTTAATCTATATATCCCAAATGTCTTATATAGCTTCTAGCAGACAATTGGTTCTAAATATTTCTTGACAAAATATATTATCTTTCAATGGTTGAAATGTTTTTACTACATTCCCAAACCAATCTTAATATGGCTTTCTATTATTCATCAGAGACCTGATTCAAATTTTATCTTTTCTGTCAGACTCATCCTTTGGCAAAACTTCATCAGGTCTAACATAACATTTATCATGTACACATTAATATTCTTCAGAATTCTGTATAGAATTCTACCCTAGTACTTTTATATTACATTGAACTTGATTTTTGCATATTGATATTCCCACCAGTTTACTTTAGTTTACATATTATGATTTATTTACTATTGTATCTCCAGTGCCTAATAAAATGTTTAACATAAAATAGTTTCAACAATCTAGAGAGTTCTGCAATCTAAAAGACATGTATTCCTCTATTTTATTTATCTTTCATATTAGGAGGCCGAATTTAATATTAGTCTGATATAAATTCTATGTATTAAATAATTAAATATATTTTAAGATACATTCATATACATGTGTGTATACATGCATATAGATAGACAGATAGATAGATATAGATATAAATTAATAAAAGTGGATCCCAGAATTTAGGAAGAAAACTAAATTTAAATTCTTAGGTAAGCTATAAGCCATAGCAACTTAGCCAGATAACATTGAGCAGTGAAAAAGAAAATTTTAAAATCATAATTGTGAGACTAAATTATCCTGCCTTTCGTTAATTGTGTCCTTCACCAAGTCACCATACCTTTTAGACTTAGTTTTGCATTTTGTGGGTAATAACACATATTAGTAAGGTTGCTTTAAGAATGAACTGAATATGAATGAACTGAGTTTTGTAAAATGTCAATATAGTTTGTCTAAAACTATGCAAAGTAGAAGACCCCAAGTTTCTATAGACTTGATGCATAATTAAACAGAATTTAATAATTTTTTATTGTAAAACAGTTTGTGTGCATATTGCAATTTTATATCTTAACATATAATAAACATATATATAATTTTTAAAACCAATACCCATGATTGTTAACTACCAAACGAAAACTCTGATTTATTTTATTCTATTCTATTCTCTCAGTTAATAATGCTCTTGGGGAATAGAAAAAAATCTGGTCAATAAATACAGCCACAATTAAATAGGAAGTATAAGTTCTGTTGTTCTATTGCCCGGTATAATGACTATAGTTAACAATATTGTATTTTATATTTCAAAATAGCTAAAAGAAAGGATTTTGACTGTTCTCACTATAAGGAAATGGCCAGAGTTTGAGGTGACAGATATGCTATCATAGGAGACTCGTGTTTGATCATTATGCAAGGCCCACAGGTAGTGAAACATCTAAATATTTCCCATAAATATGCACAATTATTATGTGCCAATCTAAAACAAAATAAAACTTTAAAAATGCCATTTGAGACACAATTAAGTAACTGATTTTTTCTACTCATAAACGAGTCAAGTTCTAGAGTTTGAAAACCACTCTGACAGCTTCAGCATACTTTGTAGAGGGTAAGTGGTTATTATAAAGAGCAATAGAATTTCAATGGATTATGAAATTTATTTTAATGGTCATTAGAAAAATTCGCAAATGTGCTGGCTTACCTCTTTTACAGGCTTGCATTAAAATTGAACTTACTCCATTAGTAGGCAGGCATGGTCATGAGAAGTGATATATTTAATTTCTTGAAGTTAACTACTTGAAGATAGTAATTATAAATCCTCTTTCACTGCCTTGATGGGTATCTATGTTCTCCATGATGCACCTCTGTTAGCCTTGATCTCAACATGAGAAGACATAGAGTACAGCATTCCATGGTTCATATGAGTATGGTAATAAATAAACCGTTTCTATCTTAATTGATTAAAAAATTGTGACTATATTATGTTAATGTGAAAAAAATGAATGTTATGGGTCACTATATAGCTTTTGGGTAATCAAGAATTTTCTTTAAATTACCATAAGCAGATTAAAACATAAGAATTTTTTAAGTTCCATATTTAAGACATTGTAAGAACATATAGTGTCTATGTATTTCCAATTTAGCTTTTTTTTCCAGCCAGAATCAAGTAAATCATTAGGTTTATTTCAATAATTTGGGAAAGCAGAAGCACTAGCACCATAAAATAATTACAAATTAAAACTACATGAATAAACAAATATTTGTTATATATCTTCTAGGAAGGAAATAGATTTTTATTACAGCATATATAGATTTAATTTTATCAAATTGTACTCATAAACTTTTATATTTTGGTATTATTTCTGAAATAATAAATGCATAGATATTAAAGAAAATACTAAAACATAAAAATTGTTATCACTTAAAGTCAAATATTATTTTTGGTTTTTTTTTTTGAGTTGGAGTCTCACTCTGTCGCCCAGACTGGAGTGCAGTGGCCGCTCCTGGCCACCGCAGTCTCGACCTGCTGGGCTCCGGCAATCCTCCCGCCTCAGCCTTCCAAGTAGTTGGAACTACAGATGCGCACTACCACGCCCGCTAATTTTTGATTTACTGTAGAGATGAGGTCTCGCCAAGTTGCCCAGGCGGCTCTCGAACCCGCGGACTCAGGCAATTCACTCACCTCAGTCTCCCAAAGCGCGGGATTACAGGCTGAGCCATAGAACCTGGCTGTCAAATATTATTTTTAATAAATCAATCAACTGTCACTGCTAATAAAAAATAGTTTATTTATTTGAAAACATCAGCTCATGCTATTACACTGCTGTTGTTCTACTTTGCTTTCATGAATTTCATATTACAAATAGAAACATCAAACCAAATGGCTGAATTTAATAGTTGTTCCTTACTAAGGTAGGTAGCAAATGCTAGTTTCACAAAAGTAATTCTCCTTATTAACAAACACAATAATATAGCTACACAATGTATTGATTTTCCCTCAAGTTCATTGATATTTAAATCACATAAACCTTAATTTTACTCAATATGTTTAATTGTAATCATTTGGATTACAAAAATTTTATGATTTTGATTATATTTTGTATACAACATAGAAATTAGAGCACTTTTTAATGCTAATCAACAAATTATTTTCAAAAAGTGATCTGAAGAGCATTTGTCATTTGTAACCATCACTTTAATATAGGCCATTAAATATGGAATACTTAATATGGAATAATCAATGAATGGTAGAATAGGACACTTTTTTTCTTGCAGAATCAATGGGTTATATCATTAGTTCATGACACAAATTTTATTTAGCATTTTGTAACTAATTAAGATAGTAGTTTAAAAAATATAAGAATTATTTTTATTGCATCTGATATATTTAGATACTCATATTTTAATAAAATAGTCATCTGATTTCATATTTTTAAATAATTTTCCTATTTATCTTTTGATCAATTCTAGGAAAAAAATCATTACCTAAAAAGAAAACAAAATTAAAGCAAAATTAAAAATGCCGAATCTGGAAGAAATAATCATTTAACACTTACATTCTCAAAAGAAAAAGACACAAATAAGAAAACAAGTGATGGTAAGCCTGTCATTGACATTTTGGGGCATGAGCATTTATTACATATGAGTTTTATAAATACAAATAATTTATGTAAATAAAAATAAACATATAACCTTAGATAATATTACTGGACAGGAAACAATAATTATTAATATTTCTCTTTCTTCTGAACCAATTGAACAAAAGTGACATTATATACACTCATTGACAATTATTGTACTCTGGGGGCACAGATACAAAACTGGACCAGAGTTAGGTGTCTGATCCAAATTCAGTCATTAAGAAACAGGTAAGCCCAAAAGATAACATTTGTTTCCAACATTCTCTCTAATAGAGGTTCTTTCTGGCAGACTCATAGGAAGAGCAAGCACAAATAGTATGTAGTGTTGATTACGATGAATAAAGGCAAAAAGTAGAATAAGAAGTTATGGCATATATGCAAGTAAAGTAGATAGACACTTTATCTACGTGTAGTTTCAGAAAGTAAATACGTAAATGTATACACAATACATCAGTCATTTGTTCTGAGGGAGATCACAGAAGTAGGATGTATGAATCTGATGTGTTGTTAAGGGAGTATAAAAGACTAGAGTACCATATGTTCTCCCTCATAAGCAGACCTTGAACAATTATAATACTATAAGAAAGCATTTGGCAGCAATGGGAAACTGTCAGGGGAGAAGGGTAGGATTGGCAGCTGAGGGAAACTGCTAGGGGAGGGAGAGGCATACCTTATCAACAAGGGTACCTGCATAATCAATGTTTGTATACCTAACCCTGAATTGCACCCCACATCTTTATAATTAAAATAAAAACAAATAAATAGATTTGAAAGACTAGTTCATATGGCAAAGAACTTTCAATTGTCTTCTGTTCTATCCCTCTTTCCCTCTCTTTCTCTCTTACATATGAAGATTTAGTTATCTAGTAAATGTGAGCATGTTTCTGATACTTGAAAATGGAGGAGGCCAACAAGAGTACCATTGTAAGAATTTGGGGATGTGGAGAAATTTTGTATTGTAAAAAGTAAATATAAAGCCATGAACACATAGTGAGTTTTAGTAATGCAAATAATGTTTTATCAAAGTTTGCTTAAAATTGAAAACTAATTCTAAAAAGACAAACATAGTTATGTATTGGAAATAAAGGAAATACTGGTAGAATTGTGAAATCTATACTTCATATCTATATTGTATAGAAGGACACACAAAAAAACAATCAAGCAAACTCTCCGCCCCGCCACACACACGCACACATACACGCATACATTAAATTTTTTTTTTTTTTTTTTTTGAGTTGGAGTCTCACTCTGTTGCCCAGACTGGAGTGCAGTGGCCGCTCCTGGCCATTGCAACCTCGACCTGCTGGGCTCTGGTGATCCTTCCACCTCAACCTTCCAAGTAGCCGGAATTACACGCATGCATTACCACACCCGGCTGATTTTTTGATTTATTGTAGAGATGAGGTCTCGCTGCCCAGGCAGGTCTCGAACCCGCGGGCTCAGGCAATCCACTCACTTCAGCCTCCCAAAGGCGCGGGATTACAGGCTGAGGCACCGAGCCTGGCTTCATATATCAATTTTAAAGAACTGATAGCTGTGAAAGGAAGAGGAACATGGTGGGGGATAATGTTATTGTTTGATAGTGCTGATTTACACTAATTTTAGTAATTGAGATAATATTAAGCTTGTTGTGATACTTCTGCCTGGAATAAGATTCAGATAAAATCACAGTATACTAGAGCTTTTAAAATGCCCTAATACTGACCAATGGGTTTGTTTTGGTCTTCTTTCTCCCAGCTTAATCCATTATCACTTCTTCATCTACCATTGTGCCACAGAAGCTGACCTCTCTGCACTTTAACAAGATCTCTTTTCTTCTGGTTTTATGTCGGTCTTGGCCAACAGAGCGCTCTAGCAAGAAGGGAGAAGAAAATAGTATAGGTTTTGTTTTATGTTTTTTTTCATTATTTGGTTTATGTTCCCACCTAGGACAAATGTGTCTTTTCATCAGTCCTGTCAAAGTCATCTTTCCATACACGTTTCACATTCAATAATCACTCTTGGTCTTTGATTCTTCAGACCCAGGACTGCCACGCTGTCACTAGCCCTAGAATATAATACTGTTTCATTTGCCCCATATTCTCTCTCCACAGCTGTGAAGAGTATTTTTATTAATCTTTCCTCAAATTTCTCAGTTTATCTGTGCCATCTGCTTCTTACTAGATCCTGATTGGCACAGAATCTTGACTCTTAGTTATAATTCCACAGAACATTTGGAGTTTTTACTAAAAGGCATAACACAAAAAATTCAAAGGGCAAAACTGTTTAAGGAGAATTGACTCTGTAGAAAACTAAGAGAATGTGTGACTTCTGTGAAACGTTTTTTATCTTTTAAAAATTTGTATTATAAATACAATTTCAAGCATAAACATATCTCTGAATACATGTGTTATTTAGAAAAAGAACATTATCTTCAGTATCCTAGTTTACTTGGTGAAAAACCTATGCATAAATATTTATTTTTCTTTCCCTTCTACCTGCCTTTTTATCTCTACTACATTTCACATTTGTTGTTTGGCACAGTGTATAGACACTTTGACCCAACCAAAAAGTCCATACATGTTTACTCTTTACTACTTAGGTTTATTAACAAAGAAATGCAAATTAAACTAAACTGAGATACCACCTAACTCTAGTCAGGATGGCTATCACCAGTAACTCAAAAAACAATAGATGCTGGAGAGGATGTGGCAAAAAGGGAACACTTTTACACTATTGGTGGGAGTGTAAATTAGTACTACCTCTGTAGAGATCTAAAATCAACCTTCCATACAACTCTGTAATCCCCCTGTTGGGAATATACCTGGAAGAACTCAAATTACTCTATAAAAAAGATACCTGCACACATATGTTTATCACAGCATTGTTCACAGTAGCAAGAACATGGAACCAACTGTGCTGCCTATCATAAGAGGACTGCATAAAAAAATGTGGTACATATACACGGTGGAATATTATGCATCCATAAAGAAGGACAAAATCATGAACCTCACAGCCATCTGGATAGACTTAGAGTCGATAATACTGAGTGATCTTTCGCAGAAACAAGGAACTAAGTATCACATCTTCTCACTCATAAGTGGACCTTGAACAATTATCACAATACTCTAAGAAAAGTGTTGGCAGTAGCAGGAAACTGCCAGGAAGGGGGCAGGGGAATGGGACTGGCAGAAGTAGGAGTCTGCCTGGAAAAGTGGGGGAAGAAAACACAGCAAATAAAATAAATACTGTGATTTCTATTAGGGGAGAAATTAGTTCATAATATAATTAAATATAACTATAAAAAACTATATAATGTTTTGCAAAGTCAGGCACATAAAATAGCAAATAAATTGATAAATAAATAATCATATACTGGAAAAATATGAAAAAAAAGAACTAGCAATCAATCCTGGAATCAATCCTCCAGTCTGCTGAGTGTTTGACTTAGAAAAGGGTTAATGTGGTTGGGAATTTAACTTTTGAGGATAAGTAAAGAAATTAACCCACTGGTGATAGATGAGTAGAAGGATAACTACAAAGCATTGTGGTTTGCCAAATTTTTTCAGTTATGCCTTTTAGTAACTAAATAACTATATTGTTTGTCATTAATAAGTGACTAAAAGAAGAATCACTGTAAAACTGTGTGGTTTGTGTTTATGACTATATTTTGATGCCTGAACTAAAGATTCAACTGAGGGAGGGTAAAAACCAAATTACTTCAGTATTTTGTATATGTACCAAATGAAATATTAAGAAAATACCATGAATAGATAAAAATAAATGGTGAAAATTTTCCAATGCATTAATTTCCCAGCATTGTTTGCATACTAAATTTAAGATGTAGTTACTTAGGTCTTAGAATTTGAGGGGTTAAAAGAGCATGAACAATTATTCTCATTTCCTACTTTTATTGATCTGTTACATCAGACACATTAAAAATTGAATATCTTTTGCAAGATAACACGGGTAATTAAAGAAGAAGACATGATTTCCCGCATTTTGATATAGCTTTCTCCTCTTTGCATACATCATTCTGTGTTTTTCTTAATTAACTTTGTAAGTATAAATACTTAACATGAGACACTTTTCCATTTCAATGCAAAACTTTCTTCACTCACCAACAATTCAATTGTGACAGGAAATTTTTCAGACCTAAATTCTAAATTATTTGTAGATTAAATGATCAGAGCAGTAAATATTTCAGCTATTTAATAAATCAACATTTTAAATTATTTTTGTGTAATGTATCAATTAGAAAGAGGATTATCAGAAAAATAACTCATGAAGAATATTTACTAGTACATTGTCATTTACTTATTAAATATATATCAAGTATTTATGATCTATGCACTTGATATGGTTTAGATGCTGTTGACACATTGAAACACTGAAGAGGGACATTTTTAAAAAAAGACAATTTCAGATAGTAAGTGAACTGAAGAAAACACATGTGAATGAGCCAGAGTAAAATCAAAGTCAAGGAATGCTAGTTCCATCCAGTAAAACATCTCTTGCATGACAATTGAGTAGAGATCTAATTTCTGAAATAGTTATAATCAGAAGATTAAAATAGACGAGAAAAAGACTTGAGAGTAGAAAGGAAAGAAATACAAAAAAATTAAAAGCTACAAGAACAAAAATTTACAGTAAGCTGAAAATAGCAATAAATACATTATGAGTGAAGCAGAATTGAAAGGAGAGAATTTCATGCATGCAGTAAGTTTTAGACATTAAAGTATATGAATGCTCTTCTAAGCAAAACTAATAGACCTCTGGATTTTTTATTACTTGTTTTTAAAGCAAGTTTGATGCAACATTATTTAGAGGTTAAAAAGGTTACTTTCTTGCTCTAATTTGAAAAAAAATATTTTGGACAATAAAAACATGAAACAATGCTCAAATAACTTTAATATTGTGATATATACAAATCACCAAGACATTTATGAAAAGATGGACAGCTGTATTAGTCATCAAGAAAATACTAATTGCGGTAAATGCGGCATAACCAGTATTCATAGAAATGGCCTTTGAAAGGTTAAACTGGCACAACCATTTTTGCAAAACTACCAGGATACCTTTAAAATTCTCATTTGCATAACTTATAGTTTGGCAACCTAGAACTCTTATTTATGCATTCAACAGAAAAAAGTTGAAATATACATCAGTGGATATATTCAAGAATGAATAAATATTTGTAAAATTCAGTCCACATATTATTTCTAGATATATTTAGAAGTACTCTCAGGAAGAATATAAGGAAATAAAGATATTATTTATGACATAAACAAAATATATCTGAGATATAAAAAATGTGTCTTGTTTTCAAATTTATTTTAGTTATAAGAGAGTCATTTAGTTATTCCACAAGAGCTGGAGGCAAACCCTTCAGTTCTCTGAAGTCTATCACAATTGTTTGATGTTCCACTCATTGGCAGGGGGGACCTGTTCTGTTAGCACCTTCCTATGTGGGAGGGTATTCTGTATTTCTAAGATGACCTGGTTAGAAAGTCAGAAACTTGCTTGGTGCCTTATATATGGTTGGGATCCAATCATTAATTGGACATTTACCTGACAAAAAAAAAAAATTGTAGTTATTTATTATAGTTATGAATTTCAAATAGTCCTAATCATAATAGCCCTAACCTGTAAATCCTCTTAGTATCCATTATTTAGTAATGTGATAAGAATGAATAAATTATAAGGATATCCCTCACATTAACATGACTAACAAAAATAAGGTTAGGTACAAAAGAAACAGAAAATAATATTGTTGTTTCTATTTATGCGAAGTTCAAGTACAGGTCAAATTAATGTACGCTGAGAGACATAGTGTAATCTTCTGGTCATGAGATATTAACTGTTTTCTGATCTCCTGCTAGTGTTCTATTTCTTGATATGGGAGTGATTATACAGGTATATACAATTATAGAAAATTCATCAATTTGTGCACCTACAATTTGAATACCATTTTGTGCCTTTTAAAACTCCAATCAAATGTTGGAAAATAAAAAGATGATTGTGACATTCATATGGAAAAAAATTGTATGGTGATAGAGTGGAAAGAAAATACTGCTGTAATTGATGGACCTGTTGCTGGTGGCTTGAACTAGATGTAGGTAGAATGGATATATTCATCAATATTTTAGATAAATTAAGGATTAGGGTAAATATAATTATTTGTTAAATTTAGTACACATTATTTCTATACATTTAGAAGCAGTCTCAGGAAGAAAATAAGGAAATAAATACTTTATGACATAAACAAAATATATCTCATATATAAAAATGTGTCTTGTTCTCAAATGTTTTTAGTTATTAAGAAAAAATAACATTATAATTCCTAATTTACAATATATAATTTTTTAAAATATGCTTTATTTTACTTAGTAACTATTGTAAGAAAATTATAAATTTAAACTCTCTCTCCTTTCTTCAATATGATATTTTAAGTTTGCTTTGAATTGCCTGTACAAATTGTTGTTTAAATAGGACAAGATGCTGGGCTCGGTGGCTCAGCCTGTAATCCCACACTTGGGAGGCTGAGGTGAGTGGATTGCCTGAGTCCACGGGTTTGAGACCCTCCTGGGCAACTTGGCGAGACCTCATCTCTACAATAAATCAAAAAATCAGCCGGGCATGGTAGCGCGTGCCTGTAATTCCGGCTACTCGGAAGGCTGAAAAAGAAGGATCGCTGGAGCCCAGCAGGTAGAGGCTGCGGTGGCCTGGAGCGGCCACTGCACTCCAGTCTGGGCGACAGAGTGAGACTCCAACTCAAAAAAAAAAAAAAAAATAGGACAAGTTAATCTAGCTCAATGGTCCAGAATTTCCGCTTTTGGAATAAAGCAGTCTGGAATAATCTAACAGATCAATTTCTAGTACAAAAACACTGGGAAGTGCTGTATTTCAATAATACCTGAAAAACTGTCAATGAAATATTAGCAAAGAAAAACCAGAAAGTTTCTCTTCCTTTGGAATACTGTCTTTTTCTCCTCTCCCACATGACCATCAGCCCTTAGCAAGTCACCCCCAAGTGTGTGTGTATTCATTTAGAATTGCTGCATTAAAAACAAAACAAAACAAAACAAAACAAAAAACATAAATGTCATGGTTTCAAAAAAACACATTTATTAAATCAAACATTGTGTGATCTTCCTGTCTGTGCATAGTTTAACTGGGTCCTCTAAAGCAGCAGTTTCTAACCTCTTTGACATCAGGGACCAGTTTTGTGGAGGACAATTTTTCCATGGATCAGAGTGAAGTAGGGAGGATGGTTTCAGATGATTCTAGTGCATTACATTTATTGTGCACTTGATTTCTAATGGTATTGCATTGTACTATATAATGAAATATGTAATAGTAGATTCATGTATGATCAATATATACAATCAAATATAATGTTAAAATATATAATATAAATATGTAATAAATATATAATGAAATATAATATGTAATTAAATAATTATAAAGTATACATAATTATACATTATATTAGCAATAATTATACATAATTATGAAATAATTATGCCACCAGATGCAACTGTAAAATTGAAGTACATCAACTTATTTGCCACTCACTAATAAGGTTTTGATATGAGTCTGCAAGTAATTGATTTATTATGGTCTCTGTGCAGTCAAACTTCACTACTAACAGTAATCTGTATTTGCAGCCACTCCCCAGGACTAATATCACCACCTCAGCTCCATCTCTGATCGCTAGGCATTAGATTCTCCTAAGGAGCGTGAAACCTAGATCTCTTGTGTGCACAGTTCATTAGAGGGTTCACCCTCCTATAAGAATCTAATGCTGCCACTGATCTGAGAGGAAGCAGAGTTCAGGCAGTAATGCAAGCAATGCGGAGTGGTTGTAAATACAGATGAAGCTTTGCTCACTCACATACCACTCACCTCCTGCTGGGTGACCCAGTTCCTAATGGGCCACGGACTGGTACCCACGACCCTGGGTTTGAGGATCCCCGTTCGTTAAGGTTGCAATTGTGGTGCCACCTACAGAAAGGTCAATTATGTGAGGGCTCTACTTGAGAAAAATCTTCCAGGCTCACAAAATTTGGGGCAGTATTCATTCTCTCAATACTTTAGAAATAATGACTTTGTGGTTTCTTGCTGGCCATCAACTGGAGGCTGCTATCATTTCCTTGTTATGTGTATCCAACAAGGTTGCTTGCTTTCCAGCAAAATGTGTGCTACAATATTATGTAAATTAATCACAAGATCACAGATATTCTCTCACCTTTGAGATGTTCTATTGTTGGAAACAAGTCACGTTCTGCCTACTCCAAAAGAGGGATAACAAAAGGATATGGACACAAAGGCATTTGAGTTATGAGGATCATCCTGAGTTTGTCCACCAAAGATAGCCTTCCAGTCTTCAATGACTCATTGTTTCAGGAGTAAAATATATTCAGATCCCACCTTTGAAATGTCACCAAGAGTTTTAATACAATTTAGCATCTACTCAAAGTTCAGATCTCATCACTGAGATGAAGAGTTTAATCAGCCTGCTTCTTAGAAATAGGAAGTAAGATATTTGACAGAATTTTTGTTTGTTTGTTTTTATATACCTGATGGTCATTTGTATGTCTTCTTTGTATAAATGTTTGTTCAAGTCATTTGTCCATTTTTCTCTGGATTCTTGGAGGTTTTTTGCTATTTATAGATCTCTGTAAGTTTTGGAAATTCGCCTCTTATGAGATATATGATTTGCAAATGTTTTCTCACATTCTTTAGATTGCCTTTTTATTCTATTGAATGTTTTATTTCTTTCAGAAGAATGCCAAAAATGGGTATCCATTCCTTGGGGGAGAGTACCATGCACCCATTACAAATCCAAAGGGAGAATTCTAAAAGCCTTGGCAATTTCTGCAAGGGTTTCTAAATCTCAAGGAGGTTTTGCAAAGACACAGCTGCCAGAGTGTTAGTCTGATGGGAAAGCTCACTTAAAAAAAAAGTTAGACAAAGCAACTTTATTACTCACAGGAAAACAGTAAGTTTCAGTAAAAACTATAAGCCATGGTAAGTCAGTCCCTTTAAGCTCTGGTAAGCTGCCCAGGATAGACAGAGTCTTGTCTATGTGAGCCTCACTTCACAGGTCAGATGAGGAATTTCAAAAGCATTCTGCTCTTGTTATTTTTTACCCCGAGTACCACTTAAGCCACTGAGCGCAAGTGTTTCAGGACATCCTATTCTAGGACGAATAAGCACAAAGCATGAGATGTTCTGCAGAGTTCTCTTTTATCTTAGAATGTAGCAATCTTGGGACACTTTCTAAAGTTCTTCTGAGAGCTACTAGTGGGGTCAAAGGATTAGCTAGGTTGGCTAAAGTCATTCAGTAGCCTGTTGTCTTGAACCTGTACTATGTAGAAGAATTTTAGTTTGATATAAATTTATTTGTCTATTTTTGTTTTTGTTGCCAGTGTTTTTGGTGTCATAATCCAATAAACCATTGCCAAAACTAAATTTTTTTTCATAAGTTTTCTTCTAGCAGTTTCATAATTTCAGGTTCACATGTGCAGTGTAAGGTAAGGTCCCAATTTTATTATTTTACATCCAGTTAACACTGTTTATTAAAGACACTATCATTCTGCTACTGTATATTATTGGAAACCTTGTAGAAGATGAGCTGACTCTCTATGTTATTTCTGGGCTTTCTCTTCTTTTCCAGTGATCTATACATCTGTCTTTATGCCAGTACTATATTGCTTTGAGTACTGTAGAATTATAATATGGTTTGAAATCAGGGAGTGTGATATCACTAGCTTTATTCTTCTGTCTCAAGACTGTTTGTCTTTTTAGGGTATTTTGTGAATCTACATAAATTTTAGGTTTGACTTTTTTCTTTTTCAGTAAAAATTGCTGTCAGCATTTTGATAAAGATTATACTGAATCTTCAGATTACTTGTGCAGTATAGATATTTTAACTATATTGAGTCTTCTAATTCATAAACTCAGGATGTTTTTCCATTTATTTGTGTTGTTTTAGGTTTCTTTCAGAAATATTTTATTGTTCTTCTATACTACTTTTTTTCTTCCTTGGTTAAGTTTAATCATGAGTACATTATTCTTTTTGATACTATTGTTAGTGAGATGTTTTCCTTAATTTTTTTTTACCAGATCATTTGTTGCAAGTGTGTAGAAACACAACTTGAAGCACATACAAAATTCTGAAATATGGCACCCTCTCAACTCTCTATGTTGAAGTAACATACTATAGATTCTCATATACTAGAAATCAATAATCATATCTTTAAACTTATTATCCTTTTACTTTAATCCCTTAAATTCTATAAATAATTGAATTGTTTTATGTGTCATTATTACATTATTCTGTATTTGGCTCTGTGTTTACTTTTACCAGCAAGGTTTATATTTTTACATAATTTTGTTTTACTGTTTAGTGTCTTTTTTTTCCAACTTAACAAAATCCCTTCAGCATGTCCCATAAGTTAAATCTAGTGGTGATAAACTCCCTCTGTTTTTGTTTGTCTGGATCATGTCTTCCCTTTATTTTGAAGGACAACTTTAATTTGTATAGTATTCTTGTTTGCACTTATTTTTAGCATTTTAAATACATAATTCCACTCCTGGCCTGCAGGGTTTCTGATAAGAAATTTGCTAATAATCTAAATGTGTTTACTTTTCTTTTATGAGTTCCTTTTCTCTTGTGGCTTTCTAAATTCACTCTTTGCTTTTTACTTTAGGCAATTGTATTACAATGTCTCAAAGTGGATTTTTTAGATTAATTCCATCTGGAGTCACTGGGCTTCCTGGATGTCCATTTCCTTCTCCCTATTTGAGAAGTTTTCAGTCATTATTTCTTTCAATAAATTTTCTGCTATTTTCTCTCTCTTTTTCTTTTTCTTTTGGAATCTCAAAGTGTGTATATTGTTCCATTTGACATGCCTCATAAGTCTCTTAAGCTTTCTTCACTTCTTTTCTCTTTCTTTTGATACTCTGACAGAATATCTGTCAAATCTGACATATTATTTGTCATTGAGTTTGCCAATTCTTTATTCTGCTGGATTGTCTGTTACTGAATCACTCTGATAGATTTTTGACTTAGTTATTAAATATTTCATCTTCTCAATTTCTATTTGATTCTTTTTTATATTTTTTATCTTAGTTAAATCTTTTCATCTTGTACATGGATTTTGTGTGTATGTGTGTTTGTAGTGCATCCTTATGATGGTTATTTTAAATTATTTGTTAGGAAATTCACACACCTTTGTTTTTGTAGTGTAGGTTTTTGGAGATAAATGTTACTCTTTTTACGGGGTCTTTTTTTCCTGTTTCTTTACATTCCTTGTAACACTGAGTTTGTATTCACAAATCTGGAAAACATCCACCTCTCCCAGTGTTTGCGTATTGGTTCTATACAGTAAAAAAGTTTTACAATCTAGCCATCTATAGATTCTATGGGTCACTCAAACTTTTTCTTTGGATGTATCTGACATAGATTTGTACATGTAGATTCCCACGTAGGTGGATTTGTTTGATTCTCTCTTTCAGGAGCATGTGATTGCTTGTTTCTTCTGGGTTCTGGTTCCTGTACAATTGATTTTCTGGAGCAACAGCACACCACTCATTTCTTTTTTTGCTATTACAAAAACAAACTTTTAAAAAATACCTTAGACATGAAAAGTATGTCAGATCCTGTTAGGGCCTCAAGTCTTGCTATATAGAAATCATTTCCTCAAGCATCACTACAAAAAGATAGCATGTTAGATGCACATTTCACTCTTTTCTTCTCCCCTTAGAGGTTACAACTCTGTATAGCCTCTGAGTACTGTAAGCCCTCTAGAGCAAGAGCATGCATCACAGCTCCTTTTGTTCTCAGTAGCCTCCAGAAATTTAGAGTATCTAGCTGAGTTCCATTCTTGTTCTGAAATAGGTGAGACAGAAACCAATTTATCTGAAAATACCCTAAAAAGTTGGGACATTGGGCACACGCATCACTCTCTACTTCCCCCACCACACCCCAGAAGGAGAGGCCACTGGTCTAAATTGGCCTTTACCTGTTGTGCCATGTGTCCTTGGGAATAGCAGCATGCTGCTCAGAAATGTTTGGTTGTCAGATTCCTCAGAAAGCTAGAATATACTGGATCCCGTAGCATTTTGAGAAAGGTGAAGTGGAAGCCAGTCTCTCAGATTGTCACTCCAAAAAATCAGAACGTTGAATTTACAACTTAGTATCTTTCTCTACCCAGGAAAAAACTTGAATGTGGGAAGCTTCTGCATCACATGGTACTATGCTTGGGTAAGGGACCATAGAAAAAGAGTGCTATAAATTTTTCTATGTGCTTTGGTGTGTCTGGTTATTTGCTAACCAAGGAAGTAAGTCCCTCTTAACGAGTAATAGTTTGGAGATATCTCATAAAGATAATATGTCTGCATATTCTTGTTAAATGAATGTCTCCATGGAAAGGACAGTCTGAACTTCATATCCCTTCATCTTGCTGATTTTATCTCCTTATCATTTCCTTGTTGTCCAGTGATTATTTAGGATTGTGTTGTTTAATTCCCGTATATTTACTTATTTCCCCATTGTCTTTCTATTAATAAATTTTAATTTGATTATTTTATAGTAAAAGATAATACTTTGTATAATAGTTGGGAGCCAGCCACAGAGGCCCACTGAGTGTTAGGGATCAGGAAGGACTGTTGAACCCAAGACAACTAGGATGTGTTCAGGAGCTATTGACCCCATTTCCTCCCCCTTTCTACTCAGCACTAACCAGATTAAGATCCTGTGAGCTCAAAACATAAAAACTCTAAGACTGGGACAAACACAAGCTAACTTTAGAAACTCATTGTTCCCATTCTTCCGCAAACTGCAGTTTTGGCTTTCACACAACTTATAATTCAATCTCGTGTCACATCTAAGAGCCTTAGTATTGGCCACAGGCTTCTGGGTCATGATCTTAGGATTTACTGAAGGTGTAAATTGTAGAATACAGTTTTAGAAGACAGCCATTTTGTTGAAAGAATGCAGCTGGGTTACTTGCAGGTAGCTCACTGTGAACTTTGGACTGGGCCACATTCCAAACATTCTGGGATGGGCCACTTTCGTTTATAAAGTAAATACTTAAACTTCTATAGAATTGTTTAACTTGGCATAAATCAATCAGTTTAGGATGAAAAAGGTTTATAGAATATGTCAGTCACAGATTAGGTTATCCTTTGTTATGGGATTTTAAGATTATCATATGAAAAGGGTTTAAAGGTAATCATTGATTAAGTTTTCATGGATTACGGTTTCTGGTGGGTGGGGGACACCCCTCCCACATCTGACTTTGTGTATAAAAGACCCGTTGTAATTCCCATATCACACATCACTTCTGCACTAGACCAGGAATCCAGTCTCTCTCTCTCTCTCTCTCTCTCTCTCTCTCTCTCTCTCTCTCTCTCTCTCTCTCTTTCTTTCTCTCTTTCTTCTTCCCCCAATAACCAATGCCGTCTCCACCTTTGGGGTACCCTGAACCCGCCTGGAGCTGGTCTCTGGCATATAATGTCATTCTAAATTTAACGTCATTGTTCTATGGACAGGTATGTGGTAGTCCCTTTAGAATGTTGCATGAATGCTTGGGAGGAATGACTATACTGCTGTTGTTGGATGAAGAGTTTTGTAAATATCAATTGTCTATTAGACTTTTAGTGTTGTTCAAGTCTTCTATTTCCTTTTTAATCTCTGCCTTGTTCTGTACATTATTGAAAGACTTTAACTATTGCCATTGAATTATTTCTTCCTTCAGTTATGTCAAGTTTGCTTTATATATCTAGGAGCGATATGTTATATATGTTTATAATTTTTATATTTTCCTGATTAATCTTTTTCTGTCATGATGAATTGTTTCTTGTGATCACTAGTAAAATCTTTCTTGGAACGTCTATTTTTTCTAATCACTTTAGTTATCTTGCATGATAATGCATGGCAAATTCTTTTATTTATTTTAACTTTTGATCTATTTTGTATCTTTGTATCTAACATGTCTATTGTAGTTAGCATAAATTTTCATTCTTAAAAAACACTGGTAATTACTACATCTTGATTTGATTTGTTATTCCTTTCACACTTTTTGTTTTTTTAATTTTTTTGGTTTTATAGCTGATATTTTGAATTTTAATTTTTATATATCTCATATTTTTATAAGGCATTTTTATTTACTACCATCTCTTGGATTGAATGTATATACCCTAGTGTAGTATTTTAATACCTTTAATGAGTTTGAATTGCATTTTTAAATATATTTAATGGTTGAGCTAACAAATAGACATCTTAAATTATAAAAATCAACTTCAATTTTATATTGACAATGAGATTTAAAAATAGAAATTTTACTTCACTATAGCCCCAGTGTCCCTTGAATTTTATGTTGTAATTATTATGTAGTTTACACACACACGTACATATATACAGGAGCTGACAATTAACTTCAGGAATTTTCCATCATGCACTTACATTGGCAGTACTGTACAAACTACTCACTAAGATCTCATAACCTTGGTAGATCAGTGTCTCACAGATGTGTTCAGTTGATGTGTGTCATATATGTCTTGCTGAGTGGTGTTCATTGTAATTGTCATATGTTTTTGTAAGACATTATGAGAATATCAGAGTTTGAATTGGAGCAACAAACATTAAAATTCTTGTTAAACACGGCAAGAATGGAAGTGAAATCAGGGACATGTTAGTACAACTTTGTGGGGATAATGACATACAGAAAATGGCAATGTACAAGTGGATTAAACATATTTATGAGGGGGCAGATAGTGTCCCTGATGGAGAGATGTCAGAATGGCCAGTAACAAGCAATATTTTTTCCTTCAAAGACTGCAACCATACTTGTAAATGTCAGATGCGTTTTTCTCTAATTATTTGATTTTTGACTGTAATTTTTATTTCATAATAGCTAAATATGCATCTGTAAAACTGACAGAAGTTTTCTGAAGTGAAAATTCAGTATATGAAGGCATTTATCAGAAGATTCTTAAGTTTCTGTTCATATTATGGGTGGATTTCTTTGCTTAGTTTGCCATTGGTATGCTTTTTAATTATTTTGTACTCTCTGAACTAACATTAAGAATAAATACATTGTAAAAACTACAGAGGAATAAATATACAAATTTGTTCAATTTATAGTTTAAGAAGATGCTAAGGAACATTATTCTTAGAAGATGGTATTTATTATTAAATTTGAAATCGTTGCATTTCCACATAATATTTTTTCTTTTTACTATAGATGAAAGAGAAAAAAACAGATTTGCTTGTATTAAGGCATTATTATTGCCAATTATTGCTGCTTATGCATACTTTTTCAGCTTATAAAATATCATTAAATATTTCTTGTAAATAACTTAAATAAGATTCAAAATTAAGATTAATTTCACTCTTTATTTTTATAATCAGTGTTAAAGGAACAGATGATAATTTATTTCTACTGCAGTATGCCAGAAAGAGCACTTGAAATTTGTAGCTCAATATTCTTGTTTAAGATAAGAAAAATTAAATTATTGATATAAATTACTTTTTTCTCTAACATTTTTTATATGAGTTATTATACATCTGGTTTTAAATATGAATATATTATTATAAAAGTCAGGTATACTAAAAAAAAAAAAAACGGAGAAATTTTTAATGTAAATTTTATTTCTATGTCCCCATCATTTTAGTTGGAAAAAACCACCAAAAGTATATTAAATTTTTCCACCTAAATCTATCTATCCATCTATGCAAACACACACACACACACACACACACACACACACACACACACACACACATATATATATATACATATATATATATACACACACACACATATATATATAGAGAGAGAGAAATAGAGAGAGACTTATAAGCAAATCATTTTGTGTTAGGTTGTTAACTGAAACAGTCAAATGAGAAGACCGACTTTTTTAATAGTTTTTTTTTCTGATTTTCTTTGCCTTTAAAAACAGATAACGCCAAAATAGAGTACAGATAGCATGTTACAAATCTGTTCATTTCTCTTTACACATAATAGTGTGAATTAGATATTAACAAAAGTGCAATATCATTGTACAATTCTTTATTTTTTTAATTTCATTTTAAAGATGTGGGTTACAGTTCAGGATTAGGTGTACAAGTCATCTTTGAACAGGTAAAGTTTGGGCCTCCCTTTGGATCCCACTTCACCTGGTTTAAGATCAGGTAACTTTATTGATGTTATGTGTGCTCTCCTTCCTCCAACAGTTTCCAGTCACTACTAATCCATTTCTTATAGTATTATGATAAATGTTCAGGGTGTGCTTATAAGTGAGAACATGTGGTACTCATTTCTTTGTTTCTATGAAAAATTTCTGAGTATTATAGAATCTAAATCCATCCGAGTTTCTGTGAAGTCCATAATTTTGTTCTTCTTTATGGCTGAGTAATATTCCACCATGTAAATGTACCACTTTTTAAAAGTCAAGTCCAGTTTTGATAGGTAGCATGGTTGGTTCCATGTTTTTGCTATTGTAAATAGTGCTGCAATAAACATGTGTAGCTGTTGTTTTTGTAGAGTGATTTAAGTTCCTCCAGGTATATTCCCAGAAGGGAGTTTTTTGGGTCATATGGGAAATCAATTTCTAGTTATTTTAGAAATCACAACACTGCTTTCCATAGAGGTTGAAAAAGTTTTCATTTCCACCAACAGTGTAGAAACATTCTCTTTTCTCCTCATCCTCACCAGCATCTGTTGTTTTTTGTTTTTATTAATGATGGCCATTCTTACTGGAGTTAGGTGATATCTCTGTGTTGATTTGCATTTCTCTGATGATTAGTGAGGCTGAGCATTTTGTCATTTATCTGTTGACTGCTCGTATGTTTTCTTTTGAGAAGTGCCTATTCATATTTTTGCCCATTTTTTAATGAGGCTGTTTGTTTCTTTTTTCTTTCCGCATATTTGAGTTCTGGAAGTTAGGCCTTTGTCACATATGCAGTTGGCAAATAGCTTCCCCATTCTGTGGGCTGTCTCCCCACTTTCTTGCTTGTCTCTTTTGCCTTTCAGAAGCTTTTCAGTTTGATGAGGTCCCACTTGTCTTTTTGGCAAGGGTTTTTATGGCATGGGTTTTTGATGAAAAAAATCGGTTGTCTATTCTAATTTCCATAAGGGTATCTCCTCCATTTTCTAAGATTCTTAAAGCTTGAGGTTTTAAGTTTAATGTCTTTGATCCATTTGGAGTTTATCTTTATGTATGGTGATAGGTAGGGGTCTTATTTCATTCTTCTGAACACGGTAAGCCAGTTTTTCCATCACCATTTACTGAAAAGTTTCTCCTCTCCCCAGTGGTTGTTGTTGGAAGCTTTGTCCAAGATGAGTTGGTGGAGAAACTGAGGTTTTGCTTCCTGAATCTCTCTCCTGTTCCATTGGTCTCTATGCCTGTTCTTGTACCAATACCAGGCTGTTTTGATTATTGTAGCCTTATAGTAAAACTTAAAGTTTGGAAGTATGATACATCCTGCTTTGCTTCTTTTTCTAAGGATTGCTTGAATATTTGTGGTCATTTATGTTTCCATGTGAATCCCTGTAACATTGTATTGTTGTTTCCAGGTGTGAGAAGAATGATGTTGGTAATTTAATGGATATTGCATTAAATCTATAGATTGCCTTTGATAAAATGGGTATCTTAAAAATGTTGCTTCTTCCTATCCTTGAGCATGGAATTTGTTTGTACTATACTTTGCTTTTTTGAGGAGTGTTTTACAGTTTTCATTGTAAAAATATTCACTTTTCTGGGTAGGAAGATGTTAAGTTTTTTCAATATTTGTGACAATTTTTAATGGGCTTGTGCTTTTTATTTGGTTATCTATCTGTTTGTTGTTGGTGTATAAGAATGCAACTATCTTTTGCACATACATTTTGTAACTGAGACTATACCAATGTCCTTTATCAATTCAAGGATATTTTTGACAGATTCTCTTGGATTTTCAGGGTATAAGATCATATCATCAGTAAAGAGGGTTAACTTGAATTATTTTCTTATTTGGATACCCCAGATTTCCTTATCTTGTCTAATTGCTCTAGCTGGGACTTCTAACACTATGTTGAACAGAAGGGGTGAGAATGGCCAGCATCCTCTTGCTCTGGTTTTCAGGAGAAATGATTTTGATTTCTATCTATTTAGCAATATATTGGCTATGAATTTATCATAGAGAGCTCTTACTAATTTCAGGTATGCTCCCTCTATGCCTAGAGTTTTTAATCAAGAACAGATGCTGGATTTTATTCAATGTTTTTTCCACATCTAATAAGATAGTCATGCGGTTCTTGTTTTTACATCTGTTGATGTATCTAATTACATTTATGGCCCTGCAGATGTTGAGCCAGCCCTACATTGCAGTGATGAAGCCTACTTTGTCATGGTGGATGATTTTTAAGATGCAGTGTTAGATCTGATTTGCGAGAATCTTGTTCAGAATTTGTACCTCTATGTTCATCAGGGATACTGGTCTGTAGTTCTCCTTCATTATTGGGTCTTTACACAGTTTGGGTATCAGTGTGATATTAGCTTCATAAAATGATTTGGGGAGAGTTCCATCTTTCTCAATTGCCTGGAATACTTTCAGTAGAATTGATATCAACTCTTCCTTGTATGTCTTCTAGAATGCCGCCTAAAAGACATCTGATCCAGGTCTTTATTTTATTTTATTTTTGTAGGTGGTTTTCTTATGATGTAGTCGATTTACTGGGTTATAATTGGCTTATTTAGAACCCCGATTTCTTCTTGTTTTAATATTGGGAGGTTATGCGATGTCAGAAAGTTCTCCATTCCATTTAGGTCATTTAGTTGGTTTACATACATGTGTGCATAATAATCTCTGATAATCTTTTGTATTTGGGGTCAGTTGCAAGTTGATCTTTTGCATTTCTAATTGTGTTTATTTGAACTTTTTCTCCTTTTTCTTGCTCATTCAGGCTAAGCATCCATTAACCTTGTTTATTCATTCAAAGAACCAGCCTTTTTTTTTTTTTTTTCCTTTTCCTTTGGTATTTTTGTCTTCTATGTCCTATATTTGGGTTTTTACTTTGATGATCTGGATCCCTCTGCTGAAGTTAGGGTTTGGTATTCTTGCCATTCCAGTCACCTTAGGTAATTTGTTAGGCAGTTAATTTGTTCTCTTTGTATTTTCTTTATGTGTGTTCATAGAAATATAAATTTCTCTCTTAGTACAACATTCATGGCATACAGAAGTTTTGGTAAGACATTTCTTCATTTTTATTTGTTTCCTGGAATCTTTTAATTTCTGTTTTGACCCAGGAGTAGTTCAGCATCATGCTACTTAGTATCCATGTCTTGTGGGTTTTGGGGATTTATTTATTTATTTTTTATTTTTTTTATTTTTTAAGTTGGAGTCTCACTCTGTCACCCAGACTGGAGTGCAGTGGCCACTCCCAGCCACTGCAGCCTCGACCTGCTGGGCTCCGGCAATCCTTCCGCCTCAGCCTTCCTAGTAGCCAGAACTACAGGTGCATGCTACCACGCCCAGCTGATTTTTTGATTTATTGTAGAGATGAAGTCTTTCTGCCCAGGCGGGTCTCGAACCCGCGGGCTCAGGCAATCCACTCACCTCCCAAAGGTGCGGGATTACAGACTGAGTCACTGAGCCTGGCTATATGGTGATATTTATTTTTATTCCACTGTGGTCTGAGAAGGTGCATGGCAGTATATCAATCATGTGAAATTTGTTTATGCTTGATTTATGGTCAAGGATGTGATTGATCTTGGAATTCATTCCATGTAGTCATGAGTAGAATGTATATTCTGTGGTTGGTGGGTGAAGTGTTCTGTAGGAATCTACTAAGTCCATTTGGTCAAGCATCTCATTGATGATCCAGATATTCTTGCTGATTTTTTGCTTTGATGATCTAAGTTGTTAGGTACCCAGCTATGATTCTGTTACAGTCAATATCTTTCTCTTAGTAGTTGTTTATGAAAGTTGGTGATCCTTTGTTGAGTGCATGTATATTTAGGATGGATAGTTTTTGTTAATGGATTGAACCTTTTATCATTATGTAGTATCTTTCCACATTTTTTAAATTTTTGATAATTTAAAGGATGTTTTGTCTAATATTAAGATCACGACTGTTTTCTTTTCTGGCCTATTCAACTGAAAATTTGTTTTCTATCCTCTAACTTTAAGTCTATTAGCGTTTTTGTTGTGTGATGTGTTTCCTGGAGATAGTAAATAATAGAGTTGTGGAGTTTTATCCAGTTTGCCATTCTACATCTTTACAGTGGTGCATTTAGACTATCCATATTAAAGCTGGTTATTGAGATGTAAGTGTTTATCCCATGAGCTTCTTATGGAGCTATTAGTTGTTGCTGTTTTTGTTTATTTGTGTGTTGGTTTTATTTTGATTTTTGGGTTAGTGTATGTGTGTGTTGCCAATTTTGTAGTTGCAATGTGTGGTGTATTGATTCTCTATTTTCCTGGATTTGGTAGAAGAACATTGCTGATCTCTTTTTTCTTCTGTGGTTAATGTCTTCTAATGTATCTCTTGTAGAGTTGGTCTGGAAGTGTCATAAACTCTTAGGGATTGAATATATGGAATGAATTTTAATTCTCCATCACAGATTAAAATTAGTTTAGTTTGGTAGGAGGTTCTTGGCTGGAAATGTTTATCCTTGAGAACTTTGAAGATTGAACTCTATTCTCTTCTAGCCTGTAATATTTCTCTTTGTTAAGTATGATGCTATTCTAACTGATCTTCCCTAGTAGGTAGTTTGACCTTTCTCTCTCACTGCCTTTAGGAGTTTTTCTTTTATGCCTACTCGTGTAAGCAAATTACTATGTGTCTAGGAGTTGTTCTTCTAATTTTATTCCTTGCAGGGTTTCTCTGAATCTCTTATTTAAATGGTCTTGCCTCCTATTAGATGTGTGATATTTTCTTGTATAATTTCATAGAATGTTTTTTTCAGGGTGGTCTCTGTCTCCCTTATCTACCTCAAAAATGTCAATCAGTCATAAGTTTGGCCTCTTGATATCATCACACATCTCTTGGAGGCTGTGTTCTGTCTTTCTAAGTTTCTTTTCTATTTTTTTAACAGTTTGGGTTAGTTCCATATTTTGACCCTCAAGCTCTAAGATTCTTTATTATGCTTGGTTAATTCTGCTATCCATGCTTGTCGGTTTGTAATTTATTTTGCTTGCTGTATTCCTTATTGCTGTCATCTCAGCTATCAATTTCTTCATTCTTTCCTTTTGTCGTTTCTCAATTCTATTCATTCTCTCTATTAATATCTTGACACCTGGGTTTGTGGTTTGAGATCAGTCACTTTGAGGGCTCTTCATTGTTTGAGTTCCAAAGTCTGTATTCTCAGGTGCTGTCTTCTCAGGAGTCTGGAGGGTACTTGCATTTTTCCTTTGGTTCTTCTTCATTTGTGATGGTCTCCCCTCCCCCTTAATCAATTTTTCAGTGATGGGGGGATTGTTTTCATTCTTGTTTGCTCAATCCCCTATTCTTCCTTATGTAGATTCTCTGAATTAGTTCAATTTTGAAGCCAGACTGAGGGTGGAGGGCTGTGCTATCTTTTTGCAATTTTAAGACTTGGTTAAGATGTGAAGGGGTTAGCTATGGTTCAGAAGCTATCTGCAGATCACAATACCCAATGACTATTGTGTGGGCACCCTGGAGCCCACCTCCCTCCACCTTACTATCTGTCCATGAAGTGGGGTATATGTATGCCCCCTGAAACCAAAATAAGATAAGAGAAAGGATGATGGGAGACAAAAGGGAAATGAAGAGAAAAAAGGAGAAGAAAAAAGGCACCTAAATAAACAAATAAACCAACAGTCTAAAAAGCAACAAAAGGAAGCAAACAACAATAATGACAAACAAAAAAGTTGAAGATGTACTTTCCTTCAAATATATCCATAGGAAAAAAAAAAAAAGGAAGAAATGGGGGCATGTCAAATGAGAAGACTCTCATAGAAAGCTATGTGTGGAGAGAGAAGAGGAAAAAGATAAAATCCCCCTCTTGTGGCTCTTTCTGGAACTTCAGATTCCTTTCTTTTTTTTTTTTCTTTCACTTGCACTTTCCCCACACCACCACTTTTGGTGGTGGTAGGGAGTGGACTCTGATTGCTAGCCCTTACCCTCTGCTCTCAGTCCTAGGTCAGTATAGCTGCTCTCCACGTGGGTCAGATGCCCCACAAACTGCTGTGGTAGGAGGTGCAACATCAGGACTCTCACCCCAACTCAGTCACTGCTTGGTCTTCCACTCCTACTACATTTGTCCATGCTCAATCCAGTGTGGGAGATGGGGCTTCTGTCTCTCTGGTATGGTGCACTTGGGGTATCCTCTCTGGGCAAATGTTGTTCTCAGAGGGGTGCACTTATCATTGTATAAAGGCTGCCCAGAATTGAGGAGCTCAAGAAGGTCCCTGCTGGGCTTGGGACAGAAAAAAATGACATCAAAATGACTTTCATCAGTGTCTTATCCTCCAGCAGGGCTCAACTTCAGATCTTCTCCCTTTGTCTTCTCCCTGCTGGCCATACCCATCTATTGCCTCACGTGGAGTTGTGAGCCAGGTACCACGTGTCAAGAGGCTGCTGATTTCAGCTGCCTTTTCCTGAGTGGTGCCTCAGTCACAGTGGATCCTTCTGTGCATGATGGGTGCTGAATTCAGAGTGATGTGACGGGATAGGGGTTGGTAGCAGTTAAAGGTATTTCCTTTTGAAAGCCAAGCAGCAAACTCTAAAGACCCACCAAGCTGGTTTTGTTTGAAAAGGCCAAATGGCTAGAGACTGATGGCTCTCATGGAAATGCAAAAGAGTAACTAATTCACAGACTTATCCAAAACCCCTCTTCTGAAGTTGACGGTTTACAACCCTGCAGTTCCTGGAAACCATTTTGTTCTTTGAAGGATCTGATTTTTCTGAACACCACCTTGTAAATTCCAAAGGAGATGTGTAATCGCTCAACACGATCCCCCTCCCTTAGCTAAACAAAGGTATAAGACCCCGCTTCTCCCGTTCTGCAGGGCTTGATTTGGATACATTAGCCCCTTGAGCCCACTGGGCTGGCCAGCATAATAAAGTGCCACTTCCTATAATAGTCTCAGTGTCACAATCTCTCTGTCTTCCCGCTACAAGAGCAGTGGCAAGCTGCAGCTGCTTCTGCAGGAAGGCCTTGGGTGCTTGATTCTGCCTCTCTCCTCAATTGGACATTCACTCACCAACTTGCACATACAGATGGACACAGGTTAGTCTTTATGCACACTTACCCATGCAGAGATACTCGCATTCTGATCAGTTCTATTACCATCTTGTCCCATCCCCCAATAGTATATTTTAATGTACATGAATCAAACCACAAACCATTGAACTATTGTTCATAATATTTATATACAGATTCAAAATTTTCTTATACATTGACTAAGATAAACTCAAACCAAGTGACTGGTGATTTGACAATTAAAAAATTAAGTTATTTGATAAGTAGGGTTAGTTAAAGAGAACCCAATTAAAACATAGTGCATGGTAAATATTGGCATCATCAAGATATCCAATAATGATCAGAAGAGATTGGTGGATATCCTACACACACACCTTACCATGGCTTGATGTGTTATTCCGAGGAAACTATAGTCCTAAAATTAGGTGCAGCATTAGATCCTTCTTACTGTGACCAAGGAATGTGAAATTCGATTTGGATGATATTTAGAATGCATAAAATATTCAATTACTTTCCATCATCACTTTTCACCATTCTCCTATGAGCCTTCATATTATTTTGTCCACTTTACCACAAAGCATTCCTAACTGATATTTCCTATTTCTACAATCACTCTCTTCAAGTCTATTATCAACAAATCAACCATTACAGTTTGGTGGGGTTTTTTGCTTTGTTTGTTTTTTGTTTTTAAATAACTGATGGAGTTAATTTTTCTATATTTTTTCTGCATGTAGCTATCCAATTTGTTGAATAGGCTGTTTTTCCCTGCTGTGTATATTTTTGTCTGCTTTGTCAAAGATCGGTTGATTGTCAGTATTAGGTTTTATTTCTGGATTCTCTATCCTATTCCATTGCTCCATTCCTCTACTTTTGTACCACTACTAAGCTGTTTCTTCTTGTTTTCCACTTCTTGATCCTCATTCTCTTCTTCTTATTCTTATTAATTTTTGTTCTTCATTTTGTTCTTCTTCTTCTCCTTCTTCTTCTCTTCCTTCCCTTTCTCCTCCTCCTGCTTCTCCTTTTCCTCCCCCAGCTGCTGCTGATTCTTTCTTCTTCTTCTTCTCCTTCTTTTCCCTCTTCTTCTTCTTCATCTTCTTTTTCTTCCTCCTCTTCCTCTTCCTCTTCCTTTTCCTCTTCTTCCTTTCTGTAGTATAATTTGAAGTTAGGTAACATGATTACTTGAGCATAGTTCTTTTGACTTAGGATTAATTTAGTTATTCTTGTCCTTCTTTGATTCCATGCAAATTTTAGAATTTTTTTTCAGTTCTGTGAAAAATGATGTTAGGAGTTTGATAGATATTGCACTGAATCTATAGATTACTTTGGGTAATATGACTATTTTAGTAATGTCAATTCATCTAATTCATTAGCATGTCTTTTTTTCCATTTGTTTGTGTTCTCTATAATTTATTTCATTATCATTCTGTGGTTTTCTTAAATTAACTCAAAATTAATTAAATAATTAAATGTCAAATATGAAACTATAAACAACCTACCAAAAAAAAAAAACAAAACCTTCTTTTAAACATTAGCCTAGGCAAAAGATTCATGATTAAGGCCCAAAAAGAAAATGCAGCAAAAACAAAAATAAGCAAGTGCTACTTAATTAAACTAAAAAAAAAACTCATCACAGCAAAAGATTCCTACAGACTCAAGGTAAAGGGGTGGGGAAAATATTCCACACAAATGAAAACCCAAAACAAGCAGGAATAGCCATTCTCATATCAAATAAAACAGACATTAACAATTGTAAGAAAAGACAAAGAAAAAGATGGTTATTAATAACCATATATATATGGTTATATAATAAAGGGATCAGTCAAATGAGAAGTCATTATAACAATTTTAAAAATTGTACATAAAACCAGGACTCCATCTGTTTAAAACAAATTCTTCTAGACCAAAAAAAAAAGAAGACATCAATTCAATAACAGTGGGAGATTTTGACCCTCCACTAACAGCAACAGACAGATCAGCAGAGAGAGAGAATCAGGGAAAGCTGGAGAGGAGTCCATGCCGGGTGAGGAGCCGCCCACCACAGCCATTTTCCAGACAGAGATTTGCATTGACCCCCACCCAGCTCCACAGGCTCAAACTTGTTGCCTAAAGTAATCTTACTGAACTGGAAGAGACAGAAGTTCCTCCCTTATGCTGAATCAGCCACAGACAACTGAGATCTGTGTGGCGGACCTGACAGACAGTAAGCCAACGGAACACTGATCTGATTCCTCCTCCTCCCCAAGTACCCCTGTGGCAAATAACCAAGCTATGAGTAACCTGATCTACCTGGAAGGAAATCAGAGGGGAGGAGCTAGAGATCAGAGCTAAAGGGACTTTGGACATACAGGAAAGACCTCAGAACCAGTCTGGATTTTTGTTTTGACTTCTTATTTTATTTTATTTTTGATTGATAGTTTTGCTTACTTTTGTTTGCTTTTTGATTTAGGTGTTTTCTCTCTTTCATTCTGGTTTTGGCAACATTTTCATACTGGCTTTGCTTTTGTTATTTTACTGTTTTTTTTTTTTCTTCCTTCTTTCTTCTTTCTATTCTTTAGACTCCCTGTTTGTATAGAGGAGGAATACATCAAAAGGCAGGATTTTGTTGGACTGTGTGTTTGTATCATTACCCGCATGCTTTAGGCATTTTTTATTTGTTTATTTACTTTCCCTGTCTTTGTGCCTCTTTTCATTTGTTAGTTGGTATGCCTGTCTGTTTTCCTCTTACTGTTCTCTCTCTCCAAATTCTTGACCCCCCACTTCCTTCTTCCATTATTTTTCTTTTTCTTAGCCTACTTTGTTCCAGGGAGCAAACTTAAAACCCCACTGCATGGACAGATTATAAGACAGTGGGAGGGGGTCCCAGGGTGCCAATACACCTGTGAGTGGATACTGGGATCTGCAGATAGATTCTGAATCACAGCACCTCCCCCCCATTAAAATTTAAAACTGCAAAAAGTACAGCCTCCTTACTATAATTCAGCTCCAGAAATGAACAAAGTCAGAGGATTCGCATAAGGGAGAATAGGAGATTAAACAAAAAGCAGTAAAAGCAACCCCATCATACCTGAAAAACAGAATTAAAGAATGGAGCGGAAGAAGGGGTGAAGAAAAATCTACACAAATGAAGAAAAACCAAAAGAAGAATATGGGTCTCTCACAGACCTCTGGGATGTCAGACACTGAAAAAACAGACTTCAGAAGCAAAAAATGAAGAGCCCCCAGAATGACAGGTCTCAAACTGCAATCCCAGATATCAAGGCATTAATAGAGAGATTAAAAAGAATTGAGGAAAGCAAGAAAGAGTTGATAACTGAGATAAGAGCAGCAAAGAAACTGCAAATGAAATAAATAACAAACTGATAAGCATGGAAAGCAGAATTAGCCAAGTAGGAGAAAGAGAACCTCATAGCTTGAGGACCAAAATACAGAACTAACCCAAACTGTCAAAATATAGAAAAGAAGCTTTAAAAGATATAACAAAACCTTCAAGAGATGAGTGATTGCTTCAAGAGACCAAACTTAAGAGCAATTGGACTTCCTGAGGCAGAGATAGAGGCAAAGACCACCCTGGACAAACATTCTATGAAATTATTCAAGAAAACTTCCATGATCTGATCAGTGATGCAAAAATTCAAACACAAGAGATTCAGATAACTCCTACACGATAACAAATGAGAAGACCAACTCCCAGACACAAAATAATTCACCTAAACAAAGTAGGTACAAAAGAAAAAATCCTAAAGGCAGCAAGAGAAAAAGGTCAGACTACCTACCATGGAAGACCAATTAAAATAGCAGCAGATTTATCTACAGAAACACTTCAGATAGGAGAGCTTGGTGCCCCAATCTTTAAATTTCTCAAAGATAAGCAATTTCAACCAAGAATAGCATACCCAGCCAAGCTAAGTTTCATCAGTGAGGAAGAATTAAAATCTTTCCCAGATATCCAATAGCTAAGGTCTTACACTGCCTCCATACCACCTCTACAGGAATCATTTAAGAAAGTATTAAACAAAGAAGAAAAGGAAAAAAGAGCGACAATGTTCTTCACAAATGTTCAGGAAAAAGATTGAAAACACACAGGAATCAACCCCAAAACCAAAACAAAGACAACAAACAAACAGGAACATCAACAACTCTATAAGAACCTCATGACAGGGATAAACTCTCACATTTCAATAATTATCCTGAATGTGAATGGACTAAATGCACCACTGAAGACACAGAATGGCAAAATGGATAAAGTATCATCAGGTAACAATATATTGCCTCCAAGAGACTTATCTCACCAGAAAGGACACCTACAGACACAGACTCAAAGTAAGAGGAAGGAAAGCAAAATTTCAGGTGAATGTAACACAAAAGAAAGGAGGAGTTGCAATCTTAATCCCAGACAAAATACCCTTTAAGCTATCAAAAATTTAAAAAGATACATAAGGCCGCTACATAATGATAAAAGGTTCAATCCATCAACAAGAAATATCCATCCTAAATATATGCACCCAATATAGGAGCACCATCTTTCATAAAGCAGCTTCTAGGTAAACTCGAAAAAGAAATTGACTCTAACATTATCATATCTGGGGACTTTAATACTCCACTCACAACCCTAGATGAATAGCAGGACAAAAAATCAGCAAGGAGATCCAGAACCTCAATCTGACTCTTGATCAAAAAGACTTAATTGACATCTACAGAACACTCTACCTAATGACCACAATATACATTCTACTCCTCACCACGTGGAATGCACTCTAAGATTGCCCATTTTCTTGGACATAAATCAAGCATAAACAAATTTCAGAAGATTCAAATTTTTACATGCACCTTCTAAGACCACAGTGAAATAAAAATAAATGTCAATACCAACAAAGTTCCACCAAAACCCACAAAGACATAGACACTAAACATCATGATGCTGAGAAACTGGGTCAACATGAAAATCAAAACAGAGATTAAAAGATACCTGGAAACAAATGAAAATGAAGAAACATTTTGCCAAAATCTCTGGGATGTCATGAAAGCAGTAGTAAGAGGGGAATTCATATCTCTACAAATGCACATGAAGAAAATGGAAAGATCACAAATTAACAGCCTAACAAGTCACCTAAGGAAGCTGGAAAAGCAAAACCATTCAAAACCCTAACTTCAACAGAAGAATCCAGACCACCAAAATAAAAGCCCAAATCCAGGACATCGAAGACAAAAAGATAATACAAAAAAAATCTATGAAGCAAAAGCTGGTTCTTTGAAAGGATAAACAAGTTAGAATGACCAAGCTAGAATGACCAAGAAAAGGAGAGAAAAAGACCAAATAAACACAATCAGAAACACATAAGATGAAATCACATCTGACACTGAAGAAATACAAAAGATCATCAGAGACTACTATGTACACTTGGTATGGAAACAAACTTGAAAATCTAAGAAAATAGAGGACTTTCTGATATCACACAACCTCCCTAGGTTGAAACAAGAAGAAATTGAGACCCTAAATAGATCAATAACAATAAAGGAAATTGACTATGTCATAAGAAAACTACCTACAAAAAAATTTCCTAGAACAGATGAATTTCCAGCAGAATTCTACAAGACATACAAGGAAGCACTGATACCAATCCTATTGAGAGTATTTCAGGTGATTGAGAAAGATGGAATTCTCCCCAAATCATTTAATGAAGCTAACATCACATTGATACCCAAGCCAGGTAAAGACCCAACAACGAAAGAGAACTACAGGCCAATATCTTTGATTAACATAGATGCTAAAATTCTCAACAAGATCCTAGAAAACCAAATTTAACAACACATCTCAAAAATTATCCATCACAACCAAGTAGGCTTCATCCTTGGGATGTAAGTCTTTTCAACATTTGTAAGAACACAAACGAAATTAAATACAACAACAGACATCAAAACAAAAGCCACATGATTATATCATTAGATGCAGAAATAGCTTTTGATAAAATCCAGAACCCCTTCTGGATAAAAACCCTCGAACACCTAGGCATAGGTGAAACATACCTCAAAGTAGTAAAAGCCATCTAGGAGAAACCCACAGCCAGCATACTGCTAAACAGACAGAAATTGGAACCATTTCCCCCTGAAAACTGGAACAAGACAAGGATGATCACGCTCACTCCTCCTGTTCAATATACTTTTGGAAGTCCCAGCTAGAGCAATCAGAGAAGAGAAGGCGATCAGGGGTATCCAAATAGTAAAAGAGGAAGTCAAGTTATCTCTCTTTGCAGATGACATGATTGTATACCTTGAAAACCCAAGAGAACCTGTCAGAAACCTCCTTGCACTGATTAAGGACTTTGGCAAAGTCTCAGGGTATAAAATAAATGTATAAAAGACAATCACATTTCTTTACACCAATAATAAACAAACAGAAACCCAAATAAAAAGCACAATCCCATTCACAATAGCCTCAAAAAAGGTGAGATACCTTGGCATCTTCCTAACCAGAGATATGAAAGACCTTTACAATGAAAACTACAAAACACTGTTCAAAGAAATCAAAGATGACACAAACAAGTGGAAATATATCCCATGCTCATGGATTAGAAGAATCAACATTGTTAAGATATCCATCCTACCTAAGGCAATCTACAGATTTAACACAATACCCATCAAATTACCAGTAACATTCTTCTCAGAGCTAGAAAAAACAATACAGGAATTTGTATGGAAACATAAATGACCAAGAATAGCCAGAACAATACTCAGGAAAAAAAAAAAGCAGGAGGTATCACACTCCTAGACTTTAAACTTTATTCTAAAGCTACATTAATCAAAACAGCATGGTACTGGCACAAAAACATGCACATAGACCAATGGAAGAGAATTGGAATCCCAGAAGCAGACTTCAATTTCTCAGTCAACTCATCTTTGACAAAGTCTTTATCACCTACCACTGGGGAGACGAGAACCTATTCAGTAAATGGTGCTCAGAAAACTGGCTGACCATATGCAGAATTTTCAAACAGAACCCCTATCTATCCCCAGACACAAACATTAACTCTAAATGAATCAGAGACCTAAGTGTAAAACCTCAAACCATAAGAACCTTAGAAAATGTAGGAGACACCCTTATGGAAGTTGGAACTGGCAACCAATTCCTGAGTAAAACCCGAAATGCCCAGGCTATAAGAGATAAGATGGACAAGTGGGACCTCAGTAAACTGACAAGCCTCTGCAAAGCCAAAGAAACCATAAAGAGAGCAGGGAGACAGCCCACAGAATGGGAAAAAATATTTGCCAACTCCATGTCTGATAAAGGCCTAACATCAAGGATCTTCAAGGAACTCAAATGTGCTAAAAAGAACACACACAAAAAAAACCAAACAGCCCCATTACAAAGTGGCAAAAAGATATGAACAGACACTTCTCAAAAGAAGAAATACGGGCAAAAAATAGATACATGAAAAAATGTTCAGCCTCAGTAGTCATCAAGGAGATGCAAATTAAAACTACACTGAGATACCACCTAATTCCAGTCAGAATGGCCATCATCAATAACTCAAAAAATAACAGATGCTGGAGAGGATGTGACAAAAAGGGAACACTTTACACTGTTGGTGGGAGTGTATACTAATATAACCTCTGTGGAAATCAGTGTGGTGATCCCTAAAAGCTCTAAAAATTGACCTTCCATATGATCCCACAATCGCCATACTGGGAATATACCCAGAAGAACTCGAATCACTCTATAAAAAAGATACCTGCACATGTATGTTTATCACAGCTTGTTCACAATAGCAAGATCATGGAACCAACCATGCTGTGCATCAAAAGAGGACTGGGGAAAAAAAAATGTGGTACATATGCATGATGGAATATTACACAGCTATAAAGAAGAACAAAATTATGAATTTCCTGGATGGAATTAGAGTTTATAATACTGAGTGATCTTTCACAGAAACAAAGATCTAAGTATCACATGTTCTCACTCATAAGTGGACCTTGAAAAAATACCACTATAGGAAAAAGATTGACAGTGGCGGGAAACCATGGGGCAGGGAGGGAGCAGGGAGTTTGGATTAACGGTAGTCAATAGCTGCCTGTGGAAGGGAGGCACACCCCAACCACAAGGGTACCTTCACAGTGAATATTTGTATACCTAACCCTTAACTGTACCCCACGATTTTAAAATATTTTTTTTCTAAAGTAACATTGAAGTTAAGTTGGACCCTAAAGCAAACAGAGCAAATAGACATCTACATAACATTCCACCTCCAAACTACTGAATATATATATATTGGAACATTTTTCCAAGATTGACCATATGATAGGCTGCAAATTAAGTCTCAATAAATTAAAAAAATAAAATCATATCATGTAGCTTCTCAGACCACAGTGTAATAAAACTTGAAATTAGCTTCAAGAAGAACCCACAACACCAAACAAAGACATGAGAGTTAAACAATCTGCTCCTTAGTGACCCTTGGGTCAACAATGAAATCAAGATGAAAATTTTAAAAATCCTAAAGTGAATGACAACAATGAAAAAAAAGTTATCAAGATCTCAAGGGAACAGAATTGTGCTTAGAGAAAAATTTTTAGCACTTATTAATTAATAACATATTAATAAGAATTAAAGATTACATATCAGCAAAGTAATATCACACCTCAAAGAAATAGAAAACATGAACATACTCAAACCCTGGCCTAGCAGGAAAAAATAAAGAGCAAAAAATCAGAATGAAACTAAATGAAATTGAAATTAAAAAATAAGAGCAGGATCAATAAAAGTTGATTCTTTAAAAAATAAGCAAAATTGATAGACCATTAGTGAAGTTAATTAAGAAATGAAGAACTAAAATTCAAATTATCTCATTTACAAGTGAAAATGGAAACATTACAACTAATACACTATACAACAGAAATACTAAAGATCATCCACAATTTTATAAATATTTCTATGCAAACAAACTAGACAATCTAGAGGAACTGGATACATTCTTGAAAACATACAGACTCCCAGCCTTGAATCAGAAAGAAGTAGAGGTCTTGGACAGAACAATAGCATGTAGCAAGATTTAAACCATGATTAAGTTCCCAACAATAAGAAGTCCAGGACCAGATGTACTCACAGCCAAATTCTACCATAGTTTCAGAGAGGACAGGTACTAATTTTACTGATTCTATTTAATAAAATTTTTAAAGGGGAGTTCTCCCTAAGTTATTTTACAGAACCAGTATTACCCTGATAACAAGACTAGGAAAAGACACAATGCAAAAAGAAAACTACAGATCAATATTTCTTAAGAATATAGATGCAAAAATCTTCAAAAAATATCAGCAAACTTAAATCGGCAGCACATAAAAAGAAATTTACCATGATCGAATGGGTTTTATCTCAAGAGTGTAAGGGTTGTTCAACATATGCAAATCAATATACATGATACACCACAGTAATGGAATTCAAAACCAAAATTATATGAGCATTTTAATAGATGCAGAAAAATCATTTTATAAAATCTAGCATTGTTTTATGATAAAAATCCTCATCAAAATAAGCATAGAGGGACCATTTTTCAAGTAATTAAAGCCATAGATGACAAACCCACAATGGATGTCATCCTAAAGGGAGAAAAATTGATTGTATTTTCCCTCAGAATTGGAATAAGGCAAGGATGCCTACTTTAACCACTTCTATTAAACATAGTACTAGAAGTTCTAACCAGAGCAAAATTAACCACTTCTATTAAACATAGTACTAGAAGTTCTAACCAGAGCAATCAAGCAAAAGGAAGAAATTAAGGGTATCCAAATTGGAAAGAATAATTCATTCTATCTGGATGCTGACTATATGACTCTATACTTAGAGAATCCTCCAAGAGAATCTGGTATTTTATAAATGAATTCAGTAAAGCTTCAGGATACAAAACACACACACACAAATCAGTAGCACTGCTATACACCAATAGTGACCAGGTGGAGAATCAAATAAAAATAATGCAATTCCATTCACAATAGCAACCAAAGAGCTGAAATATCTAGGAATATATTTAACCAAGGAGGTGAAAAATCTTTGCAAGAACTAAGAAACACTAATGAAAGAAATTGTAAAGGACACACACTAATGGAGAAACATCTCATGCTCATATGTGGGAAGAATCAACATTGTTAAAAAGGCCATATTTTCCAAAGTAACCCATTGATTCAATGTAATCTCTATCCAACAACCAACATCATTTTTTCAAAGTATTAAAAAAAATTCTAAAATGCATATGGGAACCAAAATAGTTGAAGCAATCCTAAGTAAAAATAATAAAACTGGAGGTATCACATTACCTGACTTTCAATGATGCTACAAGACTTTAGCAAGCAAAAAACAAAACAAAACATGGTACTGGTTCAAGAGCAGACACATGGACCAATGGAACAGAATAGAGAATCCAGAAATAAACCCAAATAACCAGAACAAATTGACCTTTGACAAAGATCAAACATGTGGGAAAAGGACAACCTACTCAACAAATGGAGCTGGGAAACTTGAATAGTTACATTCAGAAAAATGAAACTTGATCTCATTTCACACCATTTACACAAATTAATTCAAGATGGATTAAAAACTAAATGTCAGACCTGAAACTGTACAAGTTCTACAAGAAAAAAAAAAAGGAAAAATATTGGTCTAAGCAAAGATATTATGATAAAAACATGAATAGCAAATGTGACAAAAACAAACATAAATTAGTGGGACTTAATTAAAATTAAACTTCTTCACAGCAAAAGTAATAATCAACAGAGAAAACAGGTACCCTACAGAATGGGACATGTTTTCAAAGTATATGTCCAACAAAAGACTAATATCCAGAATCTACAAAGAATTCAAATACTGGTCATTGAATACACATAAGGCGGATGGTGAAAATGGTGGAAGGATTTAAAAATCACCTACTGAGTACAACATGCACAGGTGGGGTTGGTGGGTACACTAAATCCCGGATTTTGTCTCCATGATTCAATGCATCCATTTAACCAAAAACCATTTGGACCACCTAAAGCTATTGAAATAATTTTTAAAGATTAAAGAAATAACTGTTTGATATAATTCTTTCAAAATCATGCAAGAGTTCATCTTCCCATGGTATCAAATATTATGCTGAACCCCATCCCAATGATTTTTATGATTTTTCTCCTACATTTCCTACTCTTAGGCTATATATCAGTAATACTTGCCATTTTATGGATTGGTATATATGTGTAGCATGTTCATACCTTAAAGTATTTCCAGTGGCTATTCCCTCTTCTTGGAAAATTCTACTCTATGATATGAACAAAAATAATTATCTAATATTCAAGTTTTTTCTCAAGTGTCGTCTTGGTAATGGCTACTCTGAAACTCTATTTTAAAAATGATTTCCTATTTGGAACTCCAGATTTTCTTTTTTTGCTCTATTTTGTTATTTTTATGCATAACATTTGTCATTTCATTTACTAGATATATTTTTTCTTCTATTTTAACTCTAGTATAATTTAACTCCATAAGAGTAACACTGAGTTTTACTCACTGGCATTTCAAGTATAAAATAATACTCAATAAGTGTATAAGGGGAGACATAAACAAAGTTCAAATTATTTTTTTGGAGGGAGGCCCCTTGTTTTACAGGCTTCCCCCACTAGGTAAGTGTTCTAGGAACCCGTCGGCATTAATGTACCAACTAGTGTTGTTCTGAGATTCTGTGTTGGGCTTTGGTGGATTTTTTCTAGGAGATTTGTTCAGTGTGTTTGCCCATTTCATAATGGGTGGCTTACAGTCACACCTGCTCACACTGCACTGAGTGTTCAGCAGTTTTTGAGCCAAAACAGCATGACCATTTTGTCCCATCCTCCCTATTCACTTGATCTTGCCCCAAGCAACTTTTTTTTTGGTTGTTGCTTCACTGGATGAAAGAATTTCTCAAAGGAAAATGGTTTGCTGATATGTAAAACAAAAACAACAAGAGCATTAAAATACATCAAAATTCACAAGTTCAGGAAGCAGATAGCAGACACTCTTGTTATTGTCCTACCCATTGTGTGCATAACAACATATCTTTCCTTTACAAGCATATCTTTCTTCATTCAAAACAAAACAAAATTTATGAGTTAAAAAACTATTGTGAGCATTAGAAAAAAAATCTTGATAGATGTATCGCATCAAATGGAGAGTACTTTGAAGGTTAAAGTTTAAACCTATAATAATATATAATGCTTTTATAAATAACTTCCTTTGTTTAGATCTCCCCTTATATGTTGAATAAATAGATGGATAGATGAATAGAAGATTGTGATTATCAATTTAAAAGGAAGTCAGCTTACTTGCTTGACTATATTGTCAAGTAAATACTAAGAAATTAATGCTATAATTGCACCACAGCCTCGACCTGGGCTCCAGCAATCCTTCCGCCTCAGCCTTCCGAGTAGCTGGAACTACAGGTGCATGCTACCACACCCGGCTAATTTTTCATTTATTGTAGAGATGAGGTCTCGCCAAGTTGCCCAGGCGGGTCTCCGACCCGCGGGCTCAGGCAATTCACTCACCTCGGCCTCCCAAAGCACTGGGATTACAGGCTGAGCCATGGAGCCCGGCCTAGAGCATTTACTTTTAAAAACTTATAATTATTAAGTTTCTTTTCTACTTCTTTGAGAAGTAAATCTAGTTCAAAAGCAAAATATCATTCCTGTTTTACAATCCAGGCCTGGTTTCTTTGAAATGCTTCCCTTTAAAATACAATCATCATGGAAGATAATGCTTCTGATATGAATTTTTCAGTCAGCCTGGGCTTTGAGAGTGTCAGTTCAATAAGATGGTCAGCAGAATCCCAGAGAGGGTAGGTTTGAGGAGCAGGTAAGCCTATCCCTGAGAGTGTTGCTGATTCGGTGGGTTGACAAAACTAGCCCCTGGAGAGTCTCGTCTTTGGAAACCTGTTCCCCCTGCCCCACATAGCTCCCCTCGTTCAGGAGGAATGAGGGACATGTATAGCCAGAAAGTGAGGAACTGGGATTTACTGAGCGGACAGAAAATATCCTACAGTGGGAGGGAACCCCACAGAGTTGCTGATTTGGAGCAGAAATCTGGTGCTTATGTAGCTCTAAGACCAAGTTTATTGACTGAACTGTGAGCAAACTGGTCAGCACTAGCTGTTCTGATTGGGCAGCACTGAGGACCAATCAGCAGAAGGTAGGGGCCTAATGGTGAACTGATTGTTCAGTGCTTGGAAGCAAGTTGATTGGTTGTTTTTCTATCCCGGCAGTGAGTACTTAAGCTTTAGCTTGAGGCTCACAGGGAGCTTGTTTACCAAATCAAGTGTATCAGCTTGAGAAGCCTGAGTTTGCTACACTGTTACCAGAAAACCCACCCTGTCTTTCTACCTATCTCCTGTCTCACCTCTATCTCTCAGTCAACAAAGGAGGATTGAAGCTTAAACTTTGTGGGTGCCTTGCTACAAATTGTAAAAGTATCTCTTGTCATAAGGGTATGAGAAGGTTTACTTTTCCTCTGGCTAAGGCTATCAGTAAACATAGATGGATTACAACATTCTTACTAGCTCTGCTTTAAAAACTTTCCTGTTCTTTCAGCAGAGTTTTTTACGTTCTGGCTCCTTCTACAGTAAACTTTTTTGTTGCTGTTGTTTTTTTGTTTTGTTTTGTTTTGTTTTTGAGTTGGAGTCTCCCTCTGTCACCCAGACTGGAGCGCAGTGGCCGCTCCTGGCCACCGCAGCCTCGACCTGCTGGGCTCCCCGATCCTTCCGCCTCTGCCTTCCGAGTAGCCGGAATTACAGGCACGCGCTACCACGCCCGGCTGATGTTTTGATTTATTGTAGAGATGAGGTCTCACTGCTCAGGCGGGTCTCGAACCCGCGGGCTTGGGCAATCCACTCACCTCAGCCTCCCAAAGGCGCGGGATTACAGGCTGAGCCACCGAGCCCGGCTTGTTGTTTTGTTTTATTTGTTTGTTTTTGTTTTTGTCAGAGTGTCACTCTTTCACCCAGACTAGAGAGCAGTGGCATGATCACGGCTCGCAGCAGCCTCCATTTCCTGGGCTCAGGCCAATTTTCTACCTTTACCTCTTGAGTAACTGGGACTACAGATATGCACCACCATTTCCAGCTGGTGTGTGTTTGTGTGTGTGTGTGTGTGTGAGAGAGAGAGAGAGAGAGAGAGAGAGAGAGAGAGAGAGAGAAAGAGAGAGAAAGAAATATGAGGTTTTGCTATGCTATCCAGGCTGGTCTTAAACTCTTGGGCTCAAGCAATCATGCTGCTTCAGCCACCCAAAATTCTGGGATTACAGATGTGAGCCACCATGCCTGGCTTACAGCAAGAGTGTTGAATAAGTTTTCTTGCCAGAACAACTTTATCTGGTACAAATTTTCCTTTACCAATCTTACCTGTTGGTGTTTATTTGCTAAAATTTTTGGAAATGCACATCCACTGACATTTCAGTTCTCATAGATGCCATATATAAATGAGGCCAAAAAAAAAAACTCGACATGTATATTGCACATATCTCCTCTGCTTACCCAATTATTATATTGTCCTATCAGATTTTGTGTCAGGAAAAAAAAATCTGAGATAAAAGAAAGTTTTCAAGATGACTACTGCTTACATTGATCCACCTTTTGAAAATTCGTTCTTTCTGAGCTAGAAGCCTTGTGCAATGACACAAATCCCAGGTCTTAAGAGGCCAATCTTCACTTTTTCATCCAAAGCAGATAATCTGTATTAGGTCGACACTTAAGAGGTCTCAGATGATTACACTATTACCATGTCAAGGGTTTTAGTCTCCATAAGTAAAAGTCCCAGTCAAATCATGGTGGATTCCATTTTTAAAAAAAAAGTACAATAAGAGCTCACCTGTAATTAAACACAGTTATATTTATTTAGCTTACAAAAAGAACAGAGGAACAATGAAGAGTGGCTTGTTCTTAGACTGGTCTTGTGTTAAAGATAATTCTAAGAAAGACAAATAGAAATTAATGCTTGTTCTATACTGGGTATTAATGAGGAATACAAGGCAACTGGATGATTGAATATCTTAGAAATTTATCGAGGAAGTAAAAAAACTAAAATAATACTATAGTTTTCATTGGAAAAGATAGTCATGATTTATGTTAGTGCAAGGGGTGAGATATTTAGGTATTGTAATGTTTGTAGAGTGTCCAGGCGTCTTTTAAAATATATAATATATAAAATAAAAAATATATTTTTATGTCTTTTTCCACTGTTTTGGAGTGTTCTTAACTGATAATGGTTTTAATATTATCAGAGTTATTTTTTAATGTACATACAAAAATATGTAATTATAAATGATAGATATCATATATATGTATTATGTAATTATTAACTATTTAATTTATACAACATTTTGAGTGTAAATATTAATGTAGATGGTTGTTCACTAAACATTGTATGGAGAATAAACAAATTCATAGAATCAATTAAGATAGAACTTGATATTTACTGGATTTAGGGCAAAATTCTAAGATAAAAAGAGTAATAAAACAGCCCTATATGGTTGTTTACCATTTATTCACATGTCCTCTGGCTTATATTTCAAAACTAGGAGTATGTGGATAAATTATTCACTTTATTTATATTACTTCAGATTACACAAGAACTGCCTGTTGACCACAATGTTTATATAAAACAAAGGGACAAAAAGATGAAATACTTTATATCTTGATACATCCATAAATTACTTAGTGTTTGAGGGAGTAATCTTTTTAATGTCAATCTAAATAAAAGTTATTAATTTAAGATCACAATTTAGCCATCAGATAAATTTTCAATAAAAAGCCACAAAGCTTATCACCACAGTTGGAATGCATCTGCATGAAGTTAGTAATATTGGAAATACTCAAGAAAAATCTTATAGACGCATAATATTCTATTTCTTAAAATGCTGAGTGATAATTTATGAAGAGCAAATCAATAAGAATTTGTTAATGGCAGACAAGCAATTCTAAATGTAAAAGTTAAAGTAGTAATGTGTTATTATATTTGTAAAAACATACAATGAGAAGATCTGAGTTAGGGACTTTAGGCAATAGATTATATTTGCATGAAATTCTAATGGAAATTATGTTAAAAAGGTTTACAGCTTTTATGATTAGACATTCTCAAAAAATAGAGGCTTTACAATGGTTGCCTTCAACATTAAATAGTATCTCAGATATGTGGGTAATGTACTATGAGAAAACGCTTATGGTCATCTCTTGGAAAAAGCTTTCAAATATTTCTATATAAGTTTCTTGTGTAATACATCATATGAATTAATTTGTTCCGTATAATTTATTCTTGCACTCTTCAGACTATCACTAACCTATACAATAAACTAATCATAAAATGTTTAATACAATATATTAACAGAAAATACTATATAACACATCCATAAAACATTCAATAATTTGATTTTATTGCTGTTGCTACTACCACAGCCTAAAGAATCACAATAAATTATGTTTTTCTCATTTTCTTAGTTAAATAAGAATCTTTTAAGAATTATTGTTTGAGTAATAAGAGTAAATACTTTGTCACTGCATTATTTTACCTAAACTACTTATGCTAAGAATATGTGATATATGGGATTTCTTTTAGATTTTATTGTAACATATCAAGTAGATGATTCTACACTGATGATCTTAGAAGGAGATTATACATTTTATCTTATGTGTGTTAACATAGTTTCAGCAGACCACATGAAATGAAAGAGAGAAAAATTTATACTCCAGATGAAAATTGGGGCTTATTTATCTCTAGAATGTACCACAAAACCGGGGCAGCAAAAGCAGCAAATCTATTAGTTTTTTAATTGGAGAAAGAAGAGTAAGAACTATTTCCAGAATTTATAATTACAAAAAATTAATAATTTGATAACTTATTAGAATTTTAAAAGAAGGAAGGAAGCTGCCATTATTTGGCTTTTCTGCAATGTGTGAAAAAGAAAAAAATGTCACAGTAAAGTAAATGTTGTCAAATGCTTTTGATGAGATGAAATACTGGTAAAAAATGATTTTGAAGTGGACAGAATTACTCAAAAGCTGCTGTATACACATACTTATATGATATTTTGATACATAAAATGATGGCAAAATTAGTATAAACAACCAAAGAAATTAGCAATGTGTATTAAAATGTGATGATTAATCTATTTTAAGATAAAAGATGTTGGTGCTATGTAGACATTACAAATTTGGGTTGATTTTGATTGGAAAAAATAAGCCATATTGAAAAGAATCCTTGTCTCGTAATTCTGTTTAAAAATATGTGCTATATTTGACTTTATATAGTCATTGTGCATAATTTCTGTCTGAAACACATAGGAGGTTAGTTCTGAGACTTGGTTTACTGAAGAAGTAAATCAAGTTCTGGTATAATTTCCATGAAATAAATTAAGCTAATCATGAAAGTTGTATATTACAACATTATCAGTCAATAATTACTAAACATACCATAAACTATAATAGGTACTGGGATTATCGTGGTATAATCTGTTCACTCACTGCATAAAATCTATAAATGAATCATTTTTACACTTCTGCATCTGCCTAATAGCTGTTTAATGTACTGACAAACAAAACAACTTGAACTTCAAGATGTATCTCAAGAACATTTACTATATTATCTCAATTATACACAAAATTCAGGTGCAAGAAATTTATTCTTGTGAATCAGTTAAGAAAAGATAACTTCATGAGGAAAGAAGTTTCTGGATGTAACTATAAAGACAAGAAGACAAATCCAATAATTAAGAAATAGAAATTAAATACTTTATAATCAATTACTATGGGTAGAAATGAATAGCTGCTTATTTTCTAACTTGAATAATTGCCTGAATGAGAATTCCATTTACTAAGAAAGACAACAGAGCAAAAGAGCCGATCTGATTTTGAGAAAAAGAAAAAAAAAAAAAACTTCAAGATGCAAGCATTAAAAATGATTCACACAATCATTTCTATATTCAAAAATATTAATTTTCTGATTACTGAGGTTCACATACTCTTCTGTGATCTAATGATGTGATGGAGAGTGAAGCAGATATGCTCCCTCGTTGTATGAAACTTACAGTTTAGTGGAAGAAATTGTTCCCTCCAAATAAAAGTCAGGTACAAAATAGCATCTAATAATGACTGCCTAGGAAAAGCGAGAACCAAAATGTTTTGTAAAATATAGGGAAGAGTGGGTCTATTCAATATGCTAATGCATCAGATAGTTCAAGCAAATATTATCCTTGTAAAAATATAAATACATTGTATAATTAGGAATTCATTATTCACCGCATAGAAAAAAAGAGTTAAGGACTTAAGAAAAGCTCTAGTGATTACAGTCTGAGTTGCAGTAGAAGAAATTTTTTCATTAGGTGGAAAGAAAAGATAACATTACCAAGCTTTCTGTCACACACAGTCGCCAATACTAAGGCAATAGCTTTTGAGGGAGGGGGGAAAACGTTTTATAGTGAGCCAATTGGCAAGGAAACTGGAGATAATACTTAAATCATTCTCCCCAGGCAGGACTCTAGAATCAGATTTATTTTATTTGGCAGAGAATAACAATGGGAAAGATTGAAAAACATAAAGCATGAGTTAATTGAGTCATGCAAAGGGGTAGTGTTAGGTCCATGGCTCTTCAGTCCATTATATGACAAAAGAAGGCACTCCTTGCTTTGACATTTGGTCCAGGTTTCTCTATCCAAACACTTTGGTACTGCCTGTGGTTGACTTTTCTGTTCCTGCCCTCACTGAGGTAGAGAATGGAACCTGTCTGGTTCATTCAGGCATGCTCAGGATATGTCACTGGCAACCTGGGAATCTATTGCACTGAAGAGCAAGCAACTCATCATCCGTTACCTTTTGTTACTGACAATGTTGAATCATAAGAACTGGCTCTGTGGTTATAACAATAATGCAATATTTAAGAGCAGTACAGACCATATCTTGGTAAAGTTATAAAGATACCTTCAGAGATAAATTTAGTCCACTATAATGAAAACAAAAGCTATTTTTTCCAGAGATTTTTTTTTATAACAAGTGAATAATCTACCATTATGTGTGTTTTGTGAAGACTCCAAGGCAGTCAAGAGTATGGTAACTTTTTATAATGAATAAACGGGAAAGCTTTAGGTGTGTTCTGATTAGAATTTTTTTTAGCAGTTGTGGAAATAAAGACCACCTAAATAAGAACAAAATGTGTCTATATATTCAGAGATTGCTATAACAAGAGAGTCTGTCACCATCACTTCCCTTTGTTAGAGACTCAATGTTGGACAAGGGCGGAGAAAAGCTTTTTAGCAAAAACAAAGGAAAGGTTTCAGATATTCATTCTCTCATGACAGAATATAAGTGCAGGGAAACTAGAGACAGACTACATAGAAGTGGTCATTTTATGTGCTTGGTTTGGGGAGCACATCTGGCTTTCTCTTGTTTGTCCAGAGTTGAAAGTAGGAGTAAAACAAACAAAAAAATCACCTTAAGGTGATGGTCATTAAAACATTAAAAACACAGTAGCTGACGAGACTGGGTCAATAGCTGCAAAGTTTGGGGTTTGGCTTCCTGAACTCGTCACTGCAAAGGTTGGGGATTAGAATTCTATTGTTGTATATGATCTTACCATTTATTTATATTCAGTCTTTCATTCATCCTAGATGATAAAATTCCACCTGCATTCAGCCTACTTATTTAGCTAATTCTCACTTGTACCCCACATCTCTATTAAAAAAATAAAAATAAAAGATAATGGTCTCAAAGCTGCATTAAATTGGTAAGGCTACAAAGGAATATTTTTCCTTTTCCTTTGCAGTTCGTTCATTTTCAAACCATTCCCTTGACCATTTATTTAAATTATAATTAGATGATCTCAATTACTTCTTAACATATATAATAGAAGCTGTAAGAAGGAAATAAATTTTCCAATATCAAAAGTTTCTCTCTGAATCAGTTTTTATTCTATCTCTTCTCTACATTTGCAATGAATGAGATGCCACTCCTATTTCTAAATCCAGTAGTTATGTCATGTCATTCAAATCAATATTTTCAGCCTATACTTTCTTTATTTGCATATTTGTGATTCCAATTACAAATAAACAGATCAATAAATAAAAGTCAACAAGCAAACACATAAATTCCTATAACCATCTTCACCAAACATTTATCTGGATGTCTCTTTAATTCGACTCAAGCCCTCAGACATCAGAAGGGAAGCATGAAACAGATTTCTTTCTCATAGCCACTAGAATGAACCCACCTTTTTAACACCTTGATCTTGGAA
>NW_007260377.1:4028444-4032379 GCF_000164805.1 Carlito syrichta
CCAAATAATCTTTCCTATTCAGGTAGTCTCTGAAGGGATATCCCAGCTCCTAAGAACTCTATGGTTTTCAAGGATCTCGTTATGACTGAAAAACTCCAATTTTCTCTCTTTCCAACCCTGCTTCTGTTCTTTTTCCCACAATTGTTGATCACAAGACCATTCCTCAGCAAGTTTCCTTCAAACATTTTCCTAGAAAATCTGATCTTCAACATTGTGTAGTAACATTTATATGTGTGACAGCTGATAGTTACACTTCTCAGCTAGCGATATGATGGTCTCTTTGGCCATTCCTGTAGAACAAACATACAAAGGAACACACACAAGAAACTAACATTTACTATTAAAATAATTATGTTAAAATATGGATTATAATTTTAATTAAAATTATTTAAAAATATGATACATCAATATTTTTTAATCTATAGGAAGTAATTGTCCTTGTGGGTCTGAAGATTTTGAACTCTGCTAAGCAGGTTTTCAATTTCCCTTCCCTGTTAGATTTCAAACCCCTATGACAGTTTTATCAGTTATTCTTTGCATTTTTCTCCTCTGTCATGATCTTTTATTCTAAACTCTGATAACTAAACTTTGTTAATTCCTCAGTTTTCGTCCCCCCTTTTATCTTTCCATTATACTACAAGGATAATCTACTCAAAGTTCCTTCTTTTAATGAAGTACAAGGTAATTGGTTGTGCTACACTGAGAACTCTTCAATGTGTGATCATTCTTATTCTAGTTATATATACTTTTTTTTTCTAAGCAATAGAGTCTATGTGCCAAAGGCAATGAGTAGTTTATATTTACTAAATTACTGAAGTGTCTATATAGGCAGGCCTAAAACCTGTTTGCATATATTTTCCTGAAATGTTCATAGAATTGATATTTATATTTGTACAACTTTTGGTCAACAGCAATGTGATATTAAGCTCCCCAAAATAAAATAAGTTGTGAAACTCATTGAAGGATTTACAATTAAAATTGATATAGAATATGTAAATACTTACGACGTAATGCCTGATTCCAGGCATTAATTTTTTCACATCTGGATTATTTACTTGTTATGAAATAAGTGTGATGATAATTAAAAAGACATAAGATAAAATAGCTTATAGATGGACTCTATGCTTTATCCAAGCATATTTCCTTCCACTTATAGGCATAAAATACCATTTTCCAAATACTTTAACAACAGTACCTCATTTCCATAAACTACTTTCAACAGCAGGCACATACCATTGCACACTTTTGCAGATTCAGTAACTGAGAGGCACAGATTCACCTGGTTATCATGTAGTGCACCCGGGAATTAAAACCAGGTCTCTATTGGCAAGGCCCATGTTCTTTATCATTTCTGCCACATTACTTCTCAATATATTATTGGAAATTTTTGCATATTACTCTCATTTCTGTCTCACTGTTCTTTTACTTCTTAAATAAAAATCTTGGAAATGAATAACATTTATGAAGATGGATCATTTTTAACTAAAGAATGTGTCTCTAAGATTCTCGCAGTCATTTCTCATGCACTTCACTGGTGCCAAGCAATGAATTTCACTTGAGTTCTCTTGAATTGGTTTCAAAATGTAGTAGCTTTTAATTAATCTCTTCTTTACTAGTTTTTTTTCTACTTTATAATCCCCATTAACTTTAAATAACGTGTCCCAGGCCATCAACTTTTATGCTTTTGTTTTGTTTAAGAGTTTGAATAAATTTAATTACTGAATGATTTTTCAAGGGTTTACAACTTTGGTAGACACTTTTTTCCTTCATTTTTGTTTTCACAGATCATATTGATGACTGTAATTTGAAGGATATTAACCATATTCCTATTTTCCCCTTCATGGAATGTGTAAAAACAGATGTCAATGTTCTCAGCAAGTAGAAACTGTATATACATAAAGATATTAGCAAGCCGAACATTGACAATAACAGACACAGTTTTATTCATCTTGTTCATTTATAAGCGTATTTATATGCAAAGTTCTGCCATTCTCCCGTTTACCATAAATGATGAAAGCTTTATTCCTTTATAAATATATAAATATTTTAATTATTTCATTTAAATGTTTAAAAAAGAAAAAAAGGTTAAAGAGAGAAAAAAAGACATAAAGAAACCAGTAGATGTGTCTGATGTTCACAACAGTAATTCACGATCATTTGCAAAGCCCAAAACTGAACTTATTGCATTTCAATAGCTATAAGAACTCTTTAATTTACACACTCTAATGAAAGTCTGCTCACCATAAAATTTATGTCTTTGAAATAGAAATCAAACCCAGGTGAAAGAAAAATTTATCTGAGCTCCTAGAAACAAAGCCAACATCATGAATAGTTAAGCTTTTAAAATAATGTATTGAGGTACCCATTTCTCTGATCAAAGTCTTCTACCACTTAATTATTTCATTTTGATTCTCTCATTGCAATTACACTTTGACTACACAACGATGTCCAGTACCTGAAGATGTCATTCATTCTTTGTCATGTCTATTTTCATTTTCTATCCTATTCAGCTTTGATTTCACACGAGTGACTTCAACTCTTCACAAAATATGTGTAACTTATTTGCCTCATTAGTCTTGAATCGTGTTTATCTGTTGAATACCAATGCTATGCCAATACAAAATTCATCTCCAGTATTTTTAATAAAAAAACTTTGACTGCAAACAAAAGATTACAAACTCTCCAAGCATTACTCATGTTTGTAAGATCATGGTATTAAAGAATTGAATACCACTTGTTCTCACTCCAAAGTGGGCCCTGAACACTAATCACATTAGTGCAAGAGTGGGATGGGCAGTCACTAGGCACTGGTAGGGGAAAGAGGGCCAGTTAGATGATAAAATTCCACCTGCATTCAGCCTACTTATTTAGCTAATTCTCACTTGTACCCCACATCTCTATTAAAAAAATAAAAATAAAAGATAATGGTCTCAAAGCTGCATTAAATTGGTAAGGCTACAAAGGAATATTTTTCCTTTTCCTTTGCAGTTCGTTCATTTTCAAACCATTCCCTTGACCATTTATTTAAATTATAATTAGATGATCTCAATTACTTCTTAACATATATAATAGAAGCTGTAAGAAGGAAATAAATTTTCCAATATCAAAAGTTTCTCTCTGAATCAGTTTTTATTCTATCTCTTCTCTACATTTGCAATGAATGAGATGCCACTCCTATTTCTAAATCCAGTAGTTATGTCATGTCATTCAAATCAATATTTTCAGCCTATACTTTCTTTATTTGCATATTTGTGATTCCAATTACAAATAAACAGATCAATAAATAAAAGTCAACAAGCAAAAACATAAATTCCTATAACCATCTTCACCAAACATTTATCTGGATGTCTCTTTAATTCAACTCAAGCCCTCAGACATCAGAAGGGAAGCATGAAACAGATTTCTTTCTCATAGCCACTAGAATGAACCCACCTTTTTAACACCTTGATCTTGGAATTCTAGCCTCCAATCTTTGAGTTACTATATTTCTGTTGTTTTAAGCCACCAAGTTTGTGGTGCTTTTTACAGCAGCCCTAGCAAACAAATGTACAGGTTATGTATTCCCTAATACTGATGCTGCAACCATGCTTAATTATTATCTTTTTCTTAACTATATCATTCTGTCTTATCTCCATTTTAATTGCTGATTAATTATTCATCGTTGTTCAGCTGCTTTTAATTTGACATCAAATGTATCAATAGTGTTGATCTTGATGTAAATATGGTTTACTCTAGAAGGTCTTTCAAAATGTTTCTTCAGTTAGTGTGGGACGGGAGGTAGGAAATCATGACTGAGAAATTTTAAGGATAGATGAAATTCTCTTACAGCGTTGTAGATCTGAGAGGCTGAGGTGAGTGAATTGCCTGAGCCCGTGGGTTCGAGACCCGCCTGGGCAGGCGAGACGTCATCTCTACAATAAATCAAAAAATTAGGA
>NW_007260378.1:0-6091 GCF_000164805.1 Carlito syrichta
GTGCAAGGAAGGTGTTGCCTTATAGTTAGTGTGGTTGTGTTTTTTATTCATATTTTGTGACATTTTATTGGTGGAGGCTTTCCATTATACCTGGGCAGTAGCATGTACCATTTGCATAATACCTGGCCATGTGTTTTTAAGATTTCTTCCCTTTTAAGTGGGGCTCATCATGAATGCATAGTCATTTTCTTTCCCTTTGCTAGGGATTCAGGATCTGTGTGCTTCTCTGTTTTTATGAAGAACTACTTCATTGTTCAAAACCAAATAACAGTCTTGAAAGAATTTACATTTTTCTAGAGGTTCTCTTTTTCCACTACTAGATGTACATTGACTGAAAATGTAAAAATGGCTTTGATCTTAAGATTACTCTGTGAAAAAGATACCTGAAAACACATGTTTATTTCATCATTATTTACAATAGCAAAGACATGGAACCAACTGTGCTGCCCATCAAAAGAGGACTGGATTTTTTAAAAATGTGGTACATATACTCTATGGAATATTATGCAGCCATAAAGAAGGACAAAATTATGAACTTTGCAGCTACTTGAATGGACTTAGAGTCTATAATACTGAGTGATCTATTATAGAAACACAGAACTGTATACCACATTTTGGGGGTCCCCCGAAAAGAGATTTAGGTGGTCCCTTGGAAGGTGTGATGGCATTGTTGATTCGTAGGGATAGATATTAAAAGAAAGATAGAGACTGGGGAGAAAGAAAGAAGCTGGACTCTGTCTAGTGCAGAAGCCATTTGTTGGGAGTTTACAGCGTGTATTTATCCCCAAATTTTACACAGGCAGTCTTATAAGTCTTTCACGTGAACACAAAGCCAGGTGCAGGAGGGGAACCCTCCACCTACCAGGTGTTTCCTCAGGCATGAGGAAGAACAATCCCAATTAAATCACAAAACCTTTACATGAACACAAGACCAGGTGAATGAGGGGCATCCCTCACCCACCAGGTGTTTCCTGGAGTAAGAGGAAGGGCAATCCCAAATAAATCACAAGACATTTACATGAACATAGAGCCAGGTGGATGAGGGTCGTCCCCCACCCACCAGGTATTTCCCCAAGCATGATGAATGGGGATCCCAAAACTATCTCACTGTTCCTCATGCTTGGTTAATATTTCTTACAAGCAATACAACAATTCTAATATTATAATATTCTAATAATCAATAACTTTTAAAACCTATGCATATACAACACCTAATAACCAACCTAAATCGCAATTCCTCTCTATTTTATGCTCATTCTACCTACACTATAGAAACTCTTAATTATAGCCCAAACCAATTCCTAACGAATATGGCTCAGTCAAAAGATCATGCTGGGCCATTTCTGGGAAAAATTGATTACAATCTCTTAACAAAATGGCTGTTCTGAGATCCTATAAATCTATTTTAACTTTTATAAAAATTTCTAATTCCTAATCCTGATCATCAGTAATAAAGCTTCTAAAAAATAAAACCCAAGTATAAACTGTAAATTGTATTAAAGCCAAAACTGCAAATGTAGAAGATGGAAACAATATAATTTCTAAAGTTAACTGTATTCTTATGAAACCTCAAAATATCATGATTGATCATGCTGTAACTGACATAATTCATTGACATAACACAACCTATTCTACAATACTTTCTATGAATAAAATAAATTCAATTTCTATAATAAGTAGAAAAAACCCTATACTAACTGTAGCTAAAACCTGGTTTAAAAGAAAGCAGCCTAGTCCAAAGTATGCACTGGGCCCATAGGAATGTGGCCCAGCCCAAAGTTCATGCTGGGCCTTTAGGAATGTGGCCCAGCCCAAAGTTTGTGCTGGGCCATTTCTAGTAGCTCTAGATATTTATCTGTATTATTAAGGTTGAAACAGCAATTTGTATGTATATACTAATTCTACAAATATACTACTAAATCTTAAAAGAAGCTTGTACCATATTAAAGACTCCCAAATGTGACCTGAGTTTGAATTATGTTAAGTTTAAAGCCGATACCGCAGTCTGAGAAACGGGAACAATGGACTCCTAAAGTAAGCCATGCCTGTCGTACTCTCAGAACTTCATGCTTAGATAATCAAAGTCCCTGCTAGTGGATCATCCCAAACAGCAAAGAAGGGAAGAGGGAATAGGCATTCAGCTCCTGAACTCATCCTAGTGGTCTCAGGGTCCACAGCCTGCCTAGATCCCTAACACTCAGGCGGGCCTCCATGACTAGCTCCCAACACCACATGTTCTCACTCATAAGCAGACCATGAACAATTATCAAAATACTATAAGAAAGGCATTGGCAGTTGTTGGAAACTGGCAGGGAGGAGTGGGATTGGCAGTAGTGAGAAACTGCCAAGGGGGAGGTAGGAGCATACCTCATCAGCAAGGGCACCTGCATAAGGAACATTTGTATATCTAACCCTGAATTTTACCCCACATCTTCAAATTTAAAAAAAAATTTTTTCTTTGCTAGTTGGTCCTGGAGTCCCTGATTTCCAGAAAATATTTAACATGCACAGTTCCCTCAACAGTAAATTGAAAATAAAGTTTTGATTTTGCTCAATACAACCCATTCTGAGCAGTACTCTACAAACTCACTATCTCTATGATCCCTCCAAAAAATTTGCAACTGAAAGTTTGTAAAAATATTATGATGATTTGTAATACAGTTTTATTTTCCTGACTACAAATTACTAGAAGAGTAACCTATACTCTGCAGAAATCAAACTTTGTAGAGACTGAACCAGTGGATGGCAGAGATTTGAAACATGAGCAAGGGAACTAAGATCATTGACTCTGAACTTGCCCATACTCCACCACTCACTAGATGTGTGAATCTGGCACCTTTATTTAGTGATGTTAAGGATCAGTTTCCCCAATTGTAAAAAAAAAAAAGTTATTCTTTTTTAAAATATAGTTGCTATTATGTTTATATAAGATGACCCCAAAAGCAGCTTGATTCTAGTAACAATTTACTGCATGTTAGTGACCATTATTATTCTTATCTTTTAGGAAATTCTGAACAATAGACACACTCCCTTGAGTTGATAATAAACCAATCTAATTCTTTATCAGAGAGTTTATGTGAGATGGAGGAGTAATATGAAATTGATGCAGAAAGGCTGAAATGCAAAACAGCAAAATCACTAGACCACTGTCAACAGACCTACCATAATAGTGATTGCAGCTTGGAAAAATAGCTTCATTCTCCTGAGTATGTGACCATTGAAATCTGCTCTTGTGTTGTAGGCCATTTTCAAGGCTGTGGGTATTGGTGTACAGTCAGACATATTTTCTTAGAGTTATACCTGAGTTTCTTATAATATTTTGCTTTACAGAATGATGCAATTTAATTTAATTTACTTTTAATTTGATGTGGCAAACAGGAATACAATTTATTTGTGTTGATTCACATGCATCAAACTTTTTGCAATGTTTTTCAATATAATTGCTGAATTTTTGTGTAAACTTTCCTATATTATTTATGAATATTAATAGTTTTTTCCAATCTGTATGCTCTATTGTTTGTTTATTGCACTGGCTGGAGGATTCAATTCAATGTTGAAGAGGAAGAGTAACCAAAGAACTCCTTATCACACTCTTAAATTTTAAGGAGTTTCCCTGCCATTTTACTCTGAATTTTAATTTCTGTAAGTCTTTTATAGACTTATGAACATATCAAGTAATTTGCCTTCCATTCTTAGTTTGCTTATTGTGTTTTAACCAAGAATCATTACTAAGTACTTAATTTGAACAAATGATTTTTCAGTGTGTAGGGTTGTGTCATTCTCCATTAATTGCTCTGTGTCATAAATGCATTAATGTATTTCAGTACTTTAAATATATCACTTCTGTGTATTTTGGCTTGCATAGTTTATGAGGAGAAGACTGTTGTCATTTTTATCTTTGTTCTAAGGTTAAGTAATCATTGCATCCCAGAATTGAAACCATCTTGGATATTAATGTTATTCTATTAAACATATTTCTAGATTCAGTGTACCATATATTTAATTAGAAATTTGGCTTGTTTCTATATGTGTGGATTTGAATTTTTCTGTTTTCTAGTTTCTTTGTCTAATTCTTTTTAAAAGTTATTGCATCCTTATTTTTCATGATAATCTGAATCTCCTAATAACTAATATTACCAAACCTTTTTATTTTTCTGCCCTTATCTTGCACACATGTCTCTTCTTTAGTAAAAATGTCTATACAAATTTTTGCTTTCTATTGATTTTTTTTAATTGAGAATGTGTTTACATGTAATGAATCCAATTCTTTCAGATATACGTGTTTTACAAAATTTTTCTCTTCTGTGGTTTTTTAAAATGTGGCTTTTAAGAAACTAAATTGTCATAGTTTTGATAAAAACCAATGTGTCTTTAAAATTTTTCTTTTTTTAATTCTACCTAATAAATGTTGCCTTACTAAGGTTTCCACTTTTTTTTTTAACATTTTATAGTATTAGGTTTTACATGTAGGTCTGTAATGCATACACAATCATGTCAGGATACTTTTTTGCATAAGATGTTCAATTTTTCCAGCATTGTGTTTTTAAAGACTGAAATCCCTTCAAAAGATCAATGGATGGGGAAACTTCTGGACCCTCAATTTCTTTCTATTCATCTACATTTACATTCTTTCTCTTTTAGCAAAAGTCATTCTTTTTTTCTAGTTTATTAAACCAGATGCTCAGATCTTGATTTATGTACAACTGTTAAATACAGACTTTTCAGTCTAAAAACTTTGAGCTTTGTCCCATGGAGTCTGTATTTTATGTTTCCATTTGTTCAGGTCCAAATATTTCTGAATTTTCTTGTGACCACTTTTGGACATGTGGTTTATTTAGAAATATGTTGTTCAATTTTTAATAATTAAAAATTTTAAGGTACTTCATAATTATTGATTTTTTCTTTAATACAATGCAGTCAGAAAATATAATTTGTGTGATTTTAATACTTTTGTTAAAAATTGGAATCTCACTCCATCTCACCCAGACTGGGGGGCAAATGGCATGCTCACAGCCACCCCAGCGTTGACCTGCTGGGTTCCAACAATCCTGCCTCAGCCTTCCAAGTAGCTGGAACTACAACTGTGTGCTAATACGTCTGGCTTATTTTTTTTAAATTTATTGTAGAGACAAGGTCTCAACAAGTTGCCCAGACTGGCCTTGAACCTGTAGGCTCAGGCAATCCCCTCACCTCGACCTCCCAAAGTGCTGGGATAACAGGCTTGTGCCACCGTACCCAGCCAATTTTAATGCTTTAAAATGTATTTACATTTGTCTTATGGTTCAGAATATGGTTTATCCTAGCAAATGTTTCATGATGACTCTAAAAGAGTATTGGTTATTGCTGTATAGAGTATTATTTAAATTAGATCAACTTTATCAATGGCGTTTTCAAGTCTTCTGTATACTTAACTCTGTTGTTACCTAATGTCTTATACCAGTTACAGAGTGATAAAGTTTGACACAATAGTTGTAGGTATCTCATTTTCCTTTCAGTTTTTTCAGTTTTTTCAAAAAATATTTTTAAGACCTATTGTTTGGTGCAGAAACTTTTAGGATTAGTAGTCTCTTCTTGAGGAAATAGCCCATTACTATTACATAAGGTTGTCACTATTCATGATGCTATTATCTGAGGTTTGTTTTCTTCCTTCCTTCCTTTCTCTCCCTTTCTCTCTTTCTTTCTCTCTCTCTTTCTCTCTCTCTTTCTTTCTTTCTTTCTTTCTTTCTTTCTTTCTTTCTTTCTTTCTTTCAAGACAGGGTTTCACTTTGTTGCACAGGCTGAAGTGCAATGGCATAATCACTGCTCACTACAGTCTCAAACTCCTGCACTCAACTGATCCTCCTGTTTCAGCCTCTTGAATAGTTGGGACCATAGGTAGCCACCACCATGACAGGCTGATTTTTCTATGTTTTGTGGAAATGGGACTCACTGTGTTATGTAGCCTGGTCTTGAACTGCTCACCTCCCAAAGTGCTAGATTACAGGTACAAACCACTATGCCTGGCTCTATTTATTTCTACTCTCTCTCTTTCATATATTGAGTATTGTTTCTGCCTTTTTTGGAATTCTGAGAATTCTGAAATCTCCAACAC
>NW_007260378.1:6681-17281 GCF_000164805.1 Carlito syrichta
ATGATAAGATCTGACTTATGTTTTGGGAGATGCTCTATAAAAGTCACATTGATTAGAGACTGCCAGGAGAGTCAGGACAAGATTGGGAAGATGAGTAATTGATTCAAAAAAATTGATTTACTCTGAGTTGTTAGATCTGGCATTGGCAAGACAGGTCCACAGATCATTTTGAATGACCTGTAAACTAAGAATAATTCTCACATGTTTAAAAGGTCCTGAAGAAGGAGAAAAGGGAAGAGGAAAAGTAGGAAGAGGAGGAGGAAGAAGGGGATGAGGAGTAAGAGAAGGAATTACAAAAACTGTATATAACACAAAGTCAAAAATCTTTGAAATCTGGAAAGTGTTTGCCTGCTGTGAGCTGCACGACTGCCTTGAGGGTCCCGAGACAGAGTGGCAAGAGATTAAAAAAGACACAGACACAAAGACATAAAGAACAGCTGGGGCCAGGTGGGACACTTTCCTCTGATGGAGGAGAAGTGACCCCGAACTAGCTCAACACGTTTATTTTATAATCAAGCACAAAGGAAGTTGGAAGGGATTCAAGGTCTGTGAGGGAGCTATAACAGAATTTTGTTGCTACCCGAATGGTGAGCTGTTCCACGGCTATCTTGTTGTAGCTAAGGCTTTATTTGTACTATGTGCACCCGGTCATGTGAGTATCTGAGATGCTGTTCCGTGTAGCAGGCTGCATTCCTTGCTCTTTGGCTAGGATGCAGAACAACCAAGACCTTGCTTCACTTGGGGCCTTGCCTTGCTCAAGGCCTACTGTCCAGACAGTGTTCATTCACTCCTCACATTTGCCAAAATTTGAAGCAAAGGATCTGACAGTAGGTTCTCAACAGAATTTTTCAAAGAAGAAATACATGAGAGAATTAGTTGCCAAATATGTTGTAAAGTGATGAGAGTTGAGAAATATCTATAGCTTCATTCTCAAGCTTCACCAAAAGACAATTATGTCTATTGAGTTATTGACTAGTAGAATGCATTCCAGGACAGTCGAACAAAAGGCACTAATTAGAACAATATTATTTTTAAAAATAGCCCAGGAAGAAAATAATAACACAAAACATTTTATGACATTTACATATATATATTTATATTAATTACCCAAATTTAATATTGAAATCTAGTACATGGGATAGGTAGAATTTCCCCATTAGAAATTACCACATTCAGTTTATTGCAGTACTATTCACAATTGCAAAACCATGGAACAGTGCTGCCGATCAAAAGTAGACTGGAGAAAAAAATGTGGTACATATACACAGTGGAACATTGCACAGTCATAAAAAAGGACAAAATTATGAACTTCTCAGCAACTTGGATGGTTTAGAGTCTACAATACTCAGTGATCCGTCATAGAAACAAAGAAATGAGAACATGTTCTCACTCATAAGTGGACACTGAATGAGTATATAATGCTAGAAGAAAGGGATTGGCAGTAGTGGGAAACTGCCAGGGGAGGGGTGAGGAACACACTTCATTAGTAAGGGTAACTCATCTCAAACCAGGTAAAGTGGGGACCAAAATGAGGCCCATACTTTACCTATACAATAACCATTTGTATTCTTAACCCAGAATTGTGCTACACATTTTTAAAGTAAAGAGAAATTACCATATCCAAAATCCTTAGTGACTGATTGCTCAAGGAATAAAATGAGTGTAATATATTGTTTTAAATAGTCTGACATGTGATTATATATTCTCAGAGTTCCTATAAAAAGTCTGGGTCCAACATTTACTCCTTCTTATTTTTTTCAAACAAGCAAAATCAAAAGATTATTCCTTATTGAACTCTCCTCAAGTGATATTAAGGAATTATAGTTCACTTTAAGCCATTTATGCACCTGGAGACATTAGAAAGAGCTTATAATATTTCTTTTCTTTTCAAACAGAATTGGGGTCTGAGCAATACAGTTTTGTGTCTTAACCAATTCAATCTTCTTGGGGATGGAAGTCCACATGTTCTGTGATAAAGAAATATTATGAGCAGAAGGCTAAAAAAAGTTGTGTAGTGAGTTAATTAGGTCAACATAATGTTTTAAGTGAAAAACCTAGAAAGCTATTTTTACTAATCTCCGACTCTTGGTTTCTGACTCTTGGTTTTGCCTGTTATTTGTCTGGTATACAACCTCAGCTGAAGAGGGAAAATAAGCCAATGAAAACACTCAAAGAAACAAGATTTGAACTAGGTGAGGTCATATTTAGGAGTCTCCAGTTCACTTTTGTCATACTGAGGTCTTCAATTCCTGGGAAAAAAATACTTGTTTACCTGGTCCTGACACCCAAGGGTCAATGTTTCCTCTCTTGGGCATAAAAATGTCACAGTAATATTTACTTGACAATAATCTGTAAGGAAAGGTAAACGTAGTTGGCATGCTTACAATGAGCACATTGTGTGATCATATTTTCATCGAAAACACTGCTTCACAATTAACATGCAAATAAATGATGTGCCTGCTTTCTAGACATATTCCAGGAAGGCCAAAGAAACTGGCTCCTTGTCCATATTGAAAAATCTACTGGTGAATTTCTTTCAGGATAGACCAAAATTGATCTAGAATATGATCTATTTACATCCTTCAAAGTAGACCAAAAACAACAACAACAAAACCCAAACTCTAGGCTTCAAAGTTGAATGAGAAGATAAATGTGGTGTGATGCTATGATGACAAGCGGTGGTTCCTGCTCTATATTTTCTGAGGAGACTGGAGCCCAGAGCCAACCATGGGCAAGTTAGGAGTTGAAGTAAAGACCTCCTCCTAGGGCATATGAGCTTATCATAGCTATGCCACAGCACTAAGTATGGGAAGAACTACTGAAAAAATGGCAACACAATACGTCTACATGATAAGGGGACACACAGGGTAAAGCACACGCTCTGGAATCACAACCAAGGGTTCAAAGCCAGGCTGGGCCACTACCACATGGCTCATTCTTTCTAAAGATTAAGGGATTTTACCCAATTTGTAAAAAAAAAAAAAGAAAGAAAGAAACAAAGAGACAAACCTACTGGCAAGAGATGTCATAGGGGACACCATTCAGTCAGTTCTGAAAACAGCGTCATCTCCTCAGAACCCGGTGTAGCCTGATTCATGACCCTGGCAACCAGGGCAACCATGGAGATGGGAGAGGACCTGAAGGAGCCTGGCAGGACCTGGGATACTCCTGGGGTGAGCTCTGAGGACTGTTTGCCCCAGTGATCATGAGGAGGGGGCCAGGACACACAGTCCCTGAGTATCCAAGCTGGGAAGTCCCCATCCAACCCCACAAAGTGGCTCACCTGGTGCCCATCATGTGCAAGCAGCAGCAGGAAGTCCCCAGGGCTGGGCTAGATTGTCCACCTGTGCCAGCGGGGCCTTGTGCAGTGCCCGTTGTCGCCTCTACTTGGCGCTCGGTGGGTCCACACACCCTCCCTGGTGCCCTGTCCCTGTCACGAGCCTCATCGAGACGTCAGAGGCGTGAGACTGACCAGTGTGTACTTGGCTGAGAGAAGAGTTAGTTGGTCGCTAAGGAGACTTGTCTCCGTGGCTTACTCTTTCACGCAATTACAGGGCATACAAACCATTCTCAATGGGCAATTTCTGAGGTTTTCGGGTCTGGAAGGCTGCGCTCATGGCGCTGGCTCCCACCGGTTCCCCTGTTCTGCCAGGATCCCCAGTGTGCCTTCCCCTTGCCCTGGTCCTGCTTACAGGCTGCTCAACCTGCCTCTGGGTCATAGGCCTCCACCACCTAGACTCTACATCGCCCAGAATGATCAGTGTCCCCTCCCGCAGGCCATGGGCTCCTCTCCAGGGACCCCACTGCCTGAATCCTGAGGTCAAGTCCCAAAGTTGGAACCTAAGCTGTCTGCTGGGAACTCGCTGATAAATGGGCACTTGACCTCCATAAGAAGCCTTCCTCTCAGCAGCAAGTACACCCTCCTGCCTTCCCCACCTGAACAGGTCATCATACCTTGGAAACTGACACCATCCAGACTCCCCAAGAAGACCAACAGGGGGGCCCAAGAAGAGCTCCAAAAGGTGATGAAAGGGAAGGATCAGGTTAAGACCAGAGAGCAGGATGTCAACAAAGGGGCCCACCCCAGCAAGGAGGAAGCATCATTGACACCTAAGCCCCTCGAGGCCCAGGGATAACTCTCTTCCTAGGGGTGCAGTCTTGTGCTTCTGGAGGGAAACCTCCCTTGATCAGCTCAAAAAAGAAGTGGGAAGACCTAAGTGTCTCCGATGGACTCGTGGGAAGAACATATCTATCTCCAACATACAGCTCTGTTGGGGAAGTCCTGCCTCTTGGGGTAGTTGCAATCATGCTCCTGGACCCAGTCCCAGGCTTCTCCTGGCATCTGAGAAAGTCCTCCAAGGGAATGCTGGAGTGTCCACCTCTCCAGACTTTCTGATTTGCTGATGCTGGAGAAGATGCAGGGCACTGAGCTGTCGGATATTCCATCATGAGCTCTTCCTCACCCAGAGTTGCCAATCAAAACCCTGAAAGGATAAAGTCAATTCCACTGCTACTGTTTCTGTCACCTCCACTGCAACTGTTGTGGGATAGAGGTGAGCTTCCCCTATATCCCAAATATATAGTGTGATTATTCAGAAAGATCTAGGCACCTTAGGGAAGAATGTTGGATGTAAAAAGTTAGTAAAATCTTGGAGAAGATTTGAGAGATAAAACAGAATCCATGGCTAACGGCAGTACCACCCAATTTGTGTCTTTTTTTTCTCACCTTCTGGGAAGTCCACAGACTCTCTGCCTCTGGTCACTTACACTTTGCAGGTCTCTGTCCCTCCTTGTACCACTGGCTTGGTCCACCTGGCTGCCACCTCTTCTATCCTACCTGTCCCTCTGCTCCTAGCCCCATACCTTTCTCCTTCAAGTCGCACTTCTACAGATGAAGCCCCAGACATCCATGTGCATCAATCCCCATCCTTTTTCCTTCCTCATCCCTGTTCCAGTCTATTCTACCATGACCTCAGCTACTCTCAGCAATCAATTACACAGGAGTCATTTCTAGCATCTCAGCTATCACATCTGCTCACTTGAACTCACAACCCACTTCAGACCCTGGGGTCATTTACATTGACAGTATGCCTCTTTTAAAGTTGTGACTCTGAGATCCACACACAGCTTCAGGGTGAGTGCCCTCTGAACTTCTCCGATTCAAATTTATGTGCAGTGCATTGGCACCCTGAAAAGTAATCAGTCTGCATCTTCCTGCCTACATTTAATTGATCCAGTTCCACTCTAACTTTGAACCATGCCTTTAACTGGAAAGCTACCAAACTTAGGGCACATAATGGGCAGCAGCAGGGCCCCTGTATCCCCAGTACCCTGTTTTTACAAGACTTCCTATCATGGTTCCTCTGGTGACCTCCATTTTAGTGAGCAACACCTCTGCCACATCATTATCCAAGTCAACCTTTGACTCAGTGCCTTAGACACCACCCTCTGTCCAAGGCTGTCAACTTTCAGTTTCATCCTGTATCCAGGAATGGTCCCCCATTCACACAGAGCACCTGAGGACCCACTGTTAAATGTGGGTGGCGCAATGGAAAACACCACTGTGGATTTGTAGGAAGTCCCCTAGTCTCCCTTTGAGTCAAAACACTAGTGAACTACCCAGTCAGATTGTTCCTTGTGATTTTAGAGCAGCCACCACTGTTGATCAAATAGTTGTATTTGGAAGACTTGGATAAATATTTGTTCCCAAAAGGTCCACAAATAACCAACAGATATAAGATGAGATTCCATGCAATCACTATGAAATACCAATGCCATATTTCACAGAATTAGGAAAAAAACATTTCTAATATTTATATGGAACCAAAGAAGAACCCAGCATCCAAAATAATACTCAGCAGAAAGAACAAAGCTGGAGGCATCACATTACCCACATACAAATTATACTATAAGGCTAACAACAAAACAAACAAACAAACAAACAAAAAACCCAGCATGTACTGGTACCAGAGCAGACACACAAACCAACGGAACAGAATAGAGAATCCAGGAATAAGTGTAAATATGTACAAATAACTGACCTTTTAATAAGCAGTCAAAAAATGTACATTGGGGGAAAGGACACTTTACTCATTCAATGGTGCTAGGAAACTTGGATAGCCACACACAGAACTGCAACTTGATTCCTATGTCTCACAATATACAAAAACAAACTCAAGATGGATTAAAGACTTAAGTGTAAGGCCTTAAACCACAAGAATCTGAGAAGAAAACCTGGCAAGAACTTTCTGGACAATGGTATAGGTGAATAATTTATGGCTAAGACTACAAAAGCAAAAGCAAACAAAAAACAAGTGGGATTTAATCAAACAACAAAACTCTGCACAGAAAATGAAACAATTAACACAGTAAATAGGCAACTTACAGAATAGCAGAGTATATTAGCAGACAATATATCTAATGATAAAAGTCCATTATCTGTAACCCCACCCCCCAATCAAGAATAAACCATATAACCCCATTTAAAATTGGGCAATTGACATGAACAGACATTTCTCAAAAGAATATTTACAAATGGCATAAGAAACATAGAAATGCTCATCTCTAATCACTAAAGAAGTGCAAATTATAACCACATAAAGATTCCAACTTACACCAGTCAGAATGACCATTTTAAAACAATCAGAAGTTGGTATAGATGTAGTGAATGGGAAAACTTACATACTGTTGGTGGGAGTGAAAATTATTACAACCTCTATGGAAATCAGCATTATATATATTCAAAGAACAAAAAGTCAATCCACCATTTGATCAAGCAGTCCTTCCACTTGATATCTACCAAGTATATAATACATTTCCTCATATGTTTAGAGCAGCACAATTCACCATTGCAGTGATGTGGAACAAACCTAAATTATGCCCAACAACTGGACAGAGGACAATATCAATTATTTTATACATGCATATTTATATAAAAATTACACCATGAAATACTATTTAGTCATAAAAAAAGTCTTCTGTAGGATACCATATGATATTGGAGATAACAATTCTCAGTGAAATAATGCAGAAATGGAAATGAAAAACTAAATTCTGTGTGATATCACTCAGTGGGAGCTAACCTAAGAGTCAGCAAAGACATAAAGAAAGGTATCATGCACATTGAAGACTCTGAAGGGGGGAGTGAGAAGAAGAGAAGGGCTGAAAAATCACCTATCAAGTTCAATATGCACCAGTGGGAGTGATGTGTACACTTAAAGCCTAGACTTCTTCAATATGCAATGCAGCCATGCAACAAAAACTATTTGTATGTAAGATTTTTTAAAAGTAGATTTAAAAACATGCACACACACACACAATAAGAAATCACTTCACAACTGTCAGAATATCTATCACCAAAAAGACAAGTGTTGATTAGGATGTGGAGAAATTGGAATTACTGAAGTATTAATACAACCAATATGAGAAACAGTATGGAGTTTCCTCAACAAATTAACAGGGCAATTACCATATGCTCCAACAATTTCACTTTTGGGTATTTATCCAAGAAAAATTGAAATCTGGATCTTGAAGACATATTAGCACTCCCATGTTTATCGAAGCATGATTAACAACAGATAAGGTGGAAACAGTGTAAATGTCCATCAAAAGATCAATGGATAAAGAAAAGCAACAAAAATAAATAAAGGAGCAACAACAATATCAGAAGGATTTCCTTCCCCAAAATATATAATAAAGTGGCAAATATAATCATCGACTTACCCCTAATTACTTTAAATGTAAATATACTCAATGTGCAAAATAAAAGACAATTCCTAAAACAGTTCATAAAAAAGAGTTATAAAACAAAGTACAGGATACACAGGAGGATGGCAGTGGAGGAAGTCGAACTTAGTGAGTCCCAGTGTGACTGAATGAGTGTATGGAAAATTTTGCATATGTGCCAGTAAGTGGGTATGTGAGTGGATGACTGAACAGGGGCTAGAGAACAAGTGGCGAGGGCTTTCCTGGTGAAGTGGCTGGTGCTGTAGTTGCTTTGCTTGATCCCTAGTGCTTCCTGAGGTGCAGAAGCCAAGTGCCATTTTTTAAAACTCAACAAAGTCCTTCCCAGGGAAGAGACTGCTGAGACAGACTGTCAGCTCCAGGCCTTGCCTCACCACTTCAGCACGTGGCTGAACTCTGGCAGCAAGAACTGTGGAGAGAGCACAGCAAGGGGTCTAGAGGCAGAGCCCCACTGGAGAAGACGAAAGAGGTTCCCTACCACCATCTTGAAAACTGGGCAGGAAAATGCTCTGGCTTGCTCACCATAGAGCAACAGACCTGACTGGAAGATTGACTACTCAGGGGTTGATCATGACACAGAGGGAATATCCCAAAAGCACAAACTCCAGAGGGACAGAAGGAGTGTTGAGTCTCAGGCATCCCATCCCCTACCCTGATTCAGCCACGGGACAAAGGGAGTGGTCAGAAAAGGACAAAGGAAGACCTACCAAAAGATCAGTGATGAGTCCAGGACTGACTCAACCCCCTCCTCCCAAGCAATTCTCTGAATGTCAGACCCACACAACTAGGATATGACTGAAAGAGATGAACCCAGGCAGAGCCTGGACATCAACCACAGTAGGAGGACTCCACTCCAGAATAAGCTTGGCTGGGGTGTCCTGCACCAATACCTGGTAAAGAGACAATCCTATACCTTTCCACTTGAAGGGATTCCTTGACCATACTAGAGTCGGAGGGGAGGACTGAAGTCCTACCCACCCCCATTGCTTCCTCCTCCTTCCCTGAGAAGGACTCTGAGGATTTGCGAATGAGGCTGAAGTTCTGGAGGAGTCAGCAAAGGGGCAGCTAAGAGAAACAACTACAGAACCTGCCACAGGAGGGTAGATTTTCAAAATTTTTAAAAATATTTTTCCTCTGTGCATGAATGTGTATGTGAGGGCTAGAACTGCATCCTACCATTCCCCTTTATCCCCCTTCTTCTTTTGTTTTTAGTTTTCTGTTTATGTGTGTACATGGAGGATTGAGTGTTCATCTTTCAGATTTGTTTGTTTTTGCTTTTGTTTCCACTTTTTTAAATTCAATATGAGTGTGAATATATGTGTGAGGGTTCAATTTTAATTCCTTTTTTTCTTTCCTCTTTTTTTCTCTCTTTCTTCTCTTTTTGTTTTAGGTTGGACTTATGTATGTGTATTTGGTTTTCCTGTTTTTTGTTGTTGTGATGGTTTTTTGTTTTGTTTTGCTTTGTTGTTATTCCAGTTTGTTTTGGGTGTGTGTGTGTTGTTTTTTACTTTAGTTTCTGCTCTTGTTGTTCTGTGGGTTTTTTTAATTTTTTAAAAAAATTATCTGTCTAATTCAATTCTGCGTTTCTCTGTTATCCTCATTGCTGTTACTGTATTTTGGACTAAGGGGGTACACACACATACCCATCGCATCATCATATAGAATGGTAGTGGGGAGTGGGTCTCACAGAAAACTAAAACAATCAGTGAACATTGTGGCTTGCAAGTAGTTTCTGAATCCTAGCTCTCCATCATCAAACTTTTTAACTCTCAAAACTACAAGAGACAACAAAACTTTCCCCTATTTCAAGATAAAATAAAGTCAGAGCCCTGATCAAAGAAGAATAGAGGACTAGGCAAATATCAGAAGTGAAAGCCTCTCCCACTACCATTGAACAATGGGACTAAAGAGAAAAGAAAGAGATCTGTCACAAATGAGAAAAAATAAAAAGAGGAACACAGGTAATTACCAGTATTGCAAAGAGAAAACACCTGAAAAACCAGAATTCAGAGCCCAAACAATTGAAGTTACCAACAACTGGCCTTATAATACAACAGGGATTGGGGAATGAATGGAAAGAGTGAATAAAACTAAAGAAAGACAAGATGCAACCCTGAAAGAACTTGTAACAAAGATTTTGGCAAAAAAATTCCATCCAGGAAATAAATAACATGATGACAATATGAAAAGCAGAATTTAATCAAGTAGAAGACAGAGTCTTAGAACTTGAAGACCCAAACATGGAATTAATCCGATCTGTAAAAAACACAGAAAGAAAACTTGGAAAGAAAGAACAAAGCCTCTAAGAGATGTGTGATTATATCAAGAGGTTGAACCTATTCCTGATTGGTTTCCCAGAATAAGAAGGGGAAATGGAGAGCACTTTGGAGCAAGTATTCCAGGAAGTTATATAAGACTTTCCTCATCTCACCAGAGATTTGACCATCCAAACACAAGAAATACAGAGAACCCCTGCAAGACATCAAATGAGAAGACCAACCCCTAGACACAAAGTAATTCATCTAACACAAAGTAGGCACAAAAGAAAAAAATCCTAAAGGTAACAAGAGAGAAAGGTCAGATATCAACTGGGAAAAACCAACCAGAGTAGCAGCAGACCTACAGGCAGAAAGAGTACAAGCTAGAAAGGAATGGAATCCAACAACCAAAGTCCTCAAAGATAAACAATTTGAACCAAGAATTTCCTACCCAGTCAAGCTCAGCTTCATCAATGATGAATTAAAATCCTTCCCAGATATCCATTTCTTAAAAGATTATGCAGCCAGGCTCGGTGGCTCAGCCTGTAATCCCGCACCTTTGGGAGGCTGAGGTGAGTGGATTGCCTGAGCCTGCAGGT
>NW_007260378.1:17301-18348 GCF_000164805.1 Carlito syrichta
GAAGTTATATAAGACTTTCCTCATCTCACCAGAGATTTGACCATCCAAACACAAGAAATACAGAGAACCCCTGCAAGACATCAAATGAGAAGACCAACCCCTAGACACATAGTAATTCATCTAACACAAAGTAGGCACAAAAGAAAAAAATCCTAAAGGTAGCAAGAGAGAAAGGTCAGATATCAACTGGGAAAAACCAATCAGAGTAGCAGCAGACCTACAGGCAGAAAGAGTACAAGTTAGAAAGGAATGGAATCCAACAATCAAAGTCCTCAAAGATAAACAATTTGAACCAAGAATTTCCTACCCAGTCAAGCTCAGCTTCATCAATGATGAATTAAAATCCTTCCCAGATATCCAGTTCCTAAAAGATTATGCAGCTTCCAGACAGCTCTACAGGAAACACTTAAAAAGATATTAAGCACAGAATAATGAAAAAGGGGTATGAATATGCATGTCCCAAGAGAGCAGAATGCAAAATCAACACAGAATACATCATAACAGCAAATGTGAAAACACACACACATACATCAACCTAAACAATAAAAGAAAATAAAGAAAAATTTTTATAAGAACATCATGACAAGGATATACAATCACCTATCAATAATCAGCCTGAACATGAATGGACTAAATGCACAACTGAAAAGACACAGAATGGCAAACTGGATTAAACAACTCATGACCCAATAATTTGCTGCATTCAGGAAAGTCATCTCATCACAAAGGACACACACAGACTCAAAGTCAGAGGATGGAAAGCAAGCTTCCAGGCAAATGGGCCACAAAAAAAGGTAGGAGTCATGACCTTAATATCAGACAAAACGACCTTTAAGCTATTAAAACATTTAAAAGATAGAGGACACTGCATAATGATAAAAGGTTCAATTCATCAACAAGAAATATCCATCCTAAACATATATGCACACACACAGAAGCAACAACATTTATAAAGTAACCACTAAGTAAACTAAAAACAGTGTTGACTTGAACACTATTATAGCTGGGGACTTAAATATCCCACTAAAAGTCCTAGATCAACTATTG
>NW_007260378.1:18368-48076 GCF_000164805.1 Carlito syrichta
CCAGTCTGGGCGAAAGAGTGAGACTCCAGCTCAAAAAAAAAAAAAAAAGATTATGCAGCTTCCAGACCAGCTCTACAGGAAACACTTAAAAAGATATTAAGCACAGAATAATGAAAAAAGGGCATGAATATGCATGTCCCAAGAGAGCAGAACACAAAATCAACACAGAATACATCACAACAGCAAACTTGAAAACATACACACATACATCAACCTAAACAATAGAAGAAAATAAAGAAAAATTTTTATAAGAACATCATGACAGGGATATACAATCACATATCAATAATCAGCCTGAACATGAATGGACTAAATGCACAACTGAAAAGACACAGAATGGCAAACTGGATTAAACAACTCATGACCCAATAATTTGCTGCATTCAGGAAAGTCATCTCACCACAAAGGACACACACAGACTCAAAGTCAGAGGATGGAAAACAAGTTTCCAGGCGAATGGGCCACAAAAAAAGGTAGGAGTCATGACCTTAATATCAGACAAAACGACCTTTAAGCTATTAAAACATTTAAAAGATAGAGGACACTGCATAATGATAAAAGGTTCAATTCATCAACAAGAAATATCCATCCTAAACATATATGCACACACACAGAAGCAACAACATTTATAAAGTAACCACTAAGTAAACTAAAAACAGTGTTGACTTGAACACTATTATAGCTGGGGACTTAAATATCCCACTAAAAGCCCTAGATCAATTATTGAGGCAAAAAATCAACAGAGATCTGGAGCCTAAACTTTACAATCAACCAAATGGACTTAATAGATATCTACAGAACACTCCACTGAACAACCACAGAATATATATTCTACTCATCACCACATGGAACATACTCCAACATCAATCACATCCTCAGCCACAAATAAAGCATAAACAAATTTCATAAGATTAAAATACTGCCATGCACCTTCTCAGACCACAGTGGAATGAAAATAAATATCAACACCAACAAAATCCTCCCCAAACCCAGAAACACATGGACACTAACAGCATGATGCTGAATGACTACTGGGTCAGCACAGAAATCAAAACAGAAATTAGAAGATTCCTGAAAGCAAATGAAAAGAAAGAAACATCCTGCCAAAATTTCTGGGATGCCATGAAAATGGTTCTAAGAGGAGAATTCATATCTCTACAAACACATATCAAGAAAATAGAAAGATCACAAGTTAACAGTCTAACAAATTACCTAAGGGAGCTGTAAAGACAAGACCACCAAAACCCTAACTTTAGTAAGGAATCCATCACCAAAATAAAAGCCCAAATATGAGACAAAGAAGAACATCATACAAAAAACCGAAACAAAAAACTCTCTCTTTGAAAGAATAAGGAAGATTGATGGACCCCCTAGCCAGAATGACAAAGAAAAAGCCCAAATAAATACAATCAGAAATGCAAAAAATCATATCACCCCTGACCCTGAAGAAATACAAAAAGTAATCAGAAATTACTATGCACACGTATGAAAACAAACTTGAAAACCTAAATGACATGGAGGACTTTCTGACTTCACACAACCTCCCAAGATTGAAACAAGAAGACATTGACACACTAAATAGACCAGAAATAACCCAGGAAATTGACTCCACTGTTAAAAAACAAAAACAGAAAAACCTATCTACAAAAAAGAAGCCCTGGAACACACAGCTTTCCAGCAGATTTCTGCAAAACATACAAGGAGGAGTTGATGTAATTATATTGAAAGTATTTCAGGCAACTGAGAAAGATGGAATTCTCCCCAAATCACTTTACAAAGCTAACATCACACTAATACCCAAACCAGGTAAAGATCCAACAAAAAAGAGAACTATGGGTCAGTATCCCTGATGAACATAGATATAAATATTCTCAGCAAGATTCTAGCAAATCAGATCCAACAACACATCTCAAAAACCATCCACTGAGACCAAGTAGGCTTCATCTCCAGGATGCAGGACTGATTCAACATCTATAAGACCATAAATGTAATTTAAAACATCAACAGATGTAAAAACAAGAACCACATGATTATATCATTAGATGCAGAAAAAGCTTTTGATAAAATCCAGCATCCCTTCTTGATAAAAACCCATAAACACCAAGGCATAGAAGAAATATACCTCTAAATAGTAAGTTCCATCTATGATAAACCCAGAGCCAAAATATTGCTAAATGGACAGAAACTGGAAACATTTTCCCTAAAAACTGGAACAAGACAAGGCTGCCTATTCTTACCCCTCTGGATCAACATTGTGTTGTAAGTCCTAGCTAGAGCAATTAGACAGGAGAAGAAAATCAGGGGAATCCAAATAGGGAAAGAAGAAGTTAAGTATCCCTTTTTGCGGACTATATAATCCTGTACCTTGAAAACCCAAGAGAATCTGTCAAAAACCTTCTTTCAATGATAAAGGACTTAGGTAAAATCTTGAGGTACAATATAATTGTGCAAAAGACAGTTGCATTCTTGTACACCAACAACAAGCAAGCAGAGAACCAAATAAAAAGCACAATCCCATTCACAATAGCCTCCCTGAAAAATGAAATACCTTGGCATCTTCCTAATCAGGGAAGTGAAAGAACTTTACAATGAAAACTACAAAACACTGCTCAAAGAAATCCAAGAAGATGCAAACAAATGGAAAAATATTTCATACTCATGAATAGGAAGAAGCAACATTGTTTAGAAGTCCATCCTACCAAAGGCAATCTATAGATTCAACACAATACCCATTATATTGCTAACATTCTTCCTCTCAGATCTGGAAATGGTTTAATAGAAATTTATATGGAAATATAAGTGACCACAAATAGCCAAAACAATCCTCAGCAAAAGAACAAAGCAGGAGGTATCACACTTCCAGACTTTAAACTTTATTATAATGCTACTATAATCAAAATAACCTGATATCTGTACAAGGATAGGCATATTGACCAATTGAATAGGATAGAGATTCCAGAAGCGAATCCTCAATGTCTTAACTAACTCATCTTTGACAAAGACTCCACCAACAACCATTGGAGAGAGGAGAACCTAATTCAGTAAATGGGAAAATTGGCTTACTACATGCAGAAGATTGAAACAGGACCCCTACTTATCACCATACACAAAAATCAACTCTAAATGTATCAAAGACCTAAATGTAAAACTTCAAACTATAGGAATCTTAGGAAAAGCAGGAGAAACCCTTATGAAAATTGGAACTGGCAGATCCTGATCAAAGCCTCAAGTGCCCATGCCATAAGAGATAAGATAGACAAGTGGGACCTCATCAAACGGAAACATTTCTGCAAAGCAAACGAAACCATCAAGAGAGTGGGGAGACAGCCCAAAGAATGAAAAAATATTTGCCAACTGTATATCTAACAAAAGCCTAACATCCATGATCTACACGAAACTCAAATGTGCCAAAAGGAAAGAAACAAACAGTCCATTAAAAAGTGGACAAAACATGATAGACACTTCTCAAAAGAAAGTATGTGGGTAGACATAAGACACATGAGAAATTTCTCAGCCTCATTAATCATCAGAGAAATGCAAATCAAAACCACATTGGGATACCACCTAACCCCAGTAAGAATGACCATCATTAATAAGACAAACAACAGACTTTCGGCAAGATGGCAATGGGGCAGCCTGGTCTATGAGATCCTCTGCAAAAGAGAACACAAGAAGAGTCTGGCTCTCTCCATGGGTGCTGCAGCTTCCATCATTGGAAGCTTGCTCTTCACGTGGAGCTCAGCCATCACCACCGCTGAAGCATCATGATGGTCTGGGTGGTCACTGCAGCCGCAGCTGCAGCCGCTGCCACTGTGGCAGCAATCACACATTGCACTGCCCATGCCTGAGGCGACCCATGACTTCAGACTGTGAAGCCCCTGCAAGCTAGATCTGCTGGGATTGCTGCTGCCACTACTGCCAACGTGACATCCTGCCAGGTTGTGGGTTTCCTCCAGTGTGCTATGAGGCTCCCATTGCCGGCTCACTACCATCTGGGGTGAGCAGCTGAGATAAACACCATCTGGAGCACTGAGATAGCACCACCTGCTGGGGATTCAAGGTAAAAACAGAAGCTTGATAGACACAGGCCAGATCTGAGTGGTGAACTGAGCACTGGTGAATTGAGTGGTGATCTGAACTGCCTTTCACAGCAGGCCAGGGCAAATGACCCCAACTGTGAAAAAATTTACCAGCCTGAAAAGACAGATATAAATCAGAGCTGAAAGGACATTGGACTTAAACAAAAAGTCTCAGAGTGTGCTTGATTGGTTCTGTTAGTTTACTGACTTGATTCTATTCCTTTTGTTTTGTACCTTTTTTCATCTCTCTGTAAACCCTATCTTTGTATAGAGGAATAGCATACCAATAAGGAGGTTGGTTAGCTTGTATATTAGAATCATTGTATGTTTTAGTTTTTTTTTGTATGGGAGTTGGTTAGTTTGTAGCCGTGGTTTATTGTTTTTATCTGTTTAGTTTCTGTCTCTTTCTCCATTTATTGATACACTCATCTGTTTTCCCTCTTACTCCTCTCTCCACCCCCCTCTTCCCTCCACTGTCCACTCCATTCTCTTCTCTCTGTTAGCCTCATTTAATTTCAGGGAGTAAACCTACAACCCCTCTGCATGGACAGATTCCAAGGCAGTGGGACAGGGGTTTCAGATTATCCATACACCTGTTGGTGGATACCAGGATCTGCAGATAGATTTCGAATCTCAGCTCCCCCCTTAAGTAAATCTCAAAACTGTAAAATAGACCACCCCCAACCTACAGTGCAACTCCAGGATTGAGCAAAGTAGGAGGGCATACATAAGGAAGAATAGGAGATTGAACAAACAGAAGTAAAAGCAACCCCTCTACCCCTGAATAACAGAATTAAAGAAGATGGTGAAGTGGAGGGAAGGAAAAAGTAGGGAGGGAAAAAACTGCACAAATGAAGAAAAACTGAAAGAAGACTATAGGTCTCACATAGACCCCTGGGAGATCAGACACTGAGAAAACAGACTCGAAACACAAACAATGAAGAGCTCCCAGAATGACTGGTCACATGCAACAAACCCAGAAATCAAGACATTAATGAGAGAATTTTAAAAACTGAGGAGAGACAAGAGGAAAATAGAAAGGAGCTGATGACAGAAATAACAGCAGTAAAGAATACTGTGATGGAAAAAAATAACAAACTAATGAGCATGGAAAGCAGAATTAGAGAAGCAGAAGAAAGAATTTCAGAGCTCGAAGACCAAACACAGAACTAACCCAAACTGTCAAAAAACATAGAAAAGAAGCTTAAAAAGACAGAAAAAAATCTTCAAGAGATGAATGATTACTTCAAGAGAAAAAACCTAAGAGTAATTGGCCTTCCTGAGGCAGAGGGAGAAACAGAGGTCACACTGGAACAAACATTTCATGAAATCATTCAAGAAAACTTCCCTCATCTCATCAATGATGCAAAAATTCAAACACAAGAGATTCAGAGAACCCCTGAAAGACTACAAATGATAAGACCAACTCCTAGACACATAATAATTCACCTAAACAACATAGGTATAAAAGAAAAAAATTTTAAAGGCAGCAAGACAAAAAAAAAAATGTCAGACTAACTACCAGGGAAGACGAAATAGAATAGCAGCAGATTTATCTACAGAAACCCTTCAGGCTAGGAGAGCTTGGAGCCCTATCTTCAAAGTTCTAAAAGATAAACAACTTCAACTGTAATAACCTACCCAGCTAAGCTAAGCTTCATTGGTGAGGGAGAATTGAAATCTTTCCCAGATATCCAATCCCTCAGAACCTATGCTGCCACAAAACATCTCTACAAGAAACAATTAAGAAAGTATTGAACACAGAAGAAAAAGAAAAAAGCACAACAACGTTCTTCACAAGAGTACAGGCAAAAGATTAAAAACACTCATGAACCAACTCCAAAACCAAAAGAAAGACAACACACAAAAGGAAGAACAACAATAATAACTCTGTAAGAACATTATGATAGAGATCAACTCTCACATATCAAAACTTAGCATGAATGTGAATGAAGTAAATGCACCACTGAAAAGACATAGAATGGCAAAATGGATAAAATATCACCAGGCAACAATTTATTGCCTTCAAGAGACTCACCTCACTAGAAATGATACTCACAGACTCAAAGTAAGAGGATGGGAAACAAATTTTCAGGCGAACAGAACACAAAAGAAAGGATGAGTCATGATCTTAATCTCAGACAAAATAACCTTTAAGCTATCAAAAACTGAAAAAGAAACAGATGGCCACTACATAATGATAAAAGGTTCAATCCACCAACGAGAAATATCCATCCTTAACATATATGCACCCAACATAGGAGCACCAACCTTCATAAAGCAGCTTCTAGGTAAACTAAAAAAAGATATTGACACTAACACGATCATAGCTGGGGACTTTAATACCCCACTCACAACCCTAGACAGATCATTAGGACAAAAAATCAGCAATGAGATTGAAAATCTCAATGTGACTCTTGACCAAATGGACTTAATTGATACCTTCAGAACACTCCATCCAAAGACCACAGAATATGCATTCTGCTCATCACCACATGGAGCATACTCTAAGATTGACCACATACTTGGCCATAAATCAACCATAAGCAAATTTTAAAGATCAAAATTTTGCCATGCATCTTCTCGTACCACAGTGGAATAAAAATAAACATCAATACCAGCAAGTTTCCCCCAAAATCCACAAAGGCATGGACACTAAACAGCACAATGCTAGGCAACTCCTGGGTCCATGAGGAAATCAAAACAGAGATTAAAAGATGCCTGGAAACAAATGAAAATGAAGAAACGTCTTACCAAAATCTCTGGGATGCCATGAAAGCTGTAGTAAGAGGGGAATTCATATCTCTACAGACACACATGAAGAAAATGGAAGGATCACAAATTAACAACCTAACAGGTGACTTAAGGAAGATGGAAAAGCAAGACCATCAAAATCCTAACTGCAGCAGAAGAATCCAGATCACCAAAATAATGGCTCAAATTCAGGACATAGAAGACAAAAAGATAATACAAAAAATCAATGAAAGAAAAAGCTGGTTCTTTGAAAGAATAAACAAGATTGATGCTCCCCTAGCTAGACTGACCAAGAAAAAGAGAGAAAAAGCCCAATTAAACAATCAGGAACACAAAAGATGAAGTCACATCTGACCCTGAAGAAATTCAAAAGATCATTAGAGACTACTATGGAAACAAACTTGAAAACCTTAAGGAAATGGAGAATTTCCTGATATCACACAACCTGCCTGGGTTGAAACAAGAAGAAATCAAGATCCTAAATAGACCAATAACAATCAAGGAAATTGATTATGTAATAAGAAAACTACCTACAAAAAAAAAGTCCTGGACCAGATGGCTTTCCAGCAGAATTCTATAAGACATTCAAGGAGGAGCTGATACCAATCTCACTGAAAGTATTCCAGGTGATTGAAAAAGATGGAAACCTCCCCAAATCATTTTATGAAGCTGACATCACATTGATACCCAAGTCAGCTAAAGACCCAACAAAAAAGAGAACTACAGGCCAATATATTTGATGAATATAGATGCTAAAATTCTCAACAGGATTCTAGCAAACTGGATTCAACAACCCATCGCAAAAATCATCCATCATAACCAAGTAGGCTTCATCTCAGGAACGCATGGCTGGTTCAACATTTGCAAGACAATAAATGTAATTAAATACATCAATAGATATCAGAACAAAAACCACATTATTATATCATTAGATGCAGAAAAAGCTTTTAATAAAATCCAGCAACGCTTCTTGATAAAAACCCTCGAAAATCTAGGCATACATGGAACATACCTCAAAATAGTAAGAACCATCTATGAGAAACCTACATCTAGCATACTCCTAAACAGACAAAAAGTGGAACCATTTCCCCTGAAAACTGGAACAAGATAAGGATGCCCACTCTCTCCCCTCCTGTTCAATATAGTATTGGAAGTCCTGGCTAGAGCAATCTGAAAAGAGAAGGCGATCAGGGGTATCCAAATAGGAAAAGAGGAAGTCAAGTTATCTCTCTTTGCAGATGACATGATTGTGTACCTTGAAAACCCAAGAGAATCTGTCAAAAGCCTCCTTGCACTGATAAAGGACTTTGGCAATGTCTCAGTGTATAAAATAAACACGCAAAAGACAATCACCTTTCTTTACACCAATAACAAACAAACAGAAACCCAATTGAGAAGCACAATGTCATTCACAATAGCCACACACAAAAATGAAATACCTTGGCATCTTCCTAACCAGGGATGTGAAAGACCTTTATAATGAAAACTACAAAATACTGCTCAAAGAAATCAAAGACGACACAAACATGTGGAAAAATAGCCCATGTTCATGGATTGTAAGAATCAACATTGTAAAGATGAACATCTTACCCAAGGCAATCTACAGATTTAATGCAAATTCAATCAAATTGCCAGCAACATTCTTCTCAGAGCTAGAAAAAACAATACAGGAATTCATATGGAAACACAAATGACCAACAATAACCAGATCAATTCTCAGTAAAAAAAAAACAACAAAAATAAAACCATGTGGTATCACATTACCAGACTTCAAACTTTACTATAAAGCTACAGTCATCAAAACAGATTGGTATTGGTACAGGAGCAGGCATATAGACCAATGGAATGGAGTTGAGATTACAGAAGCAAAACCTCAATTTCTCAACCAACTCATCTTTGACAAAGCCTCCACCACCTACCACTGGGGAGAGGAGAACCTATTCAGTAAATGGTGCTGGGAAAACTGGCTGACCACATGCAGAAGACCCCTCTCTATCCCCATACACAAAACTTAACTCTAAATAGATCAGAGACCTAAATGTAAAACCTCAAACCATAAGAACCTTAGAAAATGCAGGACACACCCTTATGGAAATTGGAACTGGCATCCAATTCCTGAACAAAACCAAAACGCATGGACCATAAGAGATAAGATAGACAAATGGGACCTCATTAAACTGGCAAGCTTCTGCAAAGTCAAAGAAATCATCAAGGGAGCAGGAAGACAGCCCACAGAGTGGAAAAAAGTATTTGCCAACTCCATGTTTGACAAAGGTCTAACATCTTGGATCTACTAGGAACTCAAACGTGCTGAAAAGAAAAAAACAAACAACCCCATTACAAAGTCAGCAAAAGATATGAACAGACACTTCACAAAAGCAGACATACAAGCAGCCAATAGACACATGAAGAAATGTTCAACCTTACTAATCATCAAGGAGATGCAAATTAAAACTACACTGAGATAACACCTAACTCTAGTCAGAATGACCATTATCAATAAATCAAAAAATAACAGATGCTGGAGAGGATGTGGTGAAAAGGGAACACTTCACTGCTGGTGGGAGTGTAAACTAGTGCAACCTCTGTGCAAAGCAGTGTGGCGATTCCTAAAAGCTCTAAATATTGACTTCCCGTATAACCCTGCAATCCCCCTACTGGAAATATAACCTGAAGTACTCAAATCACTCTATCAAAAAGATACCTGCACATGTATGTTTATTGCAGCATTATTCACAACAGCAAGAACCTGGAACCAACCATGGCTGGAACCAACCATCAAAAGAGGACTGGATTTTAAAAATGTGGTACATATATGCAGCGATAAAAAAGAACAAAATCATGAATTTTGCAGCAACTTGGATGGAACTAGAGTCTATAATACTGAGTGATCTTTCACAGCAACTAAGATCTGAGTATCACATGTTCTCACTCATAAGTGGACCTTGAACGTCTATCGTAATATTATAAGAAAGGATCAACAGTGGTGGGAATGTCTGGGGGGGACAGGGAGGGCAAGGGTGATGGGATTAACGGTAGTCAATATCTGTCTGGGGATGGGGGGATACCCCTTATCAACAAGGGTGCCCAAATGATGCATATTTGTATACCTAACCCTTAACTGTACCTCACAATTTTAAAATAAAAAAATGTTAAAAAATAATAATAATAGGGATCTAGGGTAAGGGTGGAGAGTTGGCTATTGGCTTCTCAGACAGATTCCATTTGACTCACCTACTTAGCAATGATCTTGGCTTCCAGTTAGCTCACTCTAAAGGTATTTTGAGTGATTTATTAGCTCCTGGGTCCCTCTGGATCTAAACTTGAACCTCTACAGGTATCTGAAAACTGTGATATCTCCCCCCCATGTTTCTTTCAGTGTAAAATGAGCTAGATACATTACATTGGGAATTTTAAAAGATCCTTTTAACTTTTCTATATTTCTGAGAGAACCATACTTTAAATATACCAATTAGATATGTCCATGAAGGTAAATGTGGGCTCTACTTTTAGAAATGATATAATAAATTATAATAATTAGCTCATTTTATTAGGAACTCAAGTTCTGTGTAATAATAAGACAGTACTTAAATCCTGAACAACTTTATAAGGAGAACTTGGGAAAGGCCCATGTTTTTACTAAGCTTCAATTGCCCCAATTGTAAAATTAAGTAAAAAGTGTACCTTAAGAACTCTATTTTGACACATTCTATGTTTGGTTTCCTATATCAATATAGAAAAAAGAAAACTCTTTATTACTAATGATAAATTCAGTTTTTTTCTCAAATACCAATATAGAAATTATTAGATATACATTAGATGTGTGTTTGTGTGAAACACAACTCATAGCAGTAGCCAACAGTTTTGAAAAAGCTATTTCAATTTTTCATAGCTCTTTGCCCTTTCACATCCAGCTTTCCACCTATCATTGAGTCCAGTTCTTCCTAGGTTATTTGACTATCTTACTATTAAGAAACACAGTGAGTCAGGCTCGGTGGCTCAGCCTGTAATCCTGCGCCTTTGGGAGGCTGAGGTGAGTGGATTACCTGAGCCCGCGGGTTCGAGACCCGCCTGGGCAGCGAGACCTCATCTCTACAATAAATCAAAAAATCAGCTGGGCGTGGGAGCACGCGCCTGTAATTCCGGCTACTTGGAAGGCTGAGGTGGAAGGTTCGCCAGAGCCCAGCAGGTCGAGGCTGCCATGGCCGGGAGCGGCCACTGCACTCCAGTCTGGGCGACTGAGTGAGACTCCAACTCAAAAAAAAAAAAAGAAACACAGTGAAATATTTTCCATTCTTAGTTAAATTTTCTCTAAGATTTGGAAATATGATACATGGTTTCATTCCTTGTCTTTTGTGATTGCAGATTTGGCCTCCTCATAATCATGACTTCAATTATCACTGAGCCTTATATTTATTAATCTACCCCAATACCTCTTCTCAGCTTCAGAGATCAATATCCAAATACCTAGTATCGGTTAAGGCAATTCAGAGTTTACATGCCCGAGATCAAATTCCCAATATCTTGGTCCCAAATCTGGTCCTTGTCCTGGGTGCTTCATCTTGGTATATGACACTCCTATCCATTCTACTATGCAAATCAAATACTAATATTCATCTTGACCTCTTTGTCTTCCTTATTCTTCAACTTTATATCTAATTTACCTCTAACAGTCACTTGATTTATACTTTTCCTTCCATCTCCATTGCCATCTTTCAATCTCAACTAGTATCATTTATTTTCTAAGACCATTAAAATAGAATACTAATTAAACTCTAATAAAGTTCTTGAAATACAAACCCCATTGAACAATCACACTGATTCCAAAAACTTCAACTACTTTCAAAAATTAAAATAAAGGTGGAATTTCATATAGTAGTCTCTGGCTCTTACATGATCTGACTTAGGCTTTCCTCTCCAGTTCTGTTCTCCTCTCCTTCAGTCCCACTTTTGTTCTGGCCACAATAGCTTTCATTCATTTCCTCTGATATTTTAAGTTTTCTGCTGCCTGTAAACATGGAACTTTGTTTCTTCCTCCTTAACTGCTGTCCTTACTTGATGCCCCTTTTGCCAATCCTTACTTGGAAATTCAAACTAAGCATCATTTACCTGGGAAACTTTCACTGAACCTGAACTTTGTTGGGTTTTTCTTTATATTCTCTCAATGTTGTACTACCCTATTTGGAAGGAATTTTCACAATTTATGATTATGTGACCCTCTGTATAACTATTTGAGGTGTCTCTCCTAAAAGATTATAAGCTCTGTGAGAATAGGAACTATGTCTATTTTACTTATCACTGTGTTCCTGCAGCCTAGCACAGGTCTTATTATAAAAAATGAAATAAATATTTTTAAATTAACTTATACATCAGTCAATAAAAGTGCCTTATACAATATATTACAAGCACACAAAAACAACTTAAACCAGATAGGCAAAAAAAAAAACTTTTAATGCCTTGTTTTGACTCATCCAGGTCTTGCAACTAACTATTTTTTTTTTTTGAGTCAGAGTTTCACTCTGTCACTTAGGTTCGAGTGTGCTACCACACAGATGGCTGTCACAGTCTCTACCTGGTGGGCTCAGGCAATCCATCCGCCTCAGCCTTCCAAGTAGCTGCACCTATAGACATGCACCACCATGACCAGCTAATTTTTAAAATTTATCGTGTAGACAAGGTCTCACCAAGTTGCTTGAGATAACCAGACAATCCTTTTACCTCTACCTCCTAAAGTGTTGCAATTACAGGCATGAGCCACTAATCTCATTACTCCTCATCTGACCTACAGAGATCATCTGTTTAACACAGTCATTTAAACAGATGAGAAAATCAAGACTCCTCAGACTCATACAATTATCTCTCTAAATTTTAGCAGTGAGTGAATAAAGGATCATCACAGTCTTTCACAGCAATGATATTCCAACATTCTTATGCATATTTATTTATATTGTGCCAAGTACTATTCCAAGATGTATATATTAGCATATTTCATGATCACACAAATCCTATAAATGCTATTATTATCCCTATTTACTAAGGTGGAAGCTCAAGTCTAGAGAGGTTGGGCATCTTGCTCAAGCTCATACACTGACAAAATGGCAGAGTCTTGACTTTTATGAACTCCAGAACCATAACCACTAATTTGCACTTTTCTTCCTTGCTCTTCTCTAAACACAAGGATACAGGTTTTTAATAGACTTCATTTTCCAAGAATGCTTGATGGCTGGATTCAATTGCACACAGCCAATGGAAAACTGTAAAAGGATATCAGCAGGAGAAGTGGGAAGCCAGGGTGCTTTGTCCCAGCTTCTGCACTTTGTCCCTGACAGTAGCTGCATCTTTTCCCCCAGATACCTCCAGCCTCTCATCCACAATCTAGCTTTCATGAGCTTTTGAGTTCTTTCTGTGTCCCTCAAGCCATTGAGGTGCTGGTAGGATGGCACTGTTGTGAGATACCAGGTGCTCACTATTCCTTGTTTATTCATATCTCTTTACTTGAACTATTGGGGTTGACTCTTCACAGGAATCTGATAAATAACTTTCATAGTCCATTGCAATTTATCCCACTTTTTCATTGGTAATTATTTGTGAATTTCTTAGAAATAAATTATAATCTGTATATAGGTGATGATGTGTACATTCTAAGACCTTTGGGGGGGAAATTAAGCACTTAAGCCAAGATTTTATAAAAAATGAACAGAATCTCTATCCTTAGAAATGAGAAAGTACACTGTAGAATGCATTGATCTTTACAAACTGTTTAAAATATTAACTTCACATTTTACTCATATGATCAAAATAATATATATGAAGTAAAATATATATGATATGATGAAGAATAAAGGATCTCCTGACAATTGTCAGCTGAGATCTGGTCTGGCACTAAAAGCTAAAGCATGGTAATCTGTCACAGAATATCAATAATTCCAGCGAACATCATCATGAGAAAAGTTTACTTGGCAACTGTGATTAAGCAAGACAAAAACAAGATCACTCAGCACCAGTGCTGGAGAGCACACTACATCAAGAACACTATCCAAACCACAGAAATGGTCTAACATCCTTCTCACGTGGCTGCTACTTATTTACTAACCATAGCCTTAGCCCTTTTCCATTTTTCCACATTCTAAATAAGAACAATTAATATACCTAATACCAAATTTATACCACAGTCTAACCACACTCAATACAAAGAGAAACCATGATTTCTTGAACCCTCCCCTAAATGCCTAATACGGGCCTAAATCCTGTAGCATATCCCTCTTTAAACTCTTAAGATGCTCCTATTTTCCATGGTGTGAAGTTTCTCTCTTTGATAAGCAACAGCAACACAACTTTGACTACATATTTTTTCTTGGTAGTCTTTTCCTGGAGAACATGAGTGTATATAAAGGTGTAAAATCTGAAATTTACTTCAAAATAATATTGGAATATTATCCTAATTTTATATTTGTTTGAAAATATCTATAAAATAAGTTTTAAAAGGTTTGTTATATAGTAATGAGCATATTAAGAAAGATGAATCAAAATAGAAAACCAAGAAATAAAGCCACATAGTGACAACCAACTGATCTTTGACAAAGTCAACACACATAAACACTAAGGAAATGACACCTTGTTCAATTACTGGTGCTGGGAAAACTTACTAGTCATATGCTGAAGAATAAAACTGGACACCTTCCTCTCACCATATAGAAAAATTAAGTCAAGCTGGATTACAGACTTACATGCAAGACCCAAAACTATAAAAATCCTAGAAGAAAACCTAGGAAAAACTCTTCTGCCCATTGACAAAGGCAAATAGTTTATGACTAAGTCTCCAAAAGCAAATGTAACAATAACAAAAATAAGCAAATGGGACTTAATTACACTAAAAAGCTTCTGCACAGTACAAGAAATAATCAGCAGAGTTGAACAGAGAACCTACAGAATGGAAGAATATATTTGCAAACTATCCCTCAGACAAAGGACTAATATCCAGAATTACAAAAAACTCAAACAAATTAACATGAAAAAAGCAAACAACCTCATCCAAAAAATGGCCAAAAAACATGAGTAGACACTTCTCAAAGGAAGACAGACACGTGACCAACAAACATATGAAAAAAATGCTCAACTTCTTTAATCATCAAAGAAATGCAAATTACAACAACGAGAATGGTTTCTATTTTTAACAATCACTGAAGAACAGATGTTGGTGGGGTTACAGAGAAAAGAGAACACTCATACACTCTTGGTGGGATTGCAAACCAGTTCAACCTCTATGGAAAACAGTGCGAAGATTTTTTCAAAGACTTAAAGAAAAAGAATAACCATTTGATCTGGGGATTCCCACTGTTAAGGATACACCTAAAGGAAAAGAAATAATAACATAAAAAAGATACATGTATGCATATGTTCATTGCTGCACTTTTTACAATAACAAAATTATGGAGCCAACCTATGTGCCCACCAATGATTGGATTAAAAAATTGCGGTATCAATAACACCATGGAATATTACACAGCTATAAAAAATATCAATATCATGTCCTTTGCAGCAACATGAATGTAGCTGGAGAACATCGTCCTAAGTGAACTAACTCAGAAAAACAAAAACAAAGTACAGCCTGTTCTCACTTATATATGGAAGCTGAATGGCAACAGAGATGGAAATAATAAACACTAGCAACACTAAATAAATACATAAATAAACTTTAAAAAGGAGGTGAGAGGCCAGGAGGGAGGCTAGGATTCAGACATTAACCATTGGGCTTAATGTTTACTATCTGGGGAATGGTTGACCTGAAGCCCAATTTCTACTACAGAACAATATGTCCACATTATAAACATGCATATGCACTCTCTGAATCTAAAGTAAAATAAAATTATATTTTTAAAAAGACAGAAAAGATTAAAGTTATACAAAGTGTGTCCTATAAATTTGATAATTATTTTTGTTCTTACAAGGACTCTGAAGAAAGATTAAAAATTTGTAAATAGTTATATATGTTTAAGGTTTTAAATATTAGTACATCTCTATTAAATGTATGACCTACAGATACTGGTAAATCTGCACAAAGAAAACATACAACAGACATATTTAAAGAAAAAAGAGACACGTTTCACAAGTTTTGTGATCAACAAAATCCAAGGAAATCAATGAATCAATATTTAAATTTCACCAAAAATGGAACCCCTATGAACTGCAGGTATGAATTTTTAAAATGCAATGGAAAAATTATTTATAGTGTGAAATCTATTATATAATGTGCATATTGAATTTAGATATCAAAAATATTCAAATAAAAAGGCACTAAAGCCGGGCTTGGTGGCTCAGCCTATAATCCCAGTGCTTTGGGAGGCTGAGGTGAGTGGATTGCCTGAGTCTGCGGGTTCATGACCCTCCTGGGCAACTTGGCGAGACCTCATCTCTACAATAAATAAAAAATTAACTCGGCATGGTAGCGCATACCTGTAGTTCCGGCTACTTGGAAGGCTGAGGTGGAAGGATCGCCAAGCCCAGCAGGTTGAGGCTGCAGTGGCCATGAGCATGCCACTGCACTCCAGTCTGGGTGACAGAGTGAGACTCCAACTCAAAAAAAAAGGCACTAAAGAAATAGAATGTTTTGGCTTAGAAATATAATATTTCACACTCCGACGCTTTTCTTTTGAATAGCTTTCAATTTATTCCACTATTTGTTTAAAATCATAAGAATAATAAACTGAGTTTCCACAACTGAAGTAAAGTGAAAACTGGCTCAAGTACCTACCCTGAGAAAGCTCATAGTCTAATGAGGGAGACAGTTATGAAAGCAATTATAGTATTAAAAATTTAACAGTGACTTTGGAAAGCACAGAGAGTATACTGAGTAATGATTGAGGATCAGGTAAAGATCAGGTGAGGAGAAGTATGGTAAAAGTTATTCCAAGAAGTTAACTTTTGAGCTTGTAATTTGAAGGAAGAGGAGGTGTAAAATGTTAAAAAGTATTTAAGTGACACAGCAAGTGCAGAGACAAGATGTGCAGCCAACCAGTGAAAGAGAGGAAGTTTTGGGGTTGGCAAGAGGATAATAGCAGGGGTAGAAGTTGCAAAGCAAAGACCATGCCATACAGAGCCATGTAAGTCATACTCACTAGTGTGGTCTAGGTCCTGTAGTAGACAGACGCAATGAAATATATTAGATACAAGACTTATGAAATCAGAAGTAGCATTTTCAAGTGGTCCTTCAAGAAAACAGGGGCTTAACATGATAAAATACCAGATAGTAATTCTGTAAAAGACTGATATGTGGAAAATTAATTTTAAAAGTATAAACATATAAATATCTAGTAAATCACAACCTGTGTATATGAAACTTTAAAAAAATGAAAAATATTAGAGATGTAGTATTTAGTTTACCCTGGATTGTGTTGTTGGATTTGTAAAGAAGTGGGAATACTGTCTGAGAAATATAATGTAATATTATATGAGAACCTGACATCAGATAATGCCCTTTGTGCTTATAATATATGAATATTGTTGTAAATAGAATTGTATTTGCTAGTATGAGTCACTGCTAATACACAGGGAGTGTGCCTTAACACTGTTCTAGAGCACTTCATGAATTATATTAAAATTCTTTTGGATAAGGCTATATGATTTCAACATGGATGGCCAGGACCAAAAGGCTGCCACCTGTGTTAAATGAAGAAATTAATTTGGGTTCCAGTGCCCTAATATTTACCTGGGGGATTGTTGGGGTGATGGTGAGCCAGTGCCAGGCAGTTTAGCAGATTTGCAGGCTTCCATAAGTGGCCACCATTTGTAAGCCAAGTGTTCTGTCCTCTCTATTGAAGACAGTGCACCTGCTTCCCAGTGGTTTTCTGGCCTGCACAGTTGACAAGGTCCAGGAGGTTAAGGCCTTTTGGGGACAACTGTGCTTTCACTGCCCCCACAGACTGCACCCATAAACAATGGTTGTGCAGGTTTGTTCTTACCAGGTGTCTGATGGGCAGTTGAAGTTTTGTCACTAATAATGACTGCCAACTGGGGTACCTCTTTGGCCCTCTGGTTCTGCAGCCCTCCATGTTGGCACCCTGTTGCTTTTCTAGTGTCTCAACTAGAAAAAAACTCAAAAGTTCTTTTGTAATAGGCTACATATAAGACATTTTGATTATTTCTGTTTGTAACAGTTTGATGTAAAAAACCTTTGGAGTGAACAGACTATATGGATGTGAAATGACCTTTGCCTACGTGTTTATAATTATGAACAGGCAAAGTTGTTAAAAACTCTTATGCATTACTAAATTGTAGTCTTAGTTGTAAGATGTGGACAATTAGGTGAGAGTGATCAGTTCCCATCCTCACTGTGTCCACACAGAGTACCCAGTATTTTACCCATCCGGCAGGAGAAGTACTAGGCTTAGGAAAAGTGACTTAACCAGGTGGGAACGGCCAGTTCCCAAACCTTACCATGTCATGCAGGGTGTTTAGTATTTAAAGTTTTACCTTTCTCATAAGAGGGTATCAGTTAGGCACAACAGGTGATTTAACCTTTTGTTTATAAAATACAACTTTAGCAAGTATGATAAAACAAACAGTGGTATTATTTAGCACTAATGTTAACACATGGTAAAGTTGGAAGTAAAATTTTACTAGAACACTTGCAAATTTAGTTGGAAAAGTAGATTAAAATTACAATTGACCTTTTTTTGTAGTTAGTTAACAGGATTAATTTACATGATCCCTTTACTTCCATCTGGGAAGAAGTTTGATATAGCCCCAGTTTAGATATAACCTGAGATTATAAAAAAACAAGCAAGAACCCCAATTTCTTTTTGTCATGGCCATTCCCTAAGGAGAGACCTATTAAGTCATGTGGAAACCTGAATGGGCTAAGTACACATTGGGGTAGTGACTTGCTGCAGCAAGCAGGGCTGCTTCCAGGGGGTTATCAAGCAGTCAGGGGAAAGGAGTGAGAAGGCTGGAGGCTGGGGTCAGGTGCTGTGGCCCTTGGCACCAGCCCCTTCCCCAAAGGTAAAAGAGAAGCGAGATTGGAGGCCAGGGCTAGGTGTCACAGAATAGATGCCAGTCCCTCCCCCACAGGTTAAGGTGGAGGGCAAGAAGGAAGAGAAGGAAGGGAAACTGATAGAGAGTGGAGTAGCAAAAGCAGATTTCAAGAGAGATAGGAGAAGTTAAATCAGCTGGGTCAGCATTTGAGTTGTTAGAGGGAAAGCAGGAATCAGAAATGCAGAAGGAATAGGAGAGTATGAAGGAGGTGAAAAATTTTTTGAGGGAGGGGCAGCTAAGTAAGTAGGATGATGAGTCTATGGGCAATGGGATCTGGGGAGTCAGTCCAAAAATATGACAGGAAGAATGAATACCTAGGTGGTGAGCTAACTTATAAAAGGCCTGAATATATGGGATCTCAAGGTATTTGCCATTTTTTTAAAAGTACAAATCAAGCTTCAAAAGGCTGTTAGGAGCTAGGTAGCCACCCTCTGGCCAGGTTTCACCATGCCCCAGCTTATATTGTGGAATTTCCCCGTACTTGACCACCAGATGAAAAGGTCAGCTGGGGCAAAGTGGGCCAGAGCCAGCACCAGGGAAAAGGAAACAAGGATACAGTTGGTATGGGCTCTTGGTTTCATGGATTTGTTTCTGGGCCTTAACCCATCCAGATCCCCTGCCAGTTATCCCCTACAGGTTCAAAGGAATCAGCACAAAGGATGTGAGTCACAAGGGAGAGAGCATCCTCCCATCCCTGTGCCCACTGGAGCTTGCAGAACACTATGTTCCACCATGTCTTAGAAGGCCTGGTACCAGAACTTCTGGCAATTGAGTCCTAGATCCCTGCTAGGTATCTCCCAAGACGTGAACCAGGAAAAGCCTGAGAGACCCAGAAACTCATCTGAACAACAAAATTGGGGGGCTACAAGAGCACACATTCAAAAATGTGGGTGTATGGATGATAAATGAGGGATAACTCACGAGAGGCACAGAAAGACATACCATTCGGCTGTTGGAGTTTCAAGGTCCTCCATGGAGTCACTTGTCAACCAGAAAAGAAAAGAGCAAAGAAACCAAGCACTTTGTCTCCCACCTATACAGGCACTGGCAGTCCAAACTCTTTCAGGGGCCCTCTAGCCTCCCTAGGGAGTAGCCCTAGGCAGAGACCATCAGTTGTCCTCCAAGATCCAGCTCAGTCCATGGGGAAACTCAGAAATCTTGGCTAGAAGGAAGTAAAGAGTTACCCTTAGCCCCTCGCCTGCAGCAGTGTGATGTTTTTTCCCTGAGAGCTTCCAGCATGCTGAAGTGTAGCCTCAGCCAGAGCTTTCAGTTGCAACCAGGTTCCAACACAGTCCACAGATGGTCACCAGTTAGGAAATACGGACGAAAAGAGAGAGAAAGAGAGATAAGTATCTCAGTGAAACCTCCAGAAAATATTACGGCATGGATAGGGTGAGGGTGGATGGGTGGAGAGAGAGACGCAGGGGCACAGCACCACCAAAGCCAGCACGCCAGAGGTGTGCACTGGCAACCCAGAGATCCAAGTAATGCAAAGAATTGCAACACACAAAGAGACAAAGAAAGAAAAGTTTACTTAAAGTAAATTAGACAAAGCGAAAGGAGAGAGAAGATTCTCCTCCCCAAGGTGAGTGAGGGGGCCAAAGCCAGGAAGCCTGGCAACAGCCATAGCTCAAAGAGCACATAGTCACACCAGAGTCTAGCAAGGCAATGTGGCCCATGAAATCAGTTTTACCACAGGCTGGTTGATATGAACAAGAGCTAAATTTCTACGGCATATTTCTGGTAACAAAAACATCACCAATATTCTAAGTTAATATCAAAGCACTTCTAATGTTGAACATTAAAATAAATGTGAACTATATCTACATTTAACAAAGACTACTAAAAACAAGTAAGAATTATTTACCTACTTATCCCAGTACAGTGTCGTAGGTGGCCAGATCCCATTCCAGTAGCTCAGGACACAAGGTGGGATAGCCTTCAGGGTGTCCTGTTTTCCCTTCCTCCCAACCTTTTCCTGAAACTGACCTCAGATCAGCCTATCAGAGCACAGGAGAGGCACTTTTTCAGCATGGAATCTTCAGGAAGCTTTGTCCAGAATTCTCCCCAGCTCCAGCCCCACTTCCTCTGCTCCCACTAGCAGAGCCCAAGAGAAGTAAAATCTGAAGCCACTCAAGCTACTTCTCTGCCTGAAGGCCTTTGTGCTTACTTTTTCCTCTGTGTGGAATGTCTTTCCCAGACTTTTACCAGGGGCTTCTGTTCAAAGGGCCCTTTGCCAGTCACCAGAACCAAGCACTGCATGTGTGCATGCATGTGCACGCATGCACACACAAACACACACACACACACAAACACACAAGCATGCTCTGTGCTGGAGACCCCTCCTTGAGGGATGCCAACTCCTGCCTTCCCCTTGTTACACTTGAGATCCAAGTCAATATTGGTTGGAAAACAATAATAAAAACAAAGTCGTTTACCCAGCCTGGATATTCTGATGCAGAACTCATAGATGGGTACATCTTCAATGCCTTGTCACTTGGTCCCTTCCAATGGTGACTCACTGTTCTTAAGAAAGGACTACATGTTCACCTTTTCATTAGCCCAGCCAGCTCCTACATTTCTACCCATGACCCCAGCTAAGGGGCCAGGGCCTCTTGGTCTCCTGACCACCTTCTGTTCCAGGGGACATTTTTTAATCATTCTCCTCTCCTTGTATCCAGCACCATAACCCACCACAAAGTGGCCCTTCTTATTCTCCTGGAGGAAGGAAACCTTCTAGCTTTCCAAGATGGCACTCCTGTGCACAGAGACATGGCCCCGCTCTAATGACCTCTGGGATGCAAAAGAAGCCATTTCCCCTATCAATGCAGGAAGCCCAAATAAAAGTTGTCATAGAAGTTCCACAAAACAGAGACTTCTTTTCCAGGTCTGGCCTAGAGATCTGGACCCATCCTCCCACTAGGACCAACCATCTCCTCATGTAAAGTAGGAATTTTAAATGTACAACACAGCATTGTGAGCTACAGGTACTGTATTGGGCACTGAATCTCAAAGTCACTCATCTTCCATCACTGAAATTTATACCAGTTAGAAAGCAAGACCCTGCGTCCTCTCCCTGGCCCCTGGTAACTCCCCCGCTTCCTGCCTCTGTGAGTGTGACTACTGGAGGGGCCTCATCTCAGCAGAATCCTACAGGACATGTTCTTTGTGCCTGGCTCATCTCACTGGCACCCTGTCCTCCAGGTTTATCATGTTGTTGAAATGGCAGGTCTTGCATTCAAGGTCAGTAATGATCCCTTGGGTAGATGGACCATGATCTTTATCCATCCTGAGTGGACACTCAGGAGGCTGTGGGAACAATGGGGTGGTGTCCTTGGCCACTGCAAGGTCCCAAGGGGATGGGACAGTTAGTGGCAAGTCCTGAGCATGGCTGTGACCCAGTGGATGTGTCCAGGGAATCTCCAAGATACTGTAGCCTGTGTGTGAATGAGATGAAGGGTTAAAGGTGCAAGAGCATAAGGCCAGTGATGGGGCAATTGGAGGCCGCGGGAAAGCTTCTTAGAGGAAAGAGGGGCTGCAAGGACAAGTGCCTCTCTCATTTCAGTTTGGTGATCACAGCAGACACCAGAGGTGAAGAGGACAAACTTCAGGGGCCCACCTGACACCCAAGCAACTCAAGTTAATACCCCAGAGGTGAGTCCACCTGCCATGTTCCTGGCTTTCTCCTAGTTCTTGGCCAGTAACCAGGGGGCCTGGTCATTGGGGCCTGATCTTTGGGGGCCATCCACAGAAGGGCAGTTTGCAGGAGGTATCTATGTAGAGGACTGGTCAGCAGGGACCTGGTATGTGAAGATCTGATTGGTGAGAATCTAATAATCAGGGCCAGGCATCAGGTTCATCAGTGGGGCTCTGGTCTGTAAGGTTTTGCTCTGTGAAAGTCTTGCCTGTAGGGTTCTGGTCTGTGGGGGTCTGGTCTTTGGAGTCTGCTCTGTGTGAGTCTGGTCTGTGGGGTGCTGACCTGTGGGGGTTTAGTATGTGGGGTCCTGAGCAGTGGGGGCCTTGTCTGTGGGAACCTGGTAAGAAGGGGCCTGGTCACTGGGTCCCTTGTCATCAGGGCTTCCTCCTCCTCTTGGCCCTGCATGAAGAGGCAGGGTAGGAGGACCTAGTGCACATTGGTTCTATTGTTTCATAAACCATACCATTTACAACCAAACAGTGTTTCACCATTACTAGAGTATCAAGTAAGGTCTGTGGGGACCAGAGAGTCCCAGGAAAGATACAGGGGTCAAGAGAGATTGGGCCTCCCAGACAAATGGAGAAGACCTAGGACAGAGATAGAGATCCCAGACTGGGCCTGGCTAGGAAAGTCATGGGATTCTCCCATGGTTCATTTTCCTTCCTTGGAAGGAACACAGGCTCTAGAACAGAGACCACCTCCAGTTGCTGAAAACTAAAGAAAATGTGTCCTTTAGGGGAAGGAGGGCATCCCAGCCAACACTTGGTTCTGCCCTTTAGAAAAGGGTCTGCAGCCGGGCTCAGTGGCTCAGCCTATAATCCCGCACCTTTGGGAGGCTGAGGTGAATGGATTGCCTGAGCCTGCGGGTTCGAGACCCACCTGGGCAACTTGGCGAGACCTCATCTCTACAATAAAATAAAAAATTAGCCGGGCGTGGTAGCGCGCGCCTGTAGTTCCAGCTACTTGGAAGGCTGAGGTGGAAGGATCACCGGAGCCCAGCAGGTCGAGGCTGCAGTGGCCAGGAGCAGCCACTGCACTCTAGTATGGGCGACAGAGTGAGACTCCAACTCAAAAAAAAAGAAAAGAAAAGAAAAGGGTCTGTAGAGGGACCTGGAACAGGGAGGTTTTCAGGGCAGCCCAGGAGGCCCTCAGCACATCTGCTTCTTCCATCAAGACAGAGAAAGTGCAGACCTCAAGATGACCACCCTGCATTGGTTCAGGAAGTGCTTCATTGACAAGATAAGGAGGTCCAGGAAGAACCCAGGACACAGACTGTCCTGTCCCTCTGGCTCCCCAAGAAGGACTCTGATTTCCTCATCCCCAGGAGATACGGGCATGGCCCCACAATGATAAGCCTTATCCAAGAGGGCATCCCAGGGCAGTCTGAACTCAGGCTCAGCAGCCAGGGTACACTGGGCAGGACACATCTCAAGATAGCCCAAGGAAGCCCCAGGTCCTTGGGAAGCTTCTTCCTGCAAAAGCCCAATCCTTGCTGAGAGAAGTCCATACATCAGAAGCTGGAGGCTCTTGTCTGACCAGCCTCATAATTGTCTCTTCCCCGGTGGAGGGGCCTCTGACCCTACAGATGGAGGCCCCAGAGTGCTCTGCTCAAACCAAGGGTCCCAGCCTGGAAGGACCAGGTCCTCTCTCATTTCGTGTTCCCACAGAAGCCATTCAGTCTCACACTGAGAACATGAGATGTCTATAATTTGGAAGGAAGGACAGAAGGCACTTACCGACATGGCATACATAAAATTCAAGAGCTACAGAAATAAGTCCCTGTGTTCCTGAGGGTGCCTAGGAAAACATGCAGGACAGACCCTGACTCCCTGAGTGTATCTCACACTGTTCACTGGACCATGTGCCCTGGTCTGGAAGGAGGAGTAGCCAGGTCAGGCCTGTAAACTGGGAAGGACCCTGTAAGTCCTCCCAGACATGGAGCCCAATCCCAGAGAGAGGTGAGTGGTGACACTTTTGTACTTGGGCACCCTTGATTGTGGCCTCCATGCACAATTGGGCCCAAGAAATGGCCAGAGAATGATCTGGCACTGCCCAGAAGATGAAGATCAGAAAGGAACAAGGTACAGTCAATGAACCTTTCAGTGGCCTCTCCCAACTCCTTCCATAAAACATATCTTGAGATTTTAATATAAAGAGAGATTGTGGATGCTGACAAGATGGTGACCGGACAGGTAGGACTGTGAGAGTCTCCACAAAGGCAAGTGTCCATAAAGACTCTCTGTGTGAGTAGGTGTGTGCTGGTGGGAAAGTGAAAGTCCACTGGAGGGAAGACTTGGGTTCGTGTACCCAGGGCCCCCTCTGAAGGTGACTACAAGCCCCCACCACCCCGAGATTGGAGCCATGGGTGCGCAAGATCATCTGCTGTTCACAGGACTCTCCTGAGAAAAGCCTGCCAAATCCATCTGATTCTCATCACCTGGTGCCTGGCCCACACCATCACCTGTTATAGCAAATCAGTTGGAATCCCAGATCCGATCAGTGGAAAGAGAGGAGAGCTTGAGAGGAGCCCTATGCCTGGTGAGGAAACGCAGACCACAGTCATTTTCTCTGTCCCAGGACCAGACAGAGACCTGCATTGCCCCGCCCAGCTCTGCCCAGCCTCCAACTTGGGACCTAAGGTAATCTCAACAAACTGGGAGAGACAGAAGCTACTCCCCCATGCTGGATCAGACACAAGTGAGATCTGAGTGGCAGACTTGACAAGCAACAAGTCTGGTGAGTCCATATCTGATCCACCCTTCTTCCACAGTAGGCCTGGGGCATATGATCCAAACTGTGAGCAACTCAATCAGCCTGCACTGAGAGTTAGAGATCAGAGCTGAAAGAACATTGGACTTACAGGAACAACTTCACAGTGAGTTCGGCTCCTTGTTTTTATTTTTATTTATTTATTTATTTATTTGTCTGCTCATTTTTGTTTTTTTAGTCTTCTCTCTTTCTGTTTTTGATAACATTTTCATACTTGCTTTGTTTCTGTTATTTTACTGGTTTTTTTCTTTAGACTTCCTGTTTGTATATGGAAAGAGTACATCAATAGGGAGGTTTTTGTTGGTTTGTGTGTTTGTATGAGTCTGTATGTTTTAGTTTTTTGTTTTTTTTTTACTCTTTTCTGTCTTTGTGTCTCTTTTCATTTGTTAGTTGGTATGCCTGTCTGTTTTCCCTAATGCTCTTCTCTCTCTCCACCTTCCTCTTGCCCCCACTCCTTCCTTTTTTCATAATTTTGCTTTTTCTCATCTCATTTTGCTTTCAGGGAGCAAATTCTATACCCCCACTGCATGGTCAGATTGTAAGGTAGTGGGAAGTGCTTTCCATAGTGCCCATACACCTGACAGTGGATACTGGGATATGCAGATAGATTTTGAATCACAGCTTCCCCCTCAATTAAACCTCAAAACTAAAAAAAGTACAGTCCCCAACACATACTCCAGCTTCAGAATTGAAAAAAGTCAGAGAATACAACAACAACTCTATAAGAATCTCATGACAGGGATCAACTCTCACATTTCAATAATTAACCTGAATGTGAATGGACTAAATGTACCACTGGAAAGACACAGAATGGCAAAATGGATAAAATATCATGAGGCAACAATATATTGTCTCCAAGAGACACATCTCACCAGAAGGGACACTCACAGACTCAAAGCAAGAGGATGGGAAGCAAAATTTCAGGCAGAACACAAAAGAAAGCAGGAGTTGCCATCTTAATATCAAACAAAATACCTTATAAGGTATCAAAAATTTAAAAAGATACAGAAGGTCAACAAGAAATATACATCCTAGCCGGGCATGGTAGCACACACCTGTAGTTCCAGCTACTTGGAAGGCTGAGGTGGAAGGATTGCTGGAGCCCAGTAGGTTGAGGCGGCAGTGGCTGGGAGTAGCCACTGCACTCCAGTCTGGATGACAGAGTGAGACTCCAACTCAAAAAAAAAAAAAATCCATCCTAAACATATATGCACCCAACATAAGAGCACTAACTTTCATAAAGCAGCTTCTAGGCAAACTTTAAAAAGATATTGATTCTAACACTATCATAGCTGGGGACTTTAATACCCCACTCACAACCCTAGACAGATAATCAAGACAAAAAATCAGCAAGGAGATCCAGAACCTCAGTATGACTCTTGACCAAATGGATTTAATGGATATCTACAGAACGTTTCACCCAATGACCACAGATTATACATTCTACTCATCACCACATGGAACGTACTCTAAGATCAACCACATCCTTGGCCATAAATCAAGCATTAACAAATTTCTAAGATTGAAATTCTGTCATGCACCTTCTCAGACCACAGTGGAATAAAAATAAATATCAACACCAACAAAGTTACCCAAAACCCCACAAAGACATGGACATTAAACAACATGATGCTAAGCAACTCCCGGGTCAACAGGGAAAGCAAAACAGAGATTAAAAGATACATGGGAGGTGAGTGGATTGCCTGATCCTGTAGGTTCAAGACCCATCTGGGCAGTGAGACCTCATCTACAATAAATCAAAAAATCAGCCGGGCGTGGTAGCGCAGGCCTGTAATTCCGGCTACTTGGAAGGCTGAGGCGGAAGGATCGCCGGAGCCCAGCAGGTTGAGGCTGCGGTGGCTGGGAGCAGCCACTGTACTCCAGTCTGGGCGACAGAGTGAGACTCCAACTCAAAAAAAAAAAAAGATACATGGTGGTTCAGCCTATAATCCCAGGACTTTGGGAGGCCGAGGTGAGTGGATTGCCTGAGCCCATGAGTTTGAGACCTGCCTGGGCAAATTGGCAAGACCCTGTCTCTACAATAAATCAAAAATTAGTAGGTCATGGTAGCACATGCCTGCAGTTCTGGATACTTGGCAGGCTGAGGCAAAAGTTTCATTGGAATCCAGCAGGACAAGGCTGAGTGGTCAGAAGCATGCCACTGCACTCCAGTATGGGTGACAGAGTGAGACTCCAACTCAAAAATAATAATAATAATTTAAAAAAACAAAATAATAGATACCTGGAAACAAATGAAAATGAAGAAACAACTTACCAAAACCTCTTGGATGCCATGAAAACAGTAGTAAGAGGGGAATTCATATCTCTACAAACACACATTGAAGAAAAGGGAAAGATCACAAGTTAACAGCCTAACAAGTCACCTAAATAAGGTGGAAAAGCAAGACCACCAAAACCCTAACTTCAGCAGAAGATTCCAGATCACCAAAATAAAAGCCCAAATTCAGCACATAGAAGATAAAAAGAAAATGCAAAAAAAATTAATGAAACAAAAAGCTGGTTCTTTGAAAGAATAAACAAGATTGATGGTCCCCTAGCTAGACTGACCAAGAAAAAGAGAGAAAAAGCCCAAATAAATACAATCAGGAACACAAAAGATTACATCATATACCCTGAAGAAATACAAAAGAGTATCAGAGACTACTATAGAAACAAACTTGAAAACATAAATTCTGACATCACACAATCTCCCCAGGTTGAAACAAGAAGAAATTGAGACCCTAAATAGACCAATAACAATCCAGGAAATTGACTATGTCATAAGAAAACTGCCTACAGAAAAATGCCCTGGACCAGATAACTTTCCAGCAGAATTGTACACAACATACAAGGAAGAACTGATACTAATCCTATTGAAAGTATTCCAAGCTGAGCTCAGTGGCTCAGCCTGTAATCCTGCGCCTTTGGGAGGCTGAGGTGAGTGGATTGCCTGAGCCTGCAGGTTTGAGACCCACCTGGGCAACTTGGCGAGACCTCATCTTACAACAAATCAAAAAATTAGCCAGGCATGGTAGCGCGCGCCTGTAGTTCCAGCTACTTGGAAGGCTGAGGCAGAAGGATTGCCGGAGCCCAGCAGGTCGAGGTGACAGAGTAAGACTCCAACTCAAAAAAAAGAAAGTATTCCAGTCTGGGTGACAGAGTAAGACTCCAACTCAAAAAAAAGAAAGTATTCCAGGTGATTGAGAAAGATGGGACTCTCTCCAAATCATTTTATGAAGCTAACATCACATTGAAACCCAAGGCAGGCTGGAATGCTCAAGATCAAGATGATAGTACCTCAGATAAGCCTGACATAGTCTCCAGTGTATATTGCTGAGGTATCACATTCCAAAGAACTACATACTCTATGATTCAAACTATATGACATTTTGTAAAAAAGGAAAACTGTAGAGACAGCAAAAAATCACCAGTTTCCAGGGGTTTCAGGGAAAGGAGAGAAGGATTAATAAGTGAAGCACAGGGGATTGTTCACAGGAAACTAGTCTATATGAGACTGCAATGGACACAATACATTATACATTTTCTCAAAGACAGATGTTAAACAAAAAACTAAACCACAATGCATATTTAAAAATTAGTTAATAATGTGTAAATAATGAGTGTTCCGCAGCAAAATATTAATAATGGAAAGCTGTGGGGGGAGGTGTCAATAACTTTACTATTTGTTCTACTTTTCTGTTACTCTAAAGCTTATATAAATAATAAAGCTTATTAAATAAAGGGTAATCTGGCAACAGTATTTTAGAGAAATATCTACTTCAGCTAGTGTTGAACAGCTAGCTAGTCTCTCAACATTAGCTGGAGATGTGCTTTACATGTGAACCAAAATTGAGCTTTCCTGAGATCGAGGTCAGTGGTCTTCTGGAGAGTCCAGGACAGCAGCCTGGGAACCTCATGGGCTCAGGACAGAACTTGAGGGGTTTGGAGGTTCCTCAAATGGAACTCCATGCCAAAATTCCCCACCCACCTGGACATGGTGGGTCCCTAGTTTCTGCAGTACCACACAGAACAGAGCTGTTGAGTCTGTGTAACCTCCACATATGCCCTGGATACCCCTAAGACCACAGAATAGGCCCAGCCCTGCCACCTCAGTGGGGCCCCCACACCAGACCCTGCCCAGCCTCACCACCACCCAGAGGCAGAGCCAGAGACACCCTCCCTTCAGGGTGGTACCTGCATCCTCCCATTTGTAGATGGCAACAGGTTGGCCAAGGAGCTCAGGAGTCAGCCTCTGGCCTTGGCAGTAGTGGAACACAGTTGGGGGCGGTGTGTAGGGTTAATGTCCGGAAGCAGCCTCACTGAGGGCCTGAGGTGCTGGTGGCTTGGATCCGCAGTTAGCTAGGTGGGTGGGCCCAGAT
>NW_007260378.1:48096-78080 GCF_000164805.1 Carlito syrichta
GGGGGGGGGGCTGTGAGGAGAAAGATGTACATAACATCAATAAGGGTGCCCAATCCTAATCCAGGCAAAGTGAGGTCCAATGGGAGGCCCAAAACTTCACCTGTACCCAAACTATTCATATACCCAATACTAACCTGTAACCCACTTCTTGAAAATAATAAAAAAGAACAGAAACCTCAAACTCAATAAGAAGCCTGTAACCTCTTTGCCTGCTCTCAGGACACCCTGCATTCCGACCTTGGAGATAGTGCTCTTCTCACAGAGCACACGTTTTCCTTACACAAGTTGGAACAACTTTACCGCTTTTGTTTTATGATAAATCTTGAATAAACTTTTGTCTATGATGACATGGATGGATTAAAGTTTTTACACATATGTGCTTGGTACTTCTAGTGCCATCATTTTTTACTAAGATGGTCTTTTCCCTGCAAAATGTGCATCACACTCTTTTCAAAATCAATTGGACATGTGTGAGGGTGTATTCTAAACTCCTCCTTCTGTCCTACTGACCTAAGAGCCTATCCTGTTACCAACATTACACTGTCTGGGTGTCTGAACCTTTAGAGTAGCTCTTTAAGTCAGGCATGGTAGGCCCTTGTCTCTTTTCTAGACTTGCTCTGACTGTTCTAGGCCACGGCCACATGCCACACAGAGGCAGAGATGTGCCCAGGGGTTTGAAGTGTGGTTTCATTTTCTTTCCATGGAGGGAAAAGACATAATGCGGTAGGGTTGAGCTCCAACTATGAACAGCAAAGGGAAGTGTGTCCACCACTGGGCTTCCCTGCAGGGGTAGGTTGGGGAAAGCCCTGGCCCTCCCTGGCTCTGCTCCTCTACAAAGAGTGCAGAGAAACCTGGAATAGAAAGATTCATAGCAGCTCAGAGGTCCCCAAGCACACCTTCTCCTTCCATCAAGACAAGAGATGCTAGTGCCTACAAATCTGGTTCATGAAGTCTTCATGGTGATTCCTAAACAGACACTCCAATGGAAAGATCAAGATGGGATTCGATGGCATGGATGTATACACTAGTGAAACTGTCTCCTTGAAGGCACATTTGCCAACATTTCACTAGTATCAATATTGCAGTACCTGTGGCATCATTTGTCACTCTTTTGAAACAGTATATATAACAAAGAGATAAAGCAAAATTATTCTTATTATTATTTCAGATGGTTCCATCATAAACCTAAGGAAGAGGGCAACAAAGTGAAACAAAAACATGCTTCAAAAACGAAGTGTATTTGGGAGACGAGGGAGAACAGCATTAGTATGTGAACTCAATACGTTTCTATACACACAACTAACAAGTCACAATGCTTAAACACGAACTTTGTAAAATTCAGTTAAAGCTATGTAATGAGTACTTCCAATACTAAAAACCAGAAACTGTCCAAAGGTCCATTCATAGTAGAAAAGAAAAATTCATTTTAGTAAATTAAACTTTTAAACCTATGTACAGCAATGATAATCTCACAAACATGTTGAATGAATGAAGTCACAAAAAGGGCACAAATGGTTCCCCTCCTTCTGTTTGAAGCAAAAACAAAAGAAAATAACACACTGATCTCTGCTAAAATGTTTAGCATAGGGGCTCCTTCTGGGGCGGGAATGTAGGGGAGACACACAGAGAGCTTCTGGGGTGTGGTGAGGATCATTCCTAAATATGGGCTCAGTTTGTGTACATTCAAGTTGTCATTTTGTATATTTTTTGTGATATTTTACTTCAATAAAATTTGTAAGAACAACAGTCTCTATAAGATCTACCCAAAATACTTTCAAATGCTGGGAAACCTAAAAGAAGTGAATAAGTGAACAGATCCTTCCTATGATGAGCTTGGAAGCAAATTCTCCATCAGAGCCTCAGAGTAAAAGTCTACTCTGTCCACAGCTTGATTTGGGCAATGAAAGACTACGTTGAAAACCTAGTTAGGATATGTGATGCCGGCCAGCTGGGGAATCCGGAATCCCAAATCCCAGCTCCCTCCCTGGCTACATCGTCATGACCAGCACCCAGCACCAAGCTGCTGGTCACCCAGGGAGGCTCTGGGCGCCTACCCCTCAAAGATACCAGTCCCATTTCTGGCTGAAGTGCCCTGTGAGGGACCCAGAACCACCACCTGCCCTCTGGAGCTTTGGAAATCTGAAGCCCCGGGCCCACCCTGGCTGAGGCACTCAGTGTGTGACCGCAAGCCTGTATAAGGGAGTAGAACCCCAAGCTGGTGTAAGGTGCTGATCGGAGGCTTACAGCTCCAGAGGAGGGAATGCCCGACCCTCTCCTTCACCCCAGCCTGCTGGTGGCACCCTGGATCCAGCGCCCAGCTGTGCAGCTGGTCCCGCCTAGAGACCCACACGAGCATCCCTAAAAGTGAAAGTAAAACTACCACCTCCACCATTTTCAAGGCATATTTGCATCGCATCACCCCGCCCACCCATCAGAGCCTCCACCTCGGTTCCCACAGTGACGTCATTAAACAGGAGAAAAAGCCCTTCCCCTACACTGAACAGAGACCAGTGTCACAGATCTCCCAGGCAGCAGGCTAGATGCCTGTAACAAAAACAGAGGGGAGAGGCTGGAGATTAGAGCTCAAGGAACTTTATCCACTAAGGGATGAGAGAAAAATCTACACAAATGAAGAAAAACCAAAAGAAGAATATGGGTCTCTCCCAGACTCCTGGGAGGGCAGACACTGAGAAAACTGACTTCAGAATGCAAACAATGAAGAGCCCCCAGAATGACTGGTCTCAAATTACAAACCTAGATATCAAGACATTAATGGATAGATTAAAAAGAATTGAGGAGACTCAAGAAGAAACTAGAAAGGAGCTGATTTCTGAGATAACAGTAATAAAGAATACTTTGAATGAAATAAATAACAAACTGATAAGCATGGAAAGCAGAATTCCCCAAGCAGAAGAAAGAATCTCAGAGCTTGAGGACTAAAGTATAGAACTAACCCAGACTCTCAAAAACACAGAAAATAAGCTCAAAAAGACAGACAAAAACTTTTGAGAGATGAGCAATTACTTCAAGAGACAGAACCTAAGAATAATTGGACTTCCTGAGGCAGAAAGAGAGACAGAGACCACATTGGAACAAACTTTCCATTAGATCATTCAAGAAAACTTCCCTTATCTAATCAATGATGCAAAAACTCAAACACAAGAGATTCAGAGAACCCCTGCAAGACAACAAATGAGAAAACAAACTCCTAGACACATAATAATTCGCCTAAACAAAGTAGGCATAAAGAAAAAATCATAAAGGCAGCAAGAGAAAAAGGCCAGATCACCTACCAGAGAAAACTAATTAGAATAGAAACAGATTTATCTACAGAAATCCTGCAGGCTAGAAGAGCTTGGAACCCTATCTTCAAAGTCCTAAAAGAAAAACAATTTCACCAAGAATAACATACCCAGCCAGATTAAGCTTCATCAACAAGGGAGAATTAAAATCTTTCCCATATATCCAATCCCTAAGAACTTACGCTGCCACCAAACCACCTCTACATGAAACACTTAAGAAAGTACTAAACACAGAAGAAAAGGGGAAAAAAAAACAACGTTCTTCACAAGAGTACAGAAAAAAGAATAAAATACACATGAACCAACCCCCAAAACAAAAGAAAGACAATAAACCAAGTGGAAGAACAATTCTATAAAAACTCTATGATAGTGACGAACTCTCATATTTCAATAATTAGCCTGAACATGAATGGATTAAATGCACCACTGAAAAGACATAGAATGGCAAAATGGATAAAATATCACCAGGCAACAATATACTGCCTTCAAGAGACCCATCTCACTAGACCCATGTCACTAGAAAGGACATGCACAGACTCAAAGTAAGAGAATGGGAAAAAAATTTTCAAGCAAATGGAACACAAAAGAAAGGAGGAGTCACAATCCTAATTTCAGACAAAATACCATTTAAGCTATCAAAAATAAAAAAGATACAGAGGGCCACTACATAATGATAAAAGGTTTACTCCATCAACAAGAAACATCTATCCTAAACATATATGCACCTAACATCGGTGCACCAATTTTATAAAGCAACTCCTAAGAAAACTAAAGAAAGATACTGACTCTAACACCATCATAACTGGGGAGTTTAATACCCCACTCACAACCCTAGACAGATCATCGGGACAAAAAAATCAGCAATGAAATCCGGAACCTCAATGTGACTCTGGACCAAATGGACTTAACTGATACCTACAGAACACTCTAACCAAAGACCAGAGAATACACATTCTACTCATCACCACATGGGACGTATTCCAAGATCGACCACATACTTGGTCATAAATAAAGCATAAGCAAATTTAAAAGGACCAAAATTCTACCATGCACCTTTTTGGACCACAGTGGATTAAAAATAAACATTAACAACAACAAGGTCCCCCCAAAACCCACAAATATATGGACACTAAACAGCATGATGCTAAACAACTCCTGGGTCAATGATGAAATCAAAACAGAGATCAAAAGATACCTGGAAACAAATGAAAATGAAGAAACATCCTACCAATATCTCTGGGATGCCTTAAAAGCGGCAGTAAGAGGGGAATTTATATCCCTACAAACACACATGAAGAAAATGGAAGAAACACAAATTAATACACTAACAAGCCACCTATGGAAGCTGGAAAAGCAAGATCACAAAAACCCTAACTTCAGCAGAATAATCCAGATCACCAAAATAAAAGCCCAAATCCAGCACATAGAAGACAAAAAGACAATACAACAAATCAATGAAACAAAAAGCTGGTTCTTGAAAAGGATAAAAAGATCGGTCATCCCCTACCTAGACTGACAAAGAAAAAGAAAGAAAAAAACCAAATAAGCACAATCAGAAACACAAAAGATGAAGTCACATCTGACCCTGAAGAAATACAAAAGATCATCAGATACTACTATGTACACTTGTATGGAAACAAACTTGAAAACCTCAATGAAATGGAGGACTTTCTGTCATCACACAACCTACTTAGGTTGAAACAAGAAGAAATTGAGACTCTAAATAGACCAATAACAATCAAGGATAATTGACTATGTAATAAGAAAACTACCTACAAAAAAAAGCCCTGGACCAGATGGCTTTCCAGCAGAATTCTCCAAGACAATGAAGGAGGAACTGATTCCAATCCTACTGAAGCTATTTCAGGTGATTGAGAAGGATAGAACCCTCCCCAAATCATTTTATGAAGCTAACATCACACTGATACCCAAGCCAGGTAAAGATCCAACAAAAAAAGAGAACTTTAGGCCAATATCTTTGATGAACATAGACACTAAAATTCTCAACAAGATCCTAGCAAACTGGATGCAACAACACATCTCAAAAATTATCTATTATGACCCAGTAGGCTTCATCCCTGGGATGCAAGACTGGTTCAACATTTGTAAAACAATACATGTAATTAAATACATCAACAGATGTCAAAACAAAAACCACATGATTATATCATTAGATGAGGAAAAAGCTTTTGATAAAATCCAGCACCCCTTCTTGATAAAAACCCTCGAACATCTAGGCATACAGGGAACATACCTCAACATAGTAAAAGCCATCTACGAGAAACCCACAGCCAGCATACACCTAAATGGACAAAAATTGGAACCATTTCCCCTGAAAACTGGAACAAGACAAGGATGCCCACTCTCACCCCTCCTGTTCAATATAGTATTGGAAGTTCTGGCTAGAGAAATCAGAGAAGAGAAGGCAATCAGGGGTATCCAAATAGGAAAAGAGGAAGTCAAGTTATCTCTCTTTGCAGATGACATGATCGTGTACCTTGAAAACCCAAGAGAATCTGTCAAAAACCTCCCTACACTGATAAAGGCCTTCGGCAAAGTCGCAGGATATAAAATAAATGTGCAAAAGACAATCGCATTTTTTACACCAATAATAAACAGAAACCCAAATAAGAAGCACAATTCCATTCACAATAGCCACAAAAAAAAATGAAATACCTTGGCATCTTCCTAACCAGAGATTGACTTTAGAACTGTAAACCCGGAATCACTTGCAGTCTTGTATCCTATCCTATGGGAAAACATAAGCAGGCAGATAGCATAGGAAAGTAAGGAGTGGTCAGAGGTAAGGTACAGGGAATCCTGCTGACATTCATGGTCCTAAATCCAGTCATCCCTCTGGGCATCTGAAACTCCAGCCTTCTCTTAGTTTGCATGAGGGGATCCATTTCCACCTGGGTGTAGTTGTGTCAGGGTCAATTCCTATTACTCTTGGTACACCTCTGCAAATACAAATCACTGTCTATGACATGGTCTCCAACATCAAGCAAGTTGGAGGACACAGAGCCTTCAGTACGTTTTCAAATATCAGATTGTGGAATGCTTACCTAATTCCCCACTCTGTCTGAATGATTTGTAAAAATAATTTTAATTAAATTGTATGTTCTGAGATAATTGTGGATGTTTAGGCCCTTAGAAGAAATAATACAGAGAGATTTGGTACAATCTTTACACATCTTTCCCAAATGGCAACAACTTGCACTAAAGTACAGTATCATAGTAATGATATTGAAAATGATACAGTCAAAATACAGAGTAGTCTACTACTCTGTCCTGTGATTCTGTAATTCTGTCCTATCAGACATGGCATATAAATGGAATCATATAGTATGTATCCTTTGTCTTATGACTGTTTCCACTCAGCATAATTCCCTCATAATGCATCCAACTTATTTCATATATTCACAGTGATTTTCTTTTTATTGCTATGTAGCATTTCTTGGTATGGATGTACCACAACTTTTTTTTTTCACCAAATCACCTATTTTTTTCCAGTTTTTTAGGCAATAAGACTGGAGATGCTGTGAATACTTGTGCACTGACTGTTATGTGAACATATATTTTCTTTTCTCTGGGATAAAAGACCAATTGTTATGTCACATGCTTATTTTTTTTTAAGGAACAGCTCAAGTTTTAAAAATATTTTATGCCATTTTATGAAATGCAAACTAACTATTTTCTATTCCTGCAGGTAACATGTAAATGATCTGTTTTCTCTGCATGCTCAAGGGCATTTGATGTTGTCACTAGTTTTGCTTGTTTGCTTGCTTATTTGTTTGAATCATTCTGATATTGTGGCTGAAACTGGCATTTCCTTAATGGCTAATATTTTGCCCATTTTCTAATTGTATTCTTTGGAGTTTCAAGGAATTTAAAAAGATATACTAGATACTAATTATTTGCCATCAGATATGTGACTTGCAAATATTTTCTCTCTGTAGCTTGTCTTTGAATTATCTTCAAATGGGCTCTAACAGAGTAGACTTTTTTAATGAGATGCAACTTATCCACTTTTAATTTTATGAAATTGCTTTTGATTTCAACTGGAAGAACTCTAGATCCTGACAACTTGACCCTGATTTTTTTTCTAATGTTTTAATTTTATATTTAAATCAGTATTGATTTTGAGACAATTTTTGTATAAGCTTTGAGATCTAGGTCAAACTGCTTCATCTGCTGTGACCTTCTCCTTCCCTTCATTTTCTCTTTCTTCTCTGCTCTTGTCAGAGTCTTAGTCTCACTTCACAGACCTGGCTGGAGTGCAGTGGCAGGATCACAGCTCACTGCAGCCTTGAACTCCTGGTCTCAATTGAGCTTACTGCCTCAGACTCCCAAATAGCTGGGACTACAAGTGCATACCACCACGCCCAGCAAAGTCTGTCTTTTGTGTGTGTGGAAACAAGGTAATACTATACTGCCTATGCTGGTCTTGAACTCCTGAGCAGAAGCAGTCCTCTAATCTTGGTCTTCCAAAGTGCTGGGATAACAGGCATGAGCCACCTTGCCTGCCTATTTCTTTTCCTTTTGTTGCTCTTTTGGTGCCATATATAATACATATCCAAATGTTTCTTCTATAAGATGTATCCCTATCATTGTTCTGAGGGTTGTAGAGCTTGCTGTTACACTTAAGTGTTTGACTCACTTGAATGTTTTTGTTTTTTTGAGTTGGAGTCTTACTCTGTCACCCAGGCTGGAGTGCAGTGGCACCCTCACAGTCACCATAGCCTCAACCTGCTGAACTCAAGCGATCCTTTGCCTCAGCTTTCCAGTAGCCAGAACTAAAGGCTCACACTACCATACCAGCTAATTTTTCATATATTGTAGAGACGAGTTCTCACCAAGTTGCCCAGGTTGGTCTTGAACCTCTGGGCTCAGGTAATTCTCTCTCCTCAGCCTCCCAAAGTGCAGGGATTACAAGTTTGAGCCACCGTGCCCAGCCCAAGAGAATTCTTACACCTGGTGTGAGGCAGGGTCCACCTTCATTCTTTGGCATGTAGTTTTTCAGTTGTCCCAGCACCACTTGGTGAAAATATTTTCCTCTCCACATGGATGGTCTTGACACCCTCCTCCAAGTCAGTTGACCTTAGGCATAAGGTTTATGTATTTCTGCTAGTCTGCTATTAGCTAATCTATATGTCTGAACTTGTGCCAGCACTGTGCTGCCTTCATGACATTTGCCTTTTGTCAAGTGTGAAATCAGGAAGCTTAAGTCTTCCTGTGTGTGTGTGTGCGTGTGTGTGTGTGTGTGTGTGTGTGTGTGTGTGTGTGTGTGTTTTCTTATTTTTTAGGATTTTTGGCTAATCTACATCCCTTGCAATTTCATAGGAAATTGATTACAAATTTGTTACTTTGAAGATGTACACTGGGATTGGCATAGACATTGCCATGAATCCGTTCATCACTTTAAGTATTTTTGCCACCATAATAATAATGAGTTCCTGATCTATGAATGTGAGATGGTTTTCGTTACATAGATCTTCTTTTATTATCAGCAAATCTTGTATGTTTCAGAGTCTATGTTACACACCCTTTTGTTAAACTTATTTTTAGTGTTTTATTCATTTTGATGTCATTGTGTGGAGACAGCTGACAATGAAATATGAGGATGTAAATCTTCAGGATAGTGATTGGTTGAAAAATTGCATGCTAACAAACATTCTTAGGCAACTAGGGAAATGTGACTATAGGCCAAATAAAGGATTGCTCCTTTCTGAGTTGTGAGAACAATTCGGTGCTTAGCACAAAACTACATATATCTGTACGTCTGTGAACACAGAAAAAAGGAGGGAGGGAGAAAGGAAAGGAGGGAGGAAAAAAGAGAGGAATTAACAGCAGCTGACGTTAGCAGTATTGTGCTTATGAAAAGATTGACTGTGCATTTTATTCTTTCCAATTTCCTCTGTGAACCAAAGCTTCCAAATAAACACCAGTTGAACAAATGAAGAGAAAAGCAGAGAGAGAGACAAACATACCAATTAACCTGGAGCCCACAGGCTGGTGTCACACATGCCTGTGGACAGAAGCCCAGAAGCCCTGCTGACTCAGGAGCCCATCCTGTGTGTCTGCAGCTGTGGAAAATGGAGAGGCAGGTCCTGGACTTGGCAAAAAGATTTCCTGGTGAGCTCCTTGGAAAACAGCCCAGAACCCAGAGATCCACTCCAAACTTAGCAGAGTCCTGCAGTCAAACACAGTCAGGGAGGATTTTGCTGTTGCAGAGGAGAGGATGTTGGGGGCATTGAGACACAGTGTAGCCAGGAGAAAGTCTCCAGGAAGGGCCTAAGGTGGTGTCAGCATTTCCTTTGTGTTTCTGGTGAAATTTTGGAATGGCCACCCTCCAGAGTAGAGTTGGAAGGAAAAGGAGATTTCTGGAATCTTTAAGGTTAAGTAGTCTGAAGCATGCTGAGTATCTCCCACAAAATAATACAGTACATCCTACAATTCCGGATTGCAAAAAGGTATCTAAAGCCTATGAGGTCACACTGGCTTCTAGAAGTAGAATATTTCTCATCTAGGGATGTGGCTCCAACCCTTCTATCAGAGTCATGAATATCATTTTGGGTCCCACAGCAGACAGGCTCTGCAGCAGCTGCAAAGTGTCTTATTCTTTGGGACATAGAATCCAGCACACTGGGCCATTATAGGAAAAATAGTGATGGGAGCAGAAACCTTTTGTTTAAAGAAAACCCCATAGAAAAAGATTTCCAATGTAGACCATGGGGTTTTGCAGCAAATCCATGCCATCTGCAACACAGAATTATTTCCCTTTGGAGAAAAAAATTCCTGGTATGGCCTATGACCTGACAGATACAGGACAACATTGGACACCAAGTAACCACAAGCCCACAACTGCCAGATGGCCTCAGTTGTGAGTGCAAGCACATAAACAGTGAAATAGTTACCAGAAATTAACATATCCAGCCCTTTCCAGAAGTATCTTTTTGGTGCATGTATGGTAAGAACACCTAAAATCTCTCTTAGCAAATTTTCAGTATACAATATTGCTAACTATAGTCCTCTGGATGCATCTTAAATCTTTAGACTTATTCAATATCCTTTGATCTACTTATTTCCATTTCCATGTCCTCCTCACCCCTGCTAACCACTTTTTGTTCTGTTTCTACTCTCCCCTCCTTTTTTTTTTTTTTTTTTTTAACATTCCACGTATAAATGAGATCAAACAGTATTTATCTTTCTGTGTCTGGCTTGTTTTCTTTAGCATAACATCTTCAAGGTTTACCCATGCTGCCACAAATTACAGGATTGCTTAAAAAAAAAACACACAAAACAATTTCATTATTTTAATTGACAAATAAAAATGATATGTATTTTTGTGTACAACGTGATGGTTAGAAATTTGTATACATTACAGAATAGGTAATTAACAGATTCACTGTGGGCCAGGCACAGTGACATAGGCCCGTAATCCCAGTGGTGTTTTTGGGAGGCTGAAGGAGGACTACTAAGTCCAAGAGTTCTGGACCAGCCCATGCAACATAGTGAGACACTGTCTCCACAAAAACATTTAAAAATTATCCAGCGGGTGTGCTGACATGTGCCCATCATCCCAGCTACTCAGGAAGCTGAGGCAGGAGAATCATTTAAGCCCAGGAGTAAGGGCTGCAATGTGGTATGATTGTGCCACTACATTCCAGCCTGGATGACAGAGCAAGATCCTATTCCTAAAAAACTGCTGTAATTAAAAAATATAATTAATTCTAAAAATATATATAATGCCTACTACATAATAAAATATGCCTATTCCAAGAAAAATATTGCTTTAAAAACACCCAGCCTATCTGCTTAATAGAGTTAAAGAAAGTGAAAGATAGGAGTTTCAGGCCATTCAGGTCTGACTGTTTCATCAAGAACTTACAGACCATGGGAGAATAGGCATCGGCGGATGCCAAGGAAACATCAGCATTCAGAAGACATCATGAAACCCATACCCCCCCCCAAAAAAGCAATCTTCCAGAGCAAGTCCTCAAATGTGATGAACTGCACATGTTGTGGAAGAAGATGCCCAGTGGTACCTACATCCATAAAGTGCCAAGTAGGACCTGCGGTTCAGGACTTGGAAAGTTCACCTTACTCCAGTGCTGTTTGGCAATGTAGCAGTTCACAAGATCAAGCCAGGCCTTTTCTACTGAACACTTCCTGGGCCATTACACACAAAAGCAAATGTCTCTTGCCCACGTTCTGGTAAGTAAACAAGAAGGGCTGGGGTGATGTCCATCTTGGCCTACTAATTCTTCATACCTGATGCAAAAAGAAACCTCCAAGAGAAAGGACTCAAAGCCCTCATCATAATTGACAATGCCTCTGGCCATTTCCAATCTCTCTGTTTTGCTGGTAAAAATGTGAAAATGGTACTCCTGCCTCCTAACAATACCTCATTGCTGCCGCCACTTGATCAAGGCATCATCAAATGTATTCAGGAAAATTATACCTACCTCCTCTTTGAGGTTTCATGCTGTCTTCATGTTAACCCTGACTGTACCACAGTGGATTTCTGAAAGAGCTTCACGATTGCATCTACAACTGTGCTTCCTGCAGAGGCTGTAGGTACCCTAAAGTCTGAGACAGTCAATGCAAGTTGCAAGTCATTATAGAGTGAGGGAGTCAACGATTGTCAAATATTTGAGGAGGTTCTCTACTATCCATGCAGCAGTCAGGATTATGATAAGGGTTGCAAGGGAAGTTTATGGGGAAGGCTATCAATTGAGGACGATGCAAAGAGAACCCTTTACTAATGAGAAATGTGAAGATCTGTTGAAATTTTCTACAGAGGATGATAAAACACAAGACTAAGAAGCAGCAGTGGCTGGGCTCAGTGGCTCAGCCTGTAATCCCAGCACTTTGGGAGGCAGAGGTGAGTGGAATGTCTGAGCCCACGAATTCGAGACCAGCCTGGGCAACTTGGCAAGATCTCGTCTCTACAACAAATCAGAAAATTAGCCAGGCATGGTTGTGTGTGACTGTAGTTCTGGATACTTGGCAGGCTGAGGCGGAAGGATCGCCAGAGCCCAGCAGGTCAACACTAGGGTGGTCACACACACGGAAGCAGCAGTGTCATCGATTTGGACACTTGAAAAATGGTCAGCAGGTTTTCACCAGGTACAAATGTTAAACATTATCATCTTCACATAAGATCTTTCAACAGAACAGAGACTCTGTGTCACACAAGAGATAATAAGATGGCAACAACCATTGAAAGACCTGTTGGTGATTCAAAGAACAACTAACTTCCTGTTATAATGTTTCTAACTAAGAATCTGAAAATATGATGACTGAACTTCAATGCTTAAAAACTTAGCTTCAATTTTTCAGGCATCTGGGATAATTGAGCTAAGAGACACAGTTTTCTTTCCCAAGACTCTCGATAGTTGTCAATGTAACATTGGATTTCCCTCAACAAATAACACATTTATTCATATTTCACCCTCAGCCACTTTCTTCCTTTCTTCCATTTTTCAATTAATTTTACCTCTGACATTTCCAGCTTTGGAAGGGACATTAGCTTTGGCCACACTGCCTCTCCCTCAGTCCATTCTCACTCATATATGGTAGGGTTATACAACATAGGTTCCAAACCAGTGAATCATTTTTACTCTGGAGGCATATAGCTGTATTCATACCTAATTCCTGTTTTACCACATGGGGAAAAAGCACTATTTACCCCCATCAGGCCCTTAGGGGTTCTGACAAAATTAAACATCAAAGTGACAGTTTCTTGCATAGAAACCATCCCTACTTCCAGCACTTGTATCTGCGGGCATAGTTCGAGGACCACTGCATTAGGTACGGGGAAAAAGAACAAAATAAATATTGAGGTGATATGGACAAGAAAGATTATAGTCATTATACCAGTGAACTCCACTGGCAAGAACTGCATAGTTGTATCAGCATCCTCCCCACTACTTCTTCCCCAGATTAACCAGGAAAAAAAATCTAAATAAAGGGGGAAAATCTAGTGGGGACACTCCATTAGTCCCACTCACTTAGAGTGTGAGTTATCAACCATTATGGCATGTACAACAGCCCCTCATGCTTTATCTCCCTGTTTTAGAAACCCAATGTTTCCACTAACCATTCTTCTTTATAAATTACTTTGAGCAGGTACCTTTGTGTTCACTGCTCGACATTACACAGCACAGTGTGCTCCTTGGTCTGAAGAAATGGTGGTCAGTCATCCAAATGAATGAAATATCTTCTGTTTTGTTCTGGCACTCTGAAAATTTTCTTTGTTTTTACATTCTTATTTTTTTATTTCAAAAGCTTCAGGATGACAAATGGTTTTTGGTTGCATGGATGCACTGTATAGTGGTGATGAATTCTGGGCTTTAAGTGTACCCATCACCCCTGTAGTCCACATTGTACTTGATAGGTGATTTCTCATCCTGTTCACCATTATCACTGTTCTCTTTCTAGGTCTCCAATGTATAGTATACCATTCTATATATGCTTTGCAGACCCTTGGCTTAGTGCCCACATGTGAGAAGATGCAGTACTTGGTTTTCCATTTCTGTATTACTTCACTTAGGGTGATGCTCTCAATTCCATCCCAGTTGGCACAAAACACATTATATCATTCTCTTTTTATAATGGAACTGTATTCCATGGAGTGTGAGTGTTTTGCATTTCAATTATCCCCTGATCAGTTGAAGGGCATTTAGGTTGATCTCATATCTTTGCAATTGAGAATTGTGCTGCAATACACAAGCAAGTGTTTGTTAATGGCACTACGAAGATTTCCACTTTCCAATGAGGAAGAAAAGTCTCTAGAAACTTAATGTCTATTTCACTCAAGACACATTTGTAGTCCCCCAGCTGTAGGCTGCCAGCATCAGTCTCACTTATCAGAAATGTCCAGGGCCTTCCCCACTGAAAGATCTGGTCACAAGCCACTGGCAGTCTCTTCTCAATTGCCGACAAAACACAAGAGTTGTTACTGGCATCTTGTATCTGAGAGGATGCAAAAGGAACATATCTAGATTTAACCCATCTCTGCACTGCTGCAACTCCCCCAGATCCAGTCATTTCAGGAACCTAGGGAGATATCTGTTTGGGGATTTCAGTCCCTTTCCAATCCTGAAAGGGAATTCTGACAAGCACTGAATTGTTCTATTTTAGTGCACTCCTCAAATTTCTGTAATGCAACACTCTCAAGGGACATCTCTTTCAGTGGCTTGGTTTCCATTACCCTCCTGTCTGTTGATTAGCCATGCCATCACTGCTCATGTGTCAGTAAAAGCCCAAACACACGGGTGTAGTTCTACCACTGCTCAGTTTCTCCAATACTGTTAGGAAAACATCTCACATTTCACCTCACTGAACTGATTTGTTTCCTCTTCTTCCATACAAACATGAAAGTGGCCGTTCACTTTGGAACTGCCATCCATGGACCCAAGCAGCTCTTGGTTGGTCTGTTGAGACCTGTTCATTGGGCACTTTAGAATCCTCATATAGTTCCAGAACCAAACTCCTGGCTCAAGAATATCTCCTCCTCGAACTCCCCAGGTGGCACGATCCCGTAAGGGAAAACAAACTCCTGGCTCAAGAATATCTCCCCCTTGTACTCCCCAGGTGGCATGATCCTGTATTAACCATTTCCATTTGATCAAGGAACTCTTCTGAGTGCTACTCTCCCCATAGCAGACATCACCCCATAGCAGACATCATTTCAGGTGTCAAAATTATTTTGTCTTTCAGTCATAAAGGTAGCTTCAGTTCACATTCATAGCAAGCCAGTAAGTAGATGCCCCTCTCAAGTGGAAATTCTCTAGCTCAAAGTTCCAGTAGTTGTCGATAGGGAGGTATGCTCACAGGCTTTTGCCAAATGCTTCAGGAAATGCTCCCCTGAGGATTCTTGAAAGGACAATTTGTCATTACTAAAACTCTGGTTTCTACATTGCACTGCATGGGCTCAGATAATCTTACTGGTTCCCATTTAGCATATCCAACAGTCATTGTGTGAAGGCTGGATTCACATGCCTTCTGTTTGACAGGATGAGGGAGGGGAGACATTCCCCAATCAGATACAATATAATGTCCATTCTCACAACACAATCAGGTAAAAAGGATGCAACCACCTCACATTAAGTGTGTCCAAGCATAACAAATCTAATAACTCTATGTTGACTCTTACATTTGTATATTCTATTTTCAGACACTTCTCCATATTACCAGACCATTTGACCCTTTCTTGTGCAAAAGGCTTCGGGCCCCAGTCAAGGATTGAGCCAAAGGACTCTGGCCCTTTCATCAATCTTTATCTTGATCAATATGTAAGACCATCATTCCAGGTAATTTCAGATTAGGTTTCTCATTGGGACCTCAGCCTTTCCGCTTTATACTTTTCTCCTAACTGGGAGAAACGCAGCCAACTGCCTTGGGGCCCATTAATGTTGAGGGATCAGCCAGGATTCTTTTTGTTCTACCCCACCTTGGATAGAGTTGTATTAAGTCCTTTGATTCAAGCTCATTAATTTCCATTTTTTTCCATTCCATCTCTTAATGTCTCACCCTGTTGGGATGAGTCTCATGACTCTTCCCTTTCTTTTTCCTCTCAGTTTTACCCCATCAATATTCTTTTCCATTCAGTTATTTCTTAGTAACCTTTAAAAAATGTCCACATTCCTGAGCCAAGTCCTTTGACCCTCCCCTCTACCCTATAGTATTCATTTACCATGATCTGGTAATAGGCATATTCAGTAGGTGAACATTCCTATTATAAAGCCATTCAGTCCCATAGGAAGCATATCTGCTGCATGATGTGGCGTGTTCCACTTGTCCTGTACGAGGGGTACCCCAAACCCCAGGATTTATGTATTTTAAAATGTGCATTTATTCTTATATGTTAACACTTCAGTCACCTTCACAATACTCTGATGCAATATACCCATCAAGATGCTTTTTCATGGTTCAAAACAGTTATTGAACTCATCACTTTTGAGACCCTCTATCGCTTCTGCCATTTTTAGCCTCTTCCACACTGGCATAATGTTCCCCTTTGAGGAATTTTTTCTTCCAGAAAAGCAAACAAACAAGAATGTCCCACAGAAAGAGACAGGAAGACTAGGGAGGGTGGACCACAGGGGTCATGCTGTTTTGGGTCAAAAACTGCTGAACATTCAGCACAGTGTGGGAAGGTGCGCTCATAAATCACCCATCATAAAGCGGACAAACATACTGAAAGAATCTCCAAACAAAAGCACAGAAGCTGAACACAGCTTCTCACAATGATTATAGCTGGTACACTCATGCTGATGACTTCTTGGAACACTTACCTAGTCAGGGAAGTCTATACTGCAAAATAATTCCAAAAAACAAAAAGAATTCCATTTTGGAGGGGTTTCTCCTCATATAGGAAGATCCCACACTCTCTCTTGCAGGGTAAATAAACCTTACAGTGCCTTTTATCCACTACAGCAGCCTGGCTGTTCTCCCTGGAATAACTGCCTGTGTGTCTGGTTCACATTCGTGAATATCCAATGGTGAACTGTGGACCCAGCATCAACACAATCTGCTACTCTACTCTGCAGTATTCAACTTGGGCAGGTCTAGCACATCCCACTTCACTGTCACCGACTGATTTAGGGTTTGTCCCCACACACTAGGCAGCGCACATCAGTTGGATGTCCTCCAATTCAATGCTAACACTAGCTATCTGCAGATAGCATCAGATCCCACAGGGTGAAGACTCAGATCCCAAAACAGATCACTAGTAACAAGTCCAGGTCTCTAAAGTTTCTGACAGGCTTCAATTTAGGTTCCTATGACTCCCTCTTGGGTTTGATTTGCTTACTGGGAGGTTAACAGAATTCAAAGAAATATATTGGCTGATTTATTGTGCAATTCATAATAGCTGTGATATGAGTTAAATTCAGTTGAACCCAAAGCAGACTTTGGGTTCAACCTATAAGTTTCTGTGTAAACTTTCCCATGGTGAACTGTAACATAACTAGATATGTTTATACAGTCTGTAACCTTCTTTGGTACTGCCAATAACCTAGTTTTTGTCAATCAAAGGAGGCCAATCAGTATTCAAATGAGGTTCAAATCAGGCAAAAACTGAGCTGAGCCAAGCTGGCTGCTTCTGTACCTCATTTTCCTTTTTTCTGTCTATAAATCTTCTTGCACCGCTTGACTGAGCTTATGTCTCTCTGAGACTGCTCTGATTCAGAAGGCTGCCCAATTCACCAATTGTTCTTTACTCAGTGAAAGTGTTCAATCTAAATTGCCTAAGTTTTTTTTGTTTTCTGTTTTTCTTTTAGCAAATAAAGCCAACCTAAGTGTCAATGAATGGAAGAATCAATAAAAATAAGTGGTATATACATGCAATGAAATGCTATGCTATTCAGCTATAAAAAAGAGAAAATCATGTCATTTTCTGCAACACAGTTGAACCTGGATGGGATTCTGTTAAGTGAAATAAGCCAGGCACAGAAAAAAATTGCACAATCTCACTCATGTGAGATCTAAAAATGTCCATCTCATGGATGTAGAAAGTAGAAGAGTAATTACCAGAAGATGGGAGTAGAGGACATAAGATTGTTCATGAGTAAAATTACAGTTAGATAGCAGAAATAAATTCTGATGTTCTATCACATTTTAGTGGACTACAGTTAACAATGTTGTATTTTTTAAAGTAGCTAGAAGGGAGAATTGTGAAGGTTCTCACCACAAATAATAAGTGTATGAGGTAACAGAGATGCTAAAAAACCTTGATTTCATCATTATACAATGTGCACATGCATCAAAACACTGCAGTGTACCTTGGGTTTACAATTATGCTGTACATTTTTTTAAAATGAAAATACACAATACTAAATTCAGATTGAAATATCAAAGGTCAAAACTATTTAAAGACATTCTGACAAACATAAACTTAGAAATGGTAGCGTTCTCTCTGATTTGAATTTACGTTGCTATAACAATCCAGCCAGTATGGTACTGGCATAAAAACAGGAACATAGTCTAATGGATAAAAAACAGGAAACCAAATAACAGACCTAAACATATATAGTCAACTCATTAAAACAAAAACAACACCAAAAAAGAAACAATGGGAAGAATGTGCTCAATAAATGGTTTTGTGAAGATTGAATATCCCTATGCAAAAGATTGAAATGGAACCCTAATGTTACACAAGACAAAAACGTGTGGTCAAAAACTCAAAAGAATTAAAAACCTAAACATAAGACCCAGAAGCATAAAACTTGCATTAACAAAATGTAAAGAACAGTGTATACCCTGAAATTTTGAGTCTATGCTTCCAGGTTGCAAAAAAGAAACAAACACAGAAAAAGAACAAAAAAAATTAAAGGAAGGAGAGGAAGAAAATTAGGATGAAAATGGGAGAAAAACACATTGACAAAGGTTTGCCAATTTTTTAAATTAAACATAAAAATAACAGGCCACAAAAACAAAAATAAATATGTGGGACTACATAAACTGAAGGGCTTCTACTGAGCTTCAGAAACAATACACCCACTGAAAAGGCCTTCTACAGATTCAAAAAAATATATGAGAATGTTATATCAGATAGGGAGTGATTATAAGGAATATACAAAAAGCCAATACTACTGTACAGCAAAAAGTTAACCTGACTGAAAAGTGGGTAAAGACCTTGAATCCATATTTCTCCAAAGGAGGCATAAAGTCAGCCTATAGGTTTTTGTTGTTGTTGTTGTGTTGTGTGTTTTTTTGTGGGGGAAGTTAGAGTCTCATTCTGTTGCCCAGGCTAGAGTGTAGTGGCATGCTCATGGCCACCACACTTCGACCCGCTGGGCTTGGTGATCCTTCCACCTCAGTCTCCCAAGTAGCTGGAACTACGGATACAAGCTACCACACCCAGCTAGTTTTTGTGATTTATTATAGAGATGAGTTCTCACCAAGTTGCTTAGGCTGGTCTCGAACCCCTGGGCTCAGGCAATCCTCTTGCCTCGGCCTCCCAAAGTGCTTGTATTACAGGTTGAGCCACCATGCCTGGCCCAGTCTATAGGTAAAAGAAATGCTAATCAATATCATTAATCATCAGGTCATTTTAATCAAAACCACAACAAGATGCCAACTTACATCAAGTAAGATGCCTATTTTTAGAAAGTTGAAAGATAAGAAGTGTTGGCAAGGATGCTAAGAATAGAGAACCTTTGCGTACTGATGGTGGGAACTTAGATTGGTGCACTGATTATGGCAAACTGTCTGGAAGTTCCTAAAGAAATTAAAAATGCAAGTACCATGTCACCTAGCCATCTTTCTTGTGGGGATAAACACAGAAGAAATGAAATCATCATTTTGTAAAAATAAACATACTCCCATAAATGTCACAGCATTGTTCCATATAGACAAGACATGGAAACAATCTTATCTGTTGAAAAAAGAATTTGTGAAACTGCTAAAGAATTTGTGAAACACTTATATGTACACACACAGAGATGAATATTATTCAGATTAAAAAAGGAGATCCTACTTTTTGTGACAACACAAACAAAACCAGAAGACATTATCTTGGATGATATAAACAAGAATAAGGGAAAAAAAAAACATGAAGTTTTTGGGTTTTTTTTAGAGTTGGAGTCTCACTCTGTCGCCCAGACTCTGGAGTGCAGTGGCCACTCCCGGACACCACTGCCTCGACCTGCTGGGCTCCAGTGATCCTTCTGCCTCAGCCTTCCAAGTAGCCGGAATTATAGGCATGCGCTACCACGCCCGGCTGATTTTTTATTCATTGCAGAGATGAGGTCTCGCTGCCCAGGCAGGTCTCAAGCCCACGGGCTCAGGCAATCCACTCACCTCAGCCTTCCAAAGGCACGGGATTATTGGCTGAGCCACCGAGCCTAGGTAATATGAAGTCTTAAAAATAAAACAAAGTTGAATACATAGAACAGAGAAATCGTGGTCTCCACAGGTAGAAGGTAGAGGTAACACGGAGAAATGAATCAAAGGTTACAAATTAACAGTTCTGTAGGATGAATCAATTTAGAAATCTGAAGTATAGCATGAGGACTGTATTGTGTGATACCATACCATAACTGAAAATTTTCTAAGAGAGTAGACTTCATGTCCTCTTGCCAAAGAAAAGGGGAATTGTGTGAGGTGATACATACCTTTAGCAATTAGTTCACTATGTGTACTTCTATCAAAACATCATGTTATGCCCCTTAAATTTCTTGACTAGAATATTAATAAAGGATGCATAAAGGCACTTTTAAGTACCCCAAATCATTCAGTGTCCTATGACTGTGAATGCTTTCCTCTCTCCCTCTGAATCTGAGAATGCATTTCTCTAAAGAAACAATCCTGAATTTGTAAAAATACATTACAGTATGCAGTGATTATTCATAAACACACCAACTGATCAATTATTTCATAAAACACATATGTCTAAAATATCACATAGCAATCTAAAGAGTGAAACTCAAGGGAAGAGTTCAGAAAAAGTAAAGTTACAGACTTGCTCTTTAAGAAAAATGTCTTGGGAAAAGCCACAGAAATTGGAAAATACACTGTGTTGTAATCAGAAGTGCCTTATTAAAAATGTATTATATGGCCGGGTTCGGTGGCTCAGACTGTAATCCGTGCCTTTGGGAGGCTGAGGTGAGTGGATTGCCTGAGCCCGCGGGTTCGAGACCTGCCTGGGCAGCGAGATCTCATCTCTACAATAAATCAAAAAAATCAGCCAGGCATGGTAGCGCATGCCTGTAATTCCAGCTACTTGGAAGGCTGAGGCGGAAGGATCGCCGGAGCCCAGTAGGTTGAGGCTGCGGTGGCTGGGAGCGGCCACTGCACTCTAGTCTGGGCAACAGAGTGAGACTCCAACTCAAAAAAAAAAAATGTATTATATGTATTCACACAATTTATTGTGGTACGTTGATATTTTTAACCACATGGGTATGTTTAAAAAGACTTCTAACAAGATATCTTGACAATATATTTTTAAAAGACCTCCAAAAAGATATGACAATATATAAAATGCATATAAGAAGGAAGGAAAAAGAAAACTCAATTTCATCTTTAAATTTTTCAAAAACTACAAAATTACACTAAATGCTCTCAGATTTCTGTTTGTAATAAAACACAATCTATTTTCAATGAATGTAACTGATGAAGAACAAAAAAAAAAATCAGCTTATAATTTTTGGGGATTTGAGAGTCCCGTTGATACTTGTCAGATAGCACTGATCCACATACAATGGCTTGCAATTCAAATAAGTAAATAAGCCTCAGTACTCCAACTTACACTAATTCATGAATTTTGCTTATAACAATATTATCAAAAATTTGGAAGTGGCCAGGCAGCATCTAGCCTTTCAAGGTATCCAATGTAAACCCCTGTTAGAACATTTTATGTGACTGTAAATGTTTTGTTCTGTTGTGCTTTGTTTTGATCATTTATAGCCATCACAGGCTCAAGAAAAAACTGCAACCAGGGGAAAACCTCATATTGAAAAATAAGCTAAGCTAAGAAATTTAAGCTTGGAATACTGTTAACTAGGCATCCTTTGAGTCCAGGAAACAAGAATATTATACCTTCTTGTTTTGATATCAATATTTGAACTTAAAATAATATCTGAGTTTTAATAATTTAATAATCTGAGGTTTAAGTATTTATCAGTTATCAGTATTTATCAATTAACGTGAAGTAGTAGGAAATGCCACAATTTAAATTCACAAGAACATGCAGGTAAAAGTAGGAATGTTTCCTGCCATCTCAGGCACAATCCAAGGCAGCCAAGCCTCGGCCTGGACCACCTCCTCCCCAACACCTGATTTTATGCTCCTTTTCTATTTTACATTTATGTTCATTTACATTTGGCCCTGGGTATGTGTTGCCCTCAATCTGTATTGGGCATTTTCTTCAAAAGAGTCCTCAAATCGCAAAAACACTACAGCTGGCTGTGCTTCCAACCCACGAAAACCCTCAGGAAATGAACATCCTAAACTCATTATTGCTCAAATGTTATATGACACAGCAAAGAATAACAATGGGTGAGAAAATAAGAGCACCTAAACTCACGGTGTAGGATCAATGTCCAGGAACAGCCTCACTGAAATTCCCTCCTGTGCTCTCAGGGCACCAACACTGCAGGGCCCAGCTCTGTGGCACCAGGGGTCTGGCTCCTTGCAAAAAATTCTCAGCAGAATACTAGAACTAGAATTCAGCAGCATATTCAAATGAATTAGATTAAACACCATGCCAAGTAGAATTTAGTCCTGGAATGCAAATATAGCACAACTTACAAAAATAAATGTGACATCAAAGATCAACCAAAGTAACATACCACACTATAACAGTATATAAGTAAAACTATATGATCTTCTTAGTTGATGTAGAAGATGGATTGGACAGAAATTCACACTGCTGTCCAAAAATAACTAAGAGTAGAAGAACAATTCCTTCACATAATAAAAGCCATATGTGAAAACACAAAGCTAACAAGATACTCAATGATAAACTTCAAGCTTTTCCCAAAAGATCAAGAACAAGACAAGGCTATATTCTTTCATCATTTCTAGTCAAGACAGTGTTAAGAGTTCTGGATAGAGCAATCAAGCAAAAAATAAATTTTAAACTTTTATCCTGTCGTGAAAGAAAGAAGTAACATTAACTCTTCACAGAGACATAACATTATAAAGACATAACTCTAAAACGTTCAAATACACACCCCTTTTGGAATTAATAAGTTCAGCAATGTTGTAGGATATAAATTCAATATACAGAAACCAGGTGCATTTCTATATTTCCAAAGAGCAACCTGAAGAAACCATTAAGAAAATGATTCATTTACAATAGCACCCAAAATAATAAAACAGCAATAAACTTAACCAGATCAAAGAACAGTATGCTAAAAACTACGAAATATGATGACAGAGATTAAAGAGGACATAAGTGATAAAGAAATATTATGTTCACTAATTGAAAACCATAATATTTTAAGCTGCCAATACTACCCAAAGCATTACAAATACAACAGAATATCTCTCAAAAGCCAAAAGACGTTTCTGTAGAAATAGAAAAACCCATTCTAAAATTCATGCAGAATCTCATGAGACCTGAAATAGCCAAAATAATCTTGAAAATGCACAAAGTCTTCTTTCAAACTTAGCACAGGGTTCTAACCATCAAAACAATGAAGTACTGGTAATAAAAACTGACTTATCAATCCATGGAACACTATAAACAACCTAGGAATCAGTATACACACATACATTGCCAAATTCATCCAGTGGGAACAGGGCAGTCTGTGGACAGATGGTTCTCAGAAAATTGGATACTCTCACACAAGATAATAAATTTGAACCCTTGTCTTGCACTGTAAAATTTTTAACTGAAAATGAATAAGATACCTAAAGCTAAAGAGTTGAAACTATAAAGCCCTTAGGTGAATACTTAGCAGAAAAACGTCATAATAGTGAATAGGTCAATTATTTCTCACACATACATAAAAAAAGGAAAAAAAAAAAAATACATATATATATATATATATAAAACAGCCTTCATCAAAATAAAATAAAAAAATTTGTGCCAACAGAGAAAATTAGCAACTCTAAATATGAGAAAAATGTATTTGGGATCATATTTCTAAGTGATCGATATACATAGTATAATTTTTGAACTCCTATAAATTAACACTAAAAATATCTAATTCAAAAATGGGAAATTAACCTGAATAGACACTTCTTCAAAGAAGATATTCATGAGGCCAATAAACACATGAAAAGACTCACATCATCATTAAGCACTAGGGGAATATGAATCTGAACAACAATTAACAGCTCTTCATTTATTCAAGATGAATACATTCTACAGTGCTGCTCAACAACATTGTGTTTACAGGTAACTTTCCTGTGTGTACACTTAAAATGCAGCAAAGATTTCCTGTATCTGTTGTCATGACAATAATAAGAACAAAACATACAAAGAAATAACAGGATTCTACTACACATCCGCTAGTTGACCATTATAAAGAAAGAAAAAGAAAGAATAAAATGGAATATAAAACTGTTAAGAGGTATGTGAAGGAATTGGACCCATAAACAATTACTGATGATCATGTAAAACAGTGAATCTTCTGGGAAAATCCTATAATACTTTTCTAAACAATTATGCATAAGGCACCGTAGAATCCAGCAATTCCACCTCCTAGCATCTGCCAAAAAATAGGTGAGAAAATTCAAGAAAATGAGACCTTCTACACTTACTGTGTAGGGTTAATGTCCGGAAGCAGCCTCGCTGAGGGCCTGAGGTGCTGGTGGCTTGGATCCGCAGTTAGCTAGGTGGGTGGGCCCAGATTTGCCTGGCTCCCTGCCAGAGGCAGTGCCCGGGCCAGCTCGCATTCCTCGGCAGTGTGGGTTGGCCCGCAACCTGGTCCTCCGTGGCACTGGGGACCCGGCTTCCAGGTCAGCAGCGGGAAGCCGGTTCCGTTTGGTGGCTCCAGGGCCTGGATCCACTGTAGGGCCGGCTCTGAGGTTGGTGGCGGCCCAGGAGGTCAGGCTTTGAGGGCAGAGGCGGCGCAGAGGCAGCGATGATAGGGAAAATGTGAATCAAAACAATGAGCAGCATCTCACTTTTCAGGATGAATACATTCTAGAGTCCTGCTGTACAATATTGTGTTTATAGTTAGCTTTCCTATGAGTACACTTAAAATTCTGTGTAGATTTTCTGTATCCGTTCTCAGCCCAATCAAAACAAAACAACACAGTGACATCTCACTACACACCCACTAGCTGACCATTATCACAAAAAAAAAAGAAGAAAGAGAATAAACTGGAAAATAGACATCAAGAGAGATGCGAAGAAATCGGACTCATCAACAATTATTGATGACAATGTCAAATGGGGAATCTTCTACAGAAAATCCTAGCACACTTTCCTAAACAACTATGCATAAGATACCTCAGAATCCAGTAATTCCACTTCTAGCATTTGCCCAAAAGCAGGTGAGAAAATTCAAGAAAATGAGAGCTCCCAAACTTACTGTGTAGGGTCAATGTCCAGGACTGGCCTTACTGAAATTCCCTCCTGTGCCCTCAGGGCCCCAATGCACAGCCTGTGGCAGGACTGGCTTGGTGGTAGGCGGGGTCGCGGGGACATGGCTCCACGGTCTTCTGCTGGGCTGGGACCCTGTTCCGCGTCGTCGGTGCTGGGGTGCCTGGCTCCGCAGTAGGCAGCAGCTCGGAGAGCCAAGCTCTGCGGTCGGCAGAGTTGCGGATACCCGGGTTAGTGGTCAGTGTTAGCTTGGGAGGCCCAGCTCTGCCGTGGTCAGCTGTACACAGGGACTCCGGTTCTGTGGTCCCAGCTCCGTGGTATGTGGCAGAGCAGAGGGTTCAGCTCAGCGGTGAACAAGGACACAGTGGGCTCTGCTTCGAGGTTGGCAGTGTTATGGAAGATTCAGCCCTGCTGTCCGTGGCACGTGGGTCCGTGCATAACTCTAGCTTTTCTGGGCACTGCAGGGCCTGTGGCACGAGGGGCCCGGCTCGGTGGTTATCCACAGCGCTGGAGCACCTGTTATGCCGTCGGCGGCACGGCAGTGGGCTGGCTAGTTGGTTGGCGATGCACAGGGAGTCCGGCTCTGTGACCCACAGCAATGCCACGTACCAGGGTCGGCGGCCCGGGCCTGGGTTCGTGTTGGTGCGGGAGGTCCAGCTCAGCGGTCGTCTACTACGCCTTGTCGACAGCGAGGAGCATTTGGCTCTGATGTCAGTGGCGCGCGTGACACACCTGACTAGCTTCTTGGTACACAGCACACCAGCGGAGAATTCACGCTAGTCTTGAACGAAGTCCCATTGACTGAAAGAAGGAGACCTAAGCAGAATATTTATAACCTCTGTAGTCAAATGCAGACTCCTGAAAGATTCCTTTTGATTGGATGAAGGAAGCACAGGGCCATCCTTATTAGGTAATAGCTAACCAATTAGAATTGTGCAATTGAGTGGCTATCATCCAATCAATATGAGTGCTTGTCATCCTATCAAAATGAGGCATTCAGGAGTCCTCATTTGAATAGACTTGCTATAAATGCTCCACCTACGTTGCACTCTCCCAGTGTGACTTCTTTCAGACCAGCCTGAGTTGTCTGCTGGTGTGCTGTGTCCAGAAAAGCTAGAGTTTTGCAGAAACCCGCACCACCGAGCCCACGGTGCCACTGCCACCACGGAGCTGGATTCTCAGCTCCGCCACATACCAGGGATTCCGGCCCCACGCACCTCCAACAGTGGAACCGGCTTCGAGCTGCTGCTGACCTCCAACTGGGGTGGGGAGGGGTGGAAGGAGGGGTGGGGGGGTAGCGTGGCCAACCAACCCACACCACCGAAGAAGCGGAGTCGGCCCCCGCACCGCCTCCAGTCGGTGAACCGGACCCCCAATGACGTGGCGGAGCTGAGCCCCATGCGGCCAAATGCAGATCCGGCCGAGTCACCACCCACCGTGGAGCAGGCCCCCCACACCACAAGTCCTGCTGTGCTGGTGTACTGAGGGCACAGAGGAACTTCAGCTTTTTCTATTCTTTATGCAGGCCTTCTCTCAAGGGACAATAAATCTTTTCAAAGGGTAGAGGGCATTTCCAATTGACCTTCGTTGATCTCCAGGGCTGGTAGAAACAGGAAGCCCTGCCCTTGGCCCTAACTGTCCTACTGGTTGTGGGTGGAGGTCCACTCACCTTGTGGGCCATCAAGGCTTTTGTCCACGATGGTCAGGACTAGGTAGGTCTTTGGAGTGGGAATGGGGCAGTCACCCCAGAGCAGGATCTGTGTGGTTCCAGTGCCTGAAGAGGTAGCGGGTCTCATGTAGTCACCTGCTTTCTGGGACCCTTGAAACCCTAGGCCTTCCCAGTACTTAGTTCTTCCCACCCAGCCACACCCACCACCTCCCACAGGCGCTGCCTCCTGAAGGCTGGCAGGGGTCATCCAGGCCTTGCAGAGTTGGGCCACAAGACCGAGCAGCCAGGTGTTCCAGGCTGCAGGAGACCCAGGATGTCATCAGTTACCAGGGAGGGCTGGGGAGAGATGGTCGCCACTGCTGCAAGGCCCTGGCCGGGTGGGGCCCAGTTTACTAGAAGCTCAGGTGGGGAACCGGATACCCTGGGATCTGGGCCTCCTCTTCTCCCCACCTTCTCTGCAGGAGCTATGCCGTCTTTAATGTATTAAATGAGATAATATGTGTGACACTCATAGCAGCATCAGACACATTAAGTTCTCAACAAATGGTAGCTGTCATTCTCATGGTCACTTATTATGAATTGTGAAGTTATGCATTGTGCCAGCTCTTGACGTATTGCTTCTCAGTTCTAAATTCATTCTTCACTGTTTGCTCCTCCAGAAGAGAAAGGATGTTTGAATCACTTCTTGTTTACATTAAGTGTGATCTGAGCTTTCTCAGTAGAGGGCACTGAAGGAACATGGCAGGAGGAAGAGGCAGTCATCCTGGTTCCAGCTGCTGCACCCTTGGTCGGTGGTGAGTGTATGCGGTGTCATGGTCAAGTGATGGGATTCCCAGACTCCGGGGAAGACTTTTCTTTGGGGTGCAGGTAAGTTTTCCTGTTCTGGCCCTAGAGACTGTCCAACTCTTCCCAACCTGACCTTAGGTGATGGTTCTCCCAGTGGTGAGTGATCTAACTGCAGCGGAGAGCTCTGGTGGGATTCGGAACCCAGGCAATGTCTATTGAGCTTGTGGCTCAAATGTCACTTGCTTGGTGGGGCCTCTGGCAACTATCCTATTTTAAAATGCAATCCCCACTTGTCTGGGCTCTCCCCATCTCCCTCGTCTACTAATTCTCAGGAATTTTCCAACATACTGTGTCATTTGCTTATTTTGTCTGCTTCCTACGCTCCAAGAGGGCAGGGTTTTTGGTGTCTTGCTCATTTAGAAATCTCTAGTACAAAGGGTTTTCAAAGGCTTATAGAATGGCGTAAAGGATGTTGGAGCCTCAAAACGGGGAGGTCAGAATTCTGGCTGCCCCTCAATTGCTGTGTGAACTTGGATAGAACCCTTTGTGTTTGGCTTTCCTCATCTATGATACAATGATCATAGGGTTTGGGGCGGGGCTCAGGGATCAATAAGGTCATCGAAGCAAAGCCCAAGGTCCTTAGTGCCGCATCTGGCGCATGGTAGACTCTCAATATATGCTTTTGGGTTTTTTGGGGGGGAGGGTGCTGCCAAGCAACCATTTCCCATTCTTCAGTCTCCTGGGGGACTTACTAGAGATTAGAGGGGAGGGAGTGGGCAGAATTTTGATTGAGTCGCCCCACCCCTAGCCAAATGTCAGGCTTGTGTCACAGGCCAGGACAGTTGGACACTCCCTCCCTGAAATGGAAACCTTAAACAGATGGTATACCTTTCACGTGAGTGGAACTCCCTGACCACACTGTCTCTGCCGGGCGATTACTCACACAGATCCTCTTTTCTGGCCTTCTGGAGGGGCCTTAGTTTCATCCCATTTCCTGTTCCTTCTCCAGGTTCCCAGTGGTTCTGAAAACACACATTATCTTTCCAGTTTATTCCCACTTAAGTTAGCCAAAGTCGGCATCTGTGGCTTATGGACCCATGGAAAAGGGACCCTGGATCCTCCACTGCAGGGAGGTCACACTCAGAAGGGAGGACTGAATACTGGGGACCCTGAGAGGAACTGTAGATCCTTAGAGTGACCTTCAAGGCCCTGCAGGATCTCCGACCACCACTTCTCTGACACACATCCCACTACTGTCCCCTTTGGGACACTCTAGCCCCAGTGGCCTCCTTGCTATCTGTCACCCTCAGTGAGTGTTCCCACCTCAGGACCTTTGCACTTGCTGTTCCCCTTGCCTGAACTGTTCTTCTTCCAAAAATCCCCATGGCCATCTCCTTTTCCTCTTTGCTCAAATGTCACCTATTCACTGGGGCCTCCTTCAACTACCCTATTTCAGAATACAAAATCCACTTGTCTGGGCCCTCTCTGACTCCTTTGCCCACTTTATTTTTTCTTCAGAACCTTCCAACATACTATGTCATTCGCTTATTTATTTTTGTCTGCCTCCCAAACACCATCAGGACAGGGCTTTTGCCTTGCTCATTAAGGAATTTCTAGCACAGTCACCTGGCATGTGGTAGGCGCTCAATAAACGTTGACTTGAATTACATTCTGGGTAGACACAAAGACTCAGGTTAGGGGGTGGGCTGTTCTTGGTGGAATAAGCCTTTGTCCCTCAGAGTCTGTTCAACCCTGGAGATCCTGGCTGACAGGTGCCTCTTGCTGGGGGCAGACTCCCGGACAGATTCCACTCCCCTACTGACCTGCACGTGGGGCAGAGAGCCACTTAAGTCCTGGCCTCTCCATGGAGAAACAGTGTATCTTGCAAGATTCTCAATAATAATAATAATAATAGTAGTAGTAGTAGTAGTAGCAGCTACCACTTCTGGTTGCTGGCCTTCTACCCCCTAGGCCTGTGTTAAGCACTTCACGTCCAATATTTCCCTTCAGTCTCAGCTCATTCTGAGAACTATCATGCCCATTTTGTACGCGATTACGCCCGTATGAAAGCCGCGAAAGAGAAGGCCACCGTCTCTGGTCACTCCTGGATCCTGGCACACAGCCGACGCTCAACAGCCGCTGCTTTCCATCCCTGCCCCGTCAATGGGGAGGGACGGGGACCTCGGGCGCGGAGGCGCGGGTGCTTTGGGAGGCCCGG
>NW_007260378.1:78130-78462 GCF_000164805.1 Carlito syrichta
GAACCTCAATGTGACTCTGGACCAAATGGACTTAATTGATACCTACAGAACACTTCATCCAAAGACCAGAGAATACACATTCTACTCATCAACTCCTGGGTCAATGATGAAATCAAAACAGAGATCAAAAGATACCTAGAAACAAATGAAAATGAAGAAGCATCTTATCCAAATCTCTGGGACACCTTTAAAGCTGTAGTAAGAGGGGAATTTATATCCCTACAAACATACAAGAAGAAAATGGAAGGAGCACAAATTAACATCCTAACAAGCCACCAAAGGAAGCTGGAAAAGCAAGACCACAAAAACCCTAATTTCAGCAGAAGAATCCA
>NW_007260378.1:78512-123641 GCF_000164805.1 Carlito syrichta
CCCTCGCCTGACCCGCGGTGTCCGTCTTCCCCACAGAGGCGGAGACCCGGCAGAGGCTGCTGCGCACGGTCAAGAAGGAGGTGGGTGCCGGAGGGGAGGGGGCGCCGGAGCGACCCCCGGGGAAGGGGGCAGCTGTAGGCACGGGCAGAGCACTCTCCGTGAGGGCTGGCCCGGGCTTGGGGGACGCCTGACGAGGGCTCTCCTGGCTGGATGTTTGCCTCCCGCGGGGCTAGAGGCCGGCGAGGGAGCGTGGGGGTGGGGTAGAGCCCGGGCTTGGGGGACTCTGGCTGTTGTTAAGCCGTGGGCGGAGGTGGAGGCAGCGTGAGTGCCCCCAGGTGTAGGGCGTCCCGCTGGTGTTTGGGTGGGACCCCCGCTTGTAGAGGAGCAGATGGGTCTCGGTGAGGGGACCTTGGAAGTGAGACAAGCTCCTGGGGGCTGGCGGATCGTATGGGGGAGGGGCGCTGAATAGGGCTGCCCGAAGGGGATCAAAAGGGAGAGGTCCCGTTTGGGAAAATAAAGCCTCGCTCCTCTGCCCCCTGATTCCCAGTGCTTGGCGCCACCTCCAGGAGCTGGGGGACGCCCTCCCTGAGAGTCCGGGGCCAGGGGTCAGTGAGCTGCTCCCCTGGCATGCAGCGTCCCCTCACCCATCACTCCACATCCGAGGGAGGGTGAGAATCAGACAGGCTTCTGCTGCCGCTCTGCCCCTCTGCTCTCTCTCGGATCAGACTGAGGACCCCAGTCCAGTCTTTAGGGTCTGGACCCCCTAGAGGGGGAGAGTTTATAGTGGTGGGAGCCCAGGACAATATTTGGATGCCTGGACCATGTGCGTGCCTGTGTGTACGCCTGTGTGGGTGAGGACTTTAGGCTGTGGGTATGTGCATGTGACAACATCTGTGTCTCGGTCTGGAGATAGCTAAGTGTATTTCTTTGCACTGAGTGTATGTGCATCTCTGTGTGTGTACCTGCTTTTGTGAATACTGTATGGGTCTCTGTGTGCATGAGTCTGTGTGAATGAGTGAGGCCGTGGCCATGTATGTGTATTAAGTGGGTGTATAACATGTGATGCATGAGTCTATGTGAATAAGTAAGGCTGTGACTCTATGTCTGTGTGTTGTGCCCCCCCCATCCTTCAGCCTGGGGTCCACTGCTGCTGTTTCTGCATCACCTCTGAACCCTATGAGTCCTCAGCCCAAGACCCAGCCTGGCTGCAGACCCCGTGGACTGTCCTTATCCTGTGCCTGGCTCTCTGTGCATGTGTGTGCATGCGTGCATATGCATGTTGAGGATGTCGGCTGTGGTGGCAGCACGGAGTCCCCTAGGAGTCCCTCTTTGCACAGTGGCAGGTGACCTCCGAGGGCAGCCTCAAGGCCTGGACCTGCTGTTGCCCTGCCTCCCCCCGGAGAAGGGGCCTGTGTCTATGTGTATGTGTCACTGTGTGTGGCGAGTTCTATTTTGTTTAAAAAATCAGCCCCAGGCCTGGTTGTACCCTCTAGCATTTTTGAAAAAGGAGACATGCAAGATATATTGGATCCCTCAGAAAGGCCCACAAGTGTTCAGCTCAGCCCTTGCAAAGACCCTTGTGGGGACCGAAAGGGAATTCTGTCTAGATCCTGTTTCCAGCAAAGCCTACAGACCCACAACGTTCTCATGACTATTTCAGCGGAGGTTGTGTCAAAAACCCTTAGGTTAAAAACCTGCTGTCTTTTTGTTTGTGGATGAGCCAGCCCTAGATGTCATATGTACTTACCAGATGTGTGTGCCTGGGCAACTTTGATGGAAATGTTTGGTTGGTTCAACTGGGGCGGGAACAGTGGGTAGAAGAGAGTGTCAGCAAGGTATCTGGGGAGGGCTCTGGCTGAGGTCCTGGCCCCAGTTCTTCTGTCAGCTCCCTCGGTGGCTTTTCCCTTCCAGGACTTAGTTTCCCCATCTGCAGAAAGTTGCATTGGTTCTGATGGTCTCTGAGGTCTGATCCATGTCAGTCTAGTTTGGGTTCTGGGTAGGCTCAGAGAGGGGAAGTGATTTGTCCAAAATCACCAAGCCAAGAAGGAACAGGGTCTGGACTTACCCCCAGATCTGTCTGGCATCAGAGCCAATCTCTTACCCTTCCTTCTCACAAACAGGCTCACCCGTGTCTACACAGTGCCACACCTCGAAGAATGTGTGGGTGCTATGATTTCATTGTATGGATAAGAACACTGGCCCAGAGAGAATAACTGATGTGTCAGGAGCACAGGATCAGTGAGGGGGAACAGGTTCCAGTCTTCTTTCTTTGAGCCCCCTGTTCAGTATGGGTACCCCTAAGAGCATGGCAATAACTGTATGCCCCCCAAAGCAGATCTCACCATTCTTTCCTTCCTTTGCTTACCTCTTTGGGGAGGCAACTCCCTCTATGTCAGAGAGCCAGTGTCCACTGGGATGGAAGGAAAAGCTCTTTGCCTGGAAATCTGAGAGTCATGTGGACATTTCATCCCCCTGCCCTCTGGGTTCAGAGGAGCCACATCCCTGCCTGTCACAGCCTTGTCCAGAGGTACCTTACGCCCTTCTTCCAGAAAGGATGCCTTAACAATCGACTTCTCTAGATAAGCTGGATAGCTCTGCAGGCTTTGCTTGAACCACTGCAGCCACCAAGGGGCCAGCAGAGGCTGTGGGGCTGGAAACTCTGTCCAGCGCTGACCTGGAGAGCCAGTAGGACCCAGTGCCCATGAGGCAGGGCTCAGCCAGAGCTGGGTTCAAGTCCCAGATGCATTTATTTACTGAGGGTTGTGGGTCACTGGCTAGGTTCTGTGGACACAGCAGTGAACGAGACAGGCCCCGTTGTCTTTGCCCTCCTGGGGCTGACATTTTAGTGGGGGAGACAGATCCCAACAATGTTAATTACAAGGATAATTACAGGCTAGACACAGAGATGTGCTGGAGAGGTGCTTGGTGCCACAAGAACACAAAACAAGAAGAACTGACCATGCGCAGGCGCCCAGGACGTGACATTTAAGAAGACATGTAAAAAAACAAGTGAGCCTTTTAGGTGTGGGGTGGGGAAGACAAGGGAACACATTTCCTGGCAGAGGGATCTGCATATGCAAGGGCCTTGTGGCTGCCGGGAGCACTGTGAAGATGAAGGAATGAAGTGGCTAGAGCAGGTGAAAGGCACGAATGTACAGGGGGCAGAGCATGTGGTCTTTTCCCAAAAGCAAGGGGAAAGGAACTGGGACGACATGGGTAACAAGGAAAGAAGGAAATGGAGCTGAGATTGATGGCTTGCACATCGCACGATCCTGGACACGGTCTGTCTTTGTCTTCACAAGTGTCTGGGTTTCGGTTTATCCATAATGGGGATGAAAATGATTCAACTGACAGGATAAACCATGTGAAAACGCCCACCCTGTTCACCTGCACTTCTCCAGGGCAGGCATCTTGTTTTTTTCTCTGTCCCTAGTGCCACCAAGGGAAGGCTGGAGACAGGGTGGCCTCAGCATGATTTCCTCTGGTTAAATTCAACCAGCTCCATCCTGGCTCCCTCCCAGCTTGCTTCATACTCCCAGCCACCCCTTAATTTTGTTTTGGTTCCTGGAGCAGCCAGCAGAGACTGTCTTCCCATTGCCATGACAACTGCCATTAAAGGAGCCAGACACGTGATGCCAGTTGATAATGGAAGCAAAGTGACTAACTGCCTTGTTTTCCTGTCTCCAGGCTAGACCTAGGAGTCCTCTTCATTGGAAGGGAGAAGACAGGGGCTTGTGGGCGGTAGATGAGACCCAGAAAGGAGGAAGAGACATGAGGCCAGTCCTGGAGGAGAAGCTGCTTGGACCTCTGTGAACCAGAGCTGGCATGAAGGCTATGATTGTAAAGCTGCCATCACAGCCTCTGAACAGAGCGTGCTTGGGGCATGGGGCACTGAGACTTCTAGCCTCTGGGCTGGGGGCCAGGGGGTGAAAGGGGAAGGCAGGATGTGCTAAGAAGGTCAGAGGAAAATGAAAGCAATGAATGTGACCATGGGGGCCTCATGGTTTTACTTTAACACAGTGGATCTTCATGGTGGGATGCAGTATTGTCTTCCACCCCTAGAATGGGTTGCCAGATAGAATACAGGTCGCCCAGTTAAACTGACTCTCAGATTAACAATGAGTAATTTTTAGATAAGCATATATTGCCGAATCTGGCAATCCTACTTCAGGAACATTTGGCGATGTCAGGAAACATTTTGGGTTGTCACAGCAGAGGGTGCTATTGGCATGTAGAGGGAAGAGGCCAAGGACGCTACTCAATCCTATAATGCCCAGGACAGCCCCCACCCCCACCATCAGCACAGAGAAGTAGCCAGCCCAGATTGGTAATAGCCTTAAGGCTGAAAAACCTGCACTGACCTGGCCCTGCACCCGCCATGCCCTTCACCTCTCTACATTGGTCTGTTAACATCCTACTCTTGATCAGCTCATCCTCGCTGCTTTTAAATCATTTGGGATGCATATCTGGGGACCAGAGGGAGAGCGGGGGCCCGTGTAATGATGTCTTGGCCATGCCATCTGGGGCAGACTTCCCTAGAACATTTCAGTTTCTCACCTATAAGGTAGGTGTGGCCACAAGAGAGAGACTGGACCTCGTGATCACATCCACAGCCCCTCATGCTGACCTGTTTGTGGAGGGCTTACTCTACTGGGCACTGTGCCCAACTCTTTCCTAGCACCATCTCCTTCACTGCCCACATTGACCCTGCAAGGGAGAGTCATCATCTCCTTTCCTTGACAGATGAGGGCTGGAGTCACAGAGCTGTCATGAAGCTCGCTTTAAGGTCACACGGGGATCCCGTGGAGAAGTCACAACTTCAGGCTCTCCTTTCCAGGACCTGAAGGGTGGGTGGCCTTCTTACCCTGGCTAACAGGAGAGCTGAAAGAAGCTGTGAGAGTTAGACGAAGCCCCAGAAACATGGCACGGGGTTGGGTATGTGTACGGGAAGGAAATGAGACAGGCAAGGCCCATTCATCTCAGCTCATACAGGGCTGTGAATGCCAGGCTGCAGAATTTGGACTTGCCACACAGATTACAGGGAGCTATACAAGGTTTATGAGCAAGGGAGGACTTTGCGTAGAGCTGTACTTCCAGAAGGTTCACTGAGAGCAGGGACCAGGATGGACATCTTCTGCCGGCTCTTAGGAAAAAACCTCCTCCCTCCCTCCTTTTTTTCTCCTCCCTCCCTCCCTCTCTCCCTCCCTCCCTTTCTCCCTCCCTCCCTTTTCTCTCCCTTCCTCCCTTTTTCTCCTCCCTCCCTCCCTTCCTCCCTTTTCTCTCTCTCCCTTCCTTCCTCTTTTCTCCCTTCCCTCCTCTTCCTTTTCTCTCCCTCCCTCCTTTTTATCTATTTGCCTTCCTTCTGCAAATATTTATTGGGCATCTCCTATGTCCCAGGCCCTGTTATAGAAGCTGCAGATTGAGACATAAGTAAAGTAAAATCTTTACTCAAATGCTCTCATTGAGTGTACAGCCTAGTGTGGTGACATATAGCTAAAACTATAAGTATGTGTCAAAGGTGACAAGTGCTCTGAGGAAGATAAAGGCTAGAGAAGGGTGGGAAAAGTTTGCCAGAGGATGGCCTCTCTGATGGACTAACATTAGAGCAGAGGCATAAAGGAAGGGAGGAGGGAGCTGTGTAGACTTCTGCAGGAAGCATGTGCCTGGCAGAGGGAATAGCATATGCAAAGGCTTTGAGTTGGGAATGGAGAATAGCTAGCTTGGAGCTGAGTGAATGAGAGTAGAGATGAGGTCCTGGAAGGAACAGGAAACCTGCAGGGCCCTGTGGCCATCAAAGGCTTTGGCTTTTACTCTGGGTGAGATGGGAGCCATGGGGGGATTTTGAGCACTGGAAGAACATGCAAGCATCAGGGGGCATATGGGGGAGAAAGCAAAGACACCAGGTCATCAGGCAAAACAGGAAACTCTGTCCCGTTCTTTGCTGAGCTTTTGCTTCTTGCAGTGGAAACCATAGCCTGCTCTCCCTCATATCCCTGCGGTGCCAAGTCGCACCTCCAGAGATTGAATGAATGCAGGAATGGTCCATTTGGGGACTTTCTGATGCTTACAGGATTGACTCCAGCAGTGTGCATGTGTTGTGTCTGTGGGCTTAAGAAGGCAGAAATTCTCTTTCTGAATAATGCAGCCATATCCGCAGGATGTGCCTTGGTCCTTTCCCAGGTCTCTGGCAACCTGACTTCTGGGAGCTTTAGATAGTGGTGGACATCTGCAGTGGGCTTGGGTGCCCAGGCTCAGTGCAGCAAGGGTGGTAGGAGGGACCTAGCCCTCTTGCTTGGTTGTGTCTCTGTACCTTCTGGCCAGGTCTCCCCTGCAGCAACCTCATGCCCTCATGAGGGCTGAGAGCTGGTGGTGGCATTTGTTGCTGTTATGGACAGGTGGTAAGGGGCATTTTTGTCATGCTGTGGGCCCGCAGTTGCTGGCTGCTGAGTCCAGGATGGCACACGGGGAGACTCGAGTCCTCATTCCAATTCTGCCTCTTAGTAATCTGGGTGGCTCTGGTAGGTCCCTCTCATAGTCTCATTTTCCTGCTTTCTAAGTGGATCAGCAGACTGGGCAGCCCCAGGATTCTAAGAACCTCACCTCATCTCATTTGGCCAACATCCCTCTCGGAGAGCCAAGTCTTCTGTGTTTTCTTAACTCTGAGTTTGCCAAGTCTGAGTTTAACACTTAGGAAAACTCAGTAGCTGATGAGACTTTATGGGAGCCTACAGTCCACTCAAGGAAAACCAGGACTCCGCTAAAGCCATGCTAATAAGGATTTTTAAAAACAGTCTATGAGAAGCCAGGCTCGGTGGCTCAGCCTGTAATCCCGCGCTTTTGGGAGGCTGAGGTGAGTGGATTGCCTGAGCCCGTGGGTTCGAGACCCGCCTGGGCAGTGAGACCTCATCTCTACAATAAAGCAAAAACTCAGCCGGGCGTGGTAGCACATGCCTGTAATTCCGGCTACTTGGAAGGCTGAGGTGGAAGGATCACCAGAGCCCAGCAGGTCAAGGATGCGGTGGTCGGAAGCAGCCACTGCACTCTAGTCTGGGCGACAGAGTGAGACTCCAACTCAAAAAAAAAAAAAAACCAGTCTGTGAGGAGGGACCAAAACACCCAGGAATTTATTTATGAAAAAATTGTGTATTTATTCTTACATGTTTAAACATTAGTCACCTTCAAAGTATCCTCTGTCTGATGCAATACACCTATCAAGATGCTTTTTCCACTACTCAAAACAGTTTTTGAACTTGTCCATTTTGATGCCTTTTAGTACTTCTGCCGTTTTTTGTTTCACCTCTTCAAGTTCGGCAAAACATTTCCATTTGAGGACTTTTTTCATCCAGGGAAACCAAACCAAACCAAAAAAAAAGCCATTCAGGGCAAGATTGGGTAAATACAGAGGGTGGGTCATGGAGGCCATGCCATTTTTGGTCAAAAACTACTGAACACTCAGTGTAGGCAGGTGTGCTCGTAAATCACCCATCATGAAATGGGCAAATGGTTAAAAGCATCACCAAAAAAAATGCACTAAAGCTGAACACAACCTCTTACAACAACACTAGCTGGTACACTGATGCTGATGGGTTCCCAGAACTCTTACCTAGCGGGGAAGCCTATACTACAAAGGGCCCAACCTCCAAAAGATAATTCCTTTTTTGTCCATGTACATTTTATATGGACAAATTGTATTATCTTAGAACCTCCAGAGGGCAAGATACTCTCTCTTGTGGATATGGACATCGATGTGCAGAGATAGCAAGTAACTTGCCCAAGGTCAGGGAGATTGTCAGTGGTACAACCTGAGGGTCTGGCTCCAAAACTCCATGGCTCTGGAGGTTAATCCAACAACCCACACGTGTTTCCAAGCTATTCTGAGAGCCTGGAGTTGGGGAGAGGGCCAGCATTGGAACCAGACAGCCCCGTGTTCGAATCGTGGCCCTGCCATTTAGTAGCTGCAGGAACCTCTCTGACACTGGTTTCCTAGCGTGTCCAGCAACCAGGGCATCCCCTACCACACAGCAGGGCTGCTATGCGGTCACAGTCAGGCAGGCACAGTTCTAGCCTGTTGGGAGCAAGATGGACTGGGTCCCAGAAGGACACTCTGCTGCCCCCTCTGGTCACATCTGCACTTACAGATGCTCTAAGCTCAGAATATTGCTCCCTCTGGGTGAATCCCAGTCTGGGGGTGCTGTAGCCCCTGGAGTAGTGCTGTAGAATGAATGAAAAGGGATTTTCCTTGAGGTCCAAAGGGGCAAGCCCTCGAGTGTAAGTTGGAGGGCTGGAGTCAGGAGAGCCAAGTCTTGGCTGGCCACTTCGCCATCTTAGGAGGGCAGCTGGCTTCTTCCTCTGGGTCCATTGCTACCAACTTCAGAGACCATCCTTCAGTCCAGGGAGGCCTGGGGCATCTCCTGGTCTGCCGCTTAGTGGCTGTGCGCTCTTGGGTGAAGGGCCTGAGAGTGCTGAACTCAGGTGGTTGGGGAGAGCGCTGCTTTTTCCTTCTTTTAGTGATATGAGAAGATGGGAGCTGAATAGTTTTCTGTGCTTTTTTTCCTTTGCAAGATTTTGCAGAAACTTAGATTGTGGTTGTTTATAAAAGATGACAATGCTTTCTTTTTTTCCTTTTAAAAATCAGATGGCTGAGACCCCAAGAGTTCAAGAGACTGGTGATACCTGGGGCATTGAGTGTATTCCTTTTTAAATATTATTTGGTAAATAATGCTTAATTAGTAAATGGGAATTATAACAACAACTTAACAGACATTGTTCTAAGTGCTTTGCTTTGTCTCATTTAATCCACAAAGCAATCTTTCTGTAGAGTAGGCACAAGTAGCAACTCTTCTTTACTGACAAAGAAGTTGAAACTAAGGGAGGTTAAGCAACTGAACCAAGGTCACACAGCTGAGAAGCAGCTGAGCAGGGTATTTTATCCAACTTCATCCTAATAAACTAGTTGGAAAACCCTAATAAAACTAGTTAGAATGATAAATATATAAGCATAAAGTGACAATGGAAAGAGAGGCTAAAATAATGGATATCTTTGTTCAAGTGTTTGGGAAGTTCAAGGTGATTCCAACTTCAGGTATAGCTAAATATAGGAGTTCCGATGATGTCATCAGGACACTGTTTGTCTCCACCTTTCTGTATTTCCCTCCTATGTGTTATTGTTATGCTCAACCTCTCTCTGTGGGGAGACAGAGTGTTGCTCAGCTGCTCTAGGGGCATAGTCTGCCATCTTGGCTTCACAGCACAAAGGAGAGCTTCCCTTCCCTTCCTGACGGTTCCAGCAAAAGTCTTAGGGTTAGGGCTCATTGGACCAGCCTGAGTCACATGCTTCTGACTGGTCAAGTTTGGAGGGGGCAAAAGGTGGAGTCAGCCCTGGGAGAGTCAGGGAGGGGTCCCAGAGGAGAGTCAAGGTAAAACGACCAGACAGGGAGATGGAAGCCAGTCAGACAAACCAGATGCCCACATCAGAGGGTGAGGATGCCCGCATTTAGAGCTCAGCCACTAAAGGTGGAGGTGTTCTCTCCTGCACTGTGCCCCTGCTCTGGGTCCCTCATGTTGCCTGGGGACTTCTGTGTGCCAGGTGTCTGCTGGATCAAGAGTTTCTATTCTAGGGAGGTGCAGACCCCTGAAATTGTATCAGCACTTTGTACATGGTGTATGGAGAGAATGTCCTCAGCTTTCATCAGTACCTCTAAGGAGTCCACAACCTACACGCCAAACAGAATCACCCTGTATCTTAGCCTGCTGGGGCTGCTGTAAAAAAAGACTGTGGCTGGGTGACTTTGAAACAACAGAAATTTATTTCTCATCATTCTGGTGGCTGGAAATCCAGGATCAGGGTGCCAACAAGACTGAGTTCTGGTGAGGGCCGAATTCCAGGCTGCAGACTGATGACTTCTCATTGTGTCTTCACATGGTGGGAAGGGGGTGAGAGAGCTGTTTTGGGTCCCTTTTATAAGGGCACTAATCCCATTCAAGAGTCACTCTCATGACTTAATTACCTCCCAGAGGCCCCACCTCCTAATGCCATCAGTCTGGAGGGTAAAATTTTGAAATTATCAATTTGGGGTGAGATACAAACGTTCAGTCTATAACACCTTGCAAGTTGGCCCTCAGTGTACCCACAAATGAGCTGGTGCCTTCTAGCTTCTAAGCCAGTGAACTTTCTAATACAAATAATGCTAATAACAACCCATAATTATAATCACAAACAGCATTTCCTGGGCACCTACTATATTCCAAACCTGTCCTGTCCAGTATGATAGCCACTAGTCACAAGTGCTTGCTTACATTTCAAAAATTAAGTTAGGTTTAAATTAAATTTAAAATGCAGTTCCTCAAACACACTAGCCACATTTCCAGGGCTCAATAGCCACATGTGGCTGATGATACCATGTGAGACAGCACAGGTAAAGCATTTCCAAAAAGTTCTGCTATGTTCTAGACATTATGCTATGTGCTTTGTATGCATGAATGTATTCGGTGTCAAAAAAAAAAGTCAAGGGTGTAAGTTCTATTTAGTATCCCATTTTACAGATAAGTACTGTAAATTGAGGCCCAGGGAGGTAGACTGACTTGCACAAGCTCACACAGTTGGTAGGAGGTAGAGACAATATTGGAACCCAGATCTTAGACATAGTATTGGACTGCTTTTCCTTCTAAGGCCAAGAAGAGATGGTTAGTCCATTTCTAGTTTACCTATGTGGGGGTTTTTAGCACTCATTAGGAGTTTCTTACTTTTCCATAGCTGCCCGGACCTCCCCCCACCCCCACCAAAGTTTGGGCAGGCTTCCAGAGAAACTAGGTGTGCTCTCGAGTGTGTGTGCCTCTTCCCTACCCATGAGGCCCTCGTGGCTGTGGGGATGGGGCGTGTTGCCAGGGGAGCCCAGACACAGCAGTGGGCAGAGCACCCAGGAGAAAGTTGGCTGGTCTCCAGGGTGTAGGCCGGGAATGTAGAACGTGATGCTGGTTTCTCTGGGAATGGCAGGAGGCCAGGGATTGTCTTTGCAGTCCTGTCCTCAGCCTGTGTGTGGGGCCTGAGGACCTTTATGCTAAGACACCCCCAGGTGAATGCTCAGGAATCATGCCCCGGGGGTGCCTTCTTGTCAAGGGGTGTCTGTGTCTCCTGGGCAGGGCAGTAAGGAGGGGTCATTTGTAGGAAGCGCGTTCCCAACCCCAGAACCCTGTCCTTCCAGGTCATGGCAGTCTGGCCAGGCTCAGGCTGTCAGAGAACAATGCTGGTGCCTATTTATAGCAAGCCAGTCAAGCATTAACAGTAGCCAGGCTGGCAGCCGCAGCTACTGCGTCATAGGCATTCACTTCTCCTGGAAGCCCTGGCAACCATATTTAGGGCTGGGAGGGGGCTTGGGGACTGGGGGACAGACTTTTCTAGCACTCCGAAGGTCCATAGGCCACCACTTTCTGATTTTCCATCCCCTTCTCCCCACTCACTGGCTACAGGACACCTTCCTGTGGTTTTGCTGTTATCTGTGTGGAAGTGGCAGGAAGGTTGGAAGGGTGTGAACAGGAGGGTGGAAAAAATCTGTGCTGGAACTGCACGTGAGAGGGAGTCCAGTAAGGAAGCTTTGATCCATTCACCAGCACTTGCTGAGTGCCTACTGTATACCAGGCTCTGTGCTGGGTACTGGGGAGACAACAGTAAACACACCATGTGAGGTCCTTGCCCTCCTGGGGTTGACAGCCCAGAGGGGAGAGACAGATGGGGAACAAGCAAACAGATGAGGATTGTGATAAATTTAGAAATTGAAAGAAAACAGCCATGGGAGGGTGAGAGAGAGAGAGGATGAGGTGGAGGGCAGGTCCCCAGGCAGTCAGGGTGGGCTTCTTTGAGGAGGTGGCATTTGAGCTGTTACTTTAATGTTGAAAAGGAGCAACTGTGCAGAGAACTGACCATGGTGGAGGGCATAGCAAGATCAAAAGCACTGAGGCAGAGAGGCACTCACAGCATTGGAGAAAACAAGGGAGCAGGGAGTGATGAGGAAAGAGATGGGAGACAAGTCAGGAGCAGACGGGGCCACTGTGCCCCCAAGTATTCCCTGGGATGTCCCCTGGGGAGATAACATGAAACGCTTCTGAACTCACACCACCAGATACCTTCTCTGCAAGGCCCCAGAGCCCACTGCAGTCATGGCAGGCTGAGGGCATGGAGAAGCCCTGTGAAAGGAGGTCACGTGCTGAGAGGTCAGGATCCTGCCAGTGTCCTATATTAGTGGCAGAGTGAGGAAGGACTCTTTTGTTCTTTCTTTCTTTTTAAACAGACTTTGCAGGCCAGGCATGGTGGCTTACACCTGTAATACCAGCACTTTGGTAAGCCAAGGTGCGAGCCCAGGAATTCAAGAACAGCCTGGGCAACATAGCAAGACCTAGTCTCTATTAAAAAAACCAAAAAATTAGCCGGGCATTGTAGTGTGCACCCGCAGTCCCAGCTACTCGGGAGGCGGAGTCTGAAAGATCATCTGAGCCCAGGAGGTAGAGGCTACAGTGGGCCGTGATTGTGCCATTGTGCTCCAGCCTGGGTGACAGAGGGAGACCCCCAACTCTAAATAAATAAATATAAACAGACTTTACTTTTTAGAGCACTTGTAAGTTCACAGCACAACTGAGTGAAAGGTGCAGAGATTTCCTAGATCCCCCCAAGCCCTACACACAGCCTCTCCCACTGTCAACCTCTCCCACTAGAGTGGCACCTTTGTTACAGTTAACAGACCTGCGATGACACATCCTTATCCCCCAGAGGCTACAGTATACATGAGGGTTCGCTCTTGCTACCGTACATTCTCTGGGCACAGACACATGTATAATGACAGGTATCCACCATTGTGGCATCACACAGAGTAGTTTCACGTCCCTAAAAATCCCCCATGCTTCACCAATTCATCTTTCCCTCCTGCCAACACCTGGCAACTTCTGACTCTTTTTACCATCTCCCTAGCCTTGCCTTTTAAAGAATGTCTATAGTTGGAATCTTACAGTAGCCTTTTCAGATTGGCTTCTTTTACTTAGCAATAGGCATTTAAGGTTGGGCATTTTTTTGTTGTTGTTAGCATGATTTGTCTTCGGAGATAGCTGTGTGGTAGACAGAGGGAGCCAGGAGGTGCCAGCTGTGCTGGGAAGGGTGGCCTGTGAAAAATGGCCACCAAGAATCGAGGCAGAGCTGGCAGGGGCCACTGGACCCTGGCTTGGGGGGCAGGGAGTTGCCTGCCACTGTGATGTTCCACTGCAGTGGGCTGAGGGACCAGGTGCACTGGCTGTCCCACTGCTGAGATCCCCATGGCTACCTGGGGTCCTGGAGCAGGAGACCTGGATTCAGTTCTCAGCCTCCTCACAGGTCTCTGGGTCTCTGCCTCTTCTCAGTGAGAGGCCTCACTGGAAAATGAAAATAACAACTGTGACCTCTCTATTGCATGGTTGTTGGGGATCTTTGAGCGCAAGTGTGTAAAGTGTCCACTTGTGTGAAGTACCCACAGATGGCTGTTGAATGAATAAACAAATGAACCTACTATGTCCCAGACTCAGGGCAGGACAGATAGTTCTGGGTTTGAATCCCACCCTGCTGTTCCCAAGCCATGTGCTCTTGGGCAAGTTATTTCACCTGGCCAGGACTCAGTTTCATCTGTAAAAAGAGAGGCTATTTATCCCCATCTCACTGAATGACTATGAGGATTAGGTGGGATCACATCCCTAAGCACAGTGACAGGCACATAGGGAGCACTTTATAAGTAAATACTGGTTGTTATTACTTAAAATAAACATACACACTTACTATGCTGTAGCTATTGTGTTAAGTGCTATAAATGTATTACCTTACAATTGTGAGGCAGACACTGATATCACCCATTTTACTGATGGGAAAACTGATGCACAAGAAGGTTCATGATTTGCCCAAGATCATGCAAGCAGGAGCTGAGATTAGGATTCTGGAAGATTACAGAGCCCAAGGTGCATAACCAGGCAACGGGCATCACTCTAGGAGCTCAGAAGATGGGGGAGGAGCACGGGGGGACAGAGGAATAAGGAGAGAGGCACGTGACTGGGCCCTTGATAACTGGGGGATTTCTCCAGAGCTAGAGACAGATAGGAATGTGGGAGGGTATCAAGTGGAGAGGACTGGCACCAGCAAAGGCCTGGAGGTGGGGACCACATGGGTCACAGAGGCATGGCACATGTGACCGGAGCTTGAGACAGGAGGCATGGGAAGGGAAAGGGACACAATGCAGCAGGAAAAGAAGGTTGGGCCACATCATGGAAACAGTCATAGCTTGTGGGGTGGCACCAGGCCCCTCCCCCCCAAGTCCCTGTGTGCTTTGGTACTTCCCAAAATACTCCTACTCCCCCCACCAGCCCTATTGCAGCTCTCCCCAACTCGAGCCTTCTGTGTGCCTTGCCCATGATACTTTTAAGAATTAAAAGCTGCCAACTCTTTCCACAGAGTGCTTTCCCCTGACACATTGTCCTTCCATCTGTTCCTTGCTGTGAGCTCCAAGGCAGCTCTGTGGGGGCAGTTGCATGACTGAGTGGGTCGGGGGGGAGGATTTTCCTCTCTGCTTCAGGGAGCAACTAAACTAAGGCCCAGAGAGTACATTTAGACTTGCTCTTCAGATCTTCAGTCATCACCACCTCCAGGAAGCCCTCCCTGACCTTCCCCCCTACTCTGTCAGGTCTAGTTTCTTTGGTGTTCTCATAGAACCAAATTCTTTTGCCGCAGAGAACTGATCTCACTTTGTATTATTTACCCACAGGTGTGAGTCAGTTTATATCTTTTTATCTCCCTGGACTGTAACCTCCACGAGAATAGGTCTGTGTTGGTTTGCTCCCAGCACAAAGGAGACACTCAAAAAATATTGAGTTTCAGTTCCTGTGATGAATGCCGGGAAGGAGGTGTTAACAGAACATGGAAGAGGCACTCTTAAACTGGCTTGGGGATTAGAGAATCCAGGAAGCCTTCTGGGAGGAGATGACACCTTGGCTGAAGCCTGAAGCCGCATCGCAGTTAGCCAGCTGGAGCATGCAGTGAGGGGCATCTGGCAGAAGGCACCACATAAGGAAAGAGGTGAACATGCGGTGCCACCTTTGGGGATCTGGGGCTGAGGGTCAATGGTCCAGGCAGGGCTGGAGACTGGCCTATTATGGTGAATGTACCTTGTCCTGAGTGTCCCAGGGGCTTGCTGCAAGGGGCAAGGTGGCACAACTTGTCCTCAGCGCACCCGCCTTTCTTCCCTGGCCTTTCCACTGACCCCACATGCTGAGAGGTATATTTTAAGCTCCCCACAGGGCCTTCCGGGCATCCTAACTTAACTGTCCTCTCTGCTGCCTGCTTCTTAGGAGTAAGCAGGGAGCCCAGGGCTCAAGCTCATCAGCCAGTCCTGGAGCAGTGCCGCTCACTTCACCTGTGTGGCTCTCTGGCCAGGTACCACCACCTGAGACCCCATCTGAGGTGACCTGAGTCACAACTGAGACAGCAGGCTTTGGAACTGGGGGATGATTTTAATTTAGACCTACTGTGTGCCACAGGCACCATGCTGGATGCTTTAAACCAGAGAACCCTATGGGCCCAGACCAGCCTGTTTGTGTTCACCCTCAAGAATGTTTTTTGTTTGTTTATTTTCATTTTTACCTTTTTATTTCTTTATTTATTTTTATTATTAATTTTTTTTAGTCAGAGTCTTACCCAGGCTAGAGTGCAGTGGCATGCTTATGGCCACCCCGGCATTGACCTGCTGGGCTCAGGTGATCCTTCTGCCTCAGCCTTCTAAGTAGCCAGAACTACAGGTGCATCTCCCATGCCCGGCTAATTTTTTCATTTATTGTAGAGATGAGGTCTCACCAAGCTGCCCAGGCTGGTCTCGAACCCCTAGGCTCAGGCAGTTCTCTCGCCTCGGCCTCCCAAAGTGCTGGGATTACAGGCTTGAGCCACTACACCCGGCCCTTTTTTACCTTTTTAAAGTGTTGTAAAAACAAAAGAGACTATAAGACACAGACTGTAATAGGTTTGGCAGATGTAGCAAATAGAAATGTAGCAAATAAAAATAATTTGCCAGATTTAGCAAATAAAAATTCAGAGTGCCTCATTAAATTTGATTTTCAGAGGAAAACCAATGGCCCAAGCAATACTCCATGTGATAAATGGGACATACCTATACTAAAAAACTATACCTTATTCTTCTGAAATTGAGATTTGACTGGGCATCTTGTATGTTATCCTGCAGTCCTACCCCAAGCCCTGAGATGTTTGCAAACTGATCCTTGGCAGGAAAAGCTAACCAGCTCCAGCCTTGAACACTTATCAACGGGACCAGGAACCAAAGGGTCTTAGGACACTGAAACTGAGCTCTGTAAGCATGAGCTGTTGCTGTTAATGTTATTAATAAAGTCAGTGATCACTAGCATTGATTGAGCACCTACTGTGTGCCCAGGCACTGTCTTAGGGGCTCAAGGTCTTCATGGGAGAGATGACACTAAACAAATAAACCCACAGATATATAAGAAGAGGTCAGGCCATGACAAGTCCTGAAGAAAAGTACAAAGGGTAAGAGGGCAGAGATGGTGTGCATGAGGCCCAGTTTTTGACAGAGTGTTCAGGGAGCCCCTCTGAGGAGGAGACATTTGAGCCAACCCCTGAATGAAGGGGTGGGGACATGGCGATCTGAGGGGGGCCAATTACTCAGCACTCATGGTGTGCCTGGCTCCTGTCAAGCACTGTGTGAGTTTTGTTCCTGCAATCCTCACACAGCAGTCCTGTGAAGTGGCACAGGTGCCATCCCTACTTCACTGATGAGGAAACTGAGGCCTGAGGTCACCCAGAGAATGGCAGAGCTGGAGCCTGACCTGGGCCTTGTGGCCGTCCCACTCACTTTGCTAGAGGGCCTCCCTTGACTTGGCACTAACCGTGTGCTGGATCCTGTTTGAGGCCCACTGCCTCTGCTTCCCATAACCCTTATGACAGCCCTGCATGCTGGGGCATGGGAGTCCCATATGGGGCTCAGAGGAGTAAACACAGCACCAGGGGGAGAGGTGGGAAGGAGTTGCAAGTTCCTCTGGAACCTGGCCAGGCTCAAAGTGGGCAGCATGAGGGTACCTGGGTGTGGGCTGGTGAGGAGGGGAGAAGACACAGTGGGCCCAGAACTCTGAGAGGCCCCCTTCCAGCTTCACAGATTGGCCCAGTTTCTCCACCTGGCTCCCTGAGCTTAATCCTCCTTTTATGCTGTTTAAATATTTGGAGGTGGAGGGAGAGAAGGCAGGAGGGCAGGGCTGTTTTCTGAAAGGTTGCAGAGTGGGGCCAGGGGTGGGCACAGGTGGAGGGGAAGTGTTCCCAGGCCTGCTGTGGAGGGCAGGACTGGGCCACAGCCCCAGAGGCCAACGAGGCCCAACCAGCCCATGGTGGAAAGCTCAGGGAACACGGTATAGCACTGAGGGGTCCTCAGCTGTTGGCCACTCACCTAACTCATGAGCACCTGCTGGCAACCAGCCAGTGGCCCTGTAGTCAATGTCATCTCAGGGATGACTGCCATGTGCCAGCCATCTGTCAGACACTGTCTCCAGGATCTCATCCAAGCCTTACTCCCTCTGTGAGGGAGGGGTGCTATTATCGCCCTCCTCATTTTACAGATACCCACATGGTGTTGGAAACTCATCCAGCATCACGGGGATAGTAAGAAACCGAAGATTCCACCTGGGTCAGTGACTCTACTTTCCAGGTTCTTAGCCTCTCCCAACTACCTCTTGACATCCTGTCCTCAATGCTAACACACTGGTTCCAAAAGGAGTGAGTCCCATTGCTGGAGGAGTGCAAGACTATTGGAGGTCTCTTGCAATGGATGCTAGAAAAGAATAAAAGCTTCCTGGCTCTTGGACCCTTGAGGTTGTCCTTCTGAAAGACACCCACAGGGTGTGCCTGTCAGAGTCTCGTCGGGACAGCCCAGGGCTCCTGACTCCCAGTTTAGTGTTTCTTTTGGTCCCTCAGTTGGGAGAGAAGGAGGAATCCCTTCCCATGGGTTTCCCAATGCCTGGGATTTTCAGATGACCAGTACTGGTCAGGCTGTGAGACGGGCCTGGGTTCCAGTCCCAGGCGTGCCCATTCCTGGCTGTGTGACCTGGGAAAATTGCACAAACTCCTAGAGCCTCCATTTATACGCCTTTAAAATGGGGATAATGGGGCAACCCCCTTGGGTCTCCTGCTCTGAGAGCTTTTTCTGTCCTCTCAATAAATCCTGCTTGCAAATAAATAAGTAAATAGGGGATGATGATGCTTTTGTGAGGATTAAATAAGGTATTCTGTACAAAGCACCTGGCACATAGTAGGTGCTCAGCAAATCTCTCTGATGTTAGCATTTGGTTCAAAATGACCTCCAGCATCTGCTGTGAGACAAGGTATTCACTAGAACAAAGACTTTGGGTCTGACTCCCGCTGCCTCAGCATAACCTTGGGTCGATTATGTTTTAAATTTTTTTCACTGTGCCTCAGTTTCTCTATCTGTAAACAGAACAGCTTGGGAACTGACCTCATCAGGGTTGTGCTTACACACCATTCCTGGAACATAGTGAGTGCTCAGAAAAAGCCAGTGGTGAGCTTTATCATCAAAAGTTCCTGCTGTGGCCGGGTGCAGCGGTTCATGCCTGTAGTCCCAGCATTTGGGAAGCAGAGGTGAGAGGATTGCCTGGGCCCAGGGGTTCTAGACCAACCTGGGAAACTTGGCAAAACTTCATCTCTACAATAAATATTTTTTTTTAAATTAGCCAGGTGTGGTGGCACACACCTGTAGTTCTAGCTGCTTGGGAGGCTGAGGCAGAAGGATCACCTAAGCCTAGCAGATTGAGGCTGTGGTGGCTGTGAGCATGCCTCTACACTCTAGACTGGGCAATAGGGTGAGACCCCAATGCAAAAAAAAGGTCCCTACTGTGTTTGAGCCCTTTCCCACATTACATTTAAGCCTCACCACAGCCTTGGAAGGATGACAGTTTCTACTTTACAGACAAGCGCACTGAGGCGGCAGCAGGAAGGTGACTTGCCTACGCTGGGATGAATGTGGGTCTTTGTGGTTCTGAAGTGACCCCAGTGCCAGGTTCAACCTCAGTGCTACTTGAACCAGGTGCAGTTTCTTGGCTGAAGCTTAGAAAATCTTGCAGCTGCAGTGAGCCGGACCCCATGCCACAGCCGCAGCCCCAGAGCACCCCAGGCTCCCTGGCATCTGTCAGCCTCCGAAGTGGACTAAGTGAGTCCAAGCCCACTCCTGGCAGCCAGAGAGGGGGAAAGTGGGTGAGGTGAATCTCGGCTCTTCCTCCCAGGCCTGCCTGGCCCTCTTCCTGGCCCACAAGTCTGCTCTGTCCCCCAATGGGCTCCTTCCCCTCACAGGAGTGGGCAGCATCCTCTTCCTATGTCAAGGCAATGCCATCAAAAGCTTTCTACGACCTGACCTTCGGGGGGAAGCTTCTACCCCCACTGCTAATCACCAGCACTTTCAATTTCCTCTTCTGGCCTCAGACTGACAGCCTGTTATTAACTTCTGGGGAGGTAGTCTAGCCCCGGTAGCTGGGAGCCAGTGAAGGTGGGGAAGGCTCCGCTCTTGTCTGGGCCCCTCCCTCAATCTAAAACTACACCTACCCTTGGTGCTGCATCTCCCGCTTCACATCCACCCTGCCCCAGATCCATTCCCAAGGTAAGTAGTTTGGAGCCAGACAGCCACAGGCTCCTGGCCGCAGCCAGCTTCGGGCTGTGTCACCTCTGGAGACGGAAAGCACCTCTCTGAGTTTCAGGATTCAAAGCTGTAAGCAGACAGCCTTCTCCATTTTGCGGAGTTTGCACTTGAGGCAGTATATGAGTACAGTGAGGGTGGCAACAGAAGACAAATGGTTTCCCCAAACTAAGTCCATTGAGACATGTTTAATAAAGAGATTATTGACTAAGAGAGGAGGGCTGGTGGAGGTCTACAAGGAAGGATATAGCACCAGTGGCTATGCACAGTGGGAACCAGGAGCTATTACCACCTCTAGTCCTGGGAGAGGTAAAAAGGAGCGGCTACCTGAAGGGGGTCTGGTAGATGGGGGGGTCCCCAAAAAAGGGCTGTGACTGCCAAGTCCCTTCCTTCCTTAAGGAAGCTGGAGGCAGCTCCAGTTCTGTACCCACTCCCTTCCTTTTCTCACTCATTATTCCTCTCCCTCTCCTCTCCTTTTTCTGTCCCTGATGAGAATTGCCTGGGGGGCTTGATGAAAACCCCAGAGATTCAGGAGTTCTCAAGTGGGGCCCAGGCACCTGCAGTTCCAGCCTTTTTCCAGGCACTGCTGATGCTGCTGTCTGCAGAGCACCTGCCTGAGCCCCTCTCCACCTGATCCCACCCTACTGCTCCTTGGATAAAAGCCCCTCCAGGACAGGACTGTGAGTCCATTCCTGTGGCTCCCATGTCTGGCCCTGGGTATCTCAGGGCTGATGAGAAGATCGTTTTCCACATTCTGCCCAGCTGACTTCACAGGCGTTTGCACTGTCTGCAGCTCTTCTCTCTTGTCTGCTGCCCAGCATGTCTATCCATGCAGCAGCTCTGCAGTTCCTGATGGAGAGGGAGGTTGGCTCGCAGGTGGCTGGAGAGGGAACACTCTTGGGATCAACGTGGGAAAAGGGAAATAGGAGTGAGTGGAGGAAGAAGTTGGACCATGGTGTGGTCTCAGCAGAGGCCTCAGCCAGCCCTTGGGGTGCTTCTAGGGGAAGTGAGCAGCCCTTCAGAGTGGTCCCGAGTGGGGCAGAGGTGCTTGAGCTTTGTACCCCACATGTATCGGTCACCGGATGTGAGCCTCCCTGGGAGAGAGGCTCTCAAACACCTGAGACAACGCCCTGTCCCCCACGGCCTGGCTGCTGAAGGTCTTTAGCAGTTCCGACAGGATCTGAGTGACGCATACAGCGTCCATCCCATCCGCAGAACTTGTCCCAGGAGCCGGAGGGGATTGGAGCCTTCTCATGCTCCCCACTGCCCTCTCTTCCTCATCCTTGAGTTCCATGGTCCCTGTACCCTAAACGCCAAACTAAAAATCCTTCTTGCTGTCCCTCCAGCACACAGGCTCCCAACAGAGACACCTGTCCATGGTTTTGCCAACAGCCAACCTCTGAATCTTAATTTTGCTTGACCAGGCCATCACGTAATGCAGTGAAGCAGAAACCCCACAGACCCCATCCTGGTGTGTGCTGCAATGAAAATGAAACACATCAGCATTGTTCTCCTCCACATGCAGTGGTTAGAGACTCCCCCAGACCTTCCAGGAGAAAAAGAGAAGAAGAAGGAGAGATGATTTCTTTCTGTTATATTGCTGAGGTCTAGAGAGGAGGCCCAGATGAGCTGTGGACACCATTCACCTCTCCCAGAGCACTGGGGCAACAGCCATCTGCAGGGAGGCCCCTGGAGCCCCAGCTTCCAGGCTCAGTCCGATGCTGCCTCGGATCCATCACCCTCTCAGCTGTTGGACACAGTTCTGATGAGTTAGCACATCTGGCCCCTAGATCCCAAGCAGGGTGTGATGGGAAGAGGCTCCCTTTGGCGTCAGATTGACCTGGGTTTAAACCTCTACAGGGTGACCTTGAATTTGATGTCCTTGGGTACTTGGTAATGGTGACTGCCTGGGACCTGTGTTATGTGAATTGTTTGGGGCTTGCCATGTACAAGGGGACCCAAAAAACCCAGAATTATCTTTTGGAGGGCAGGGGCCTTGTAGTACAGGCTTCCCTGCTAGGTCAGTATTCTAAGAACCCATCGGCATCAGTGTACCAGTTAGCATCATTGTGAGAGGCTGCATTGCATAAGAAATGTCCCAAGTTGTGACAAATAGGTAATTGATTCTTCCACCATGACAGTGCACTGCCCACCCCAAAAACGGCATGGCCCTGTGCCCCACCCTCCCTATTCACCTGATCTCACCCCAAGAGACTTTTTTGTGTGTCCCCGGATGGAAAAGTCCTCAAAGGGAAACATTTTGCTGATGTTGAAAAGGTGAAATTTAAAACTGACAGAAGCACTAAAAGGCATCATAATGGATGAGTTCAAAAACTTTGAGTCATGGAAAAGTGTTTCCATAGGTGTATTGAATCAAACAGAGAATACTTTGAAGGTGACTTCAGTTTAAATATGTACAAATAGATACGTTTTTTATAAGTTTTGAGTTGTTGGGGGTCCTCCCTCATAAATACAAGTAGTATTTTATTCTCAGAGATTGTCATTGGTTGAAGCTTCTGGGGTAGCAGTCAACAGTGTGGGTATAGATTGTGTCTCTGTCCCCTGTTCACTGTATGAACTTGGGCTGAACTTGGGCTTGTTACTTAATCTTTCTGTTTCTTAGTCTCATCTGAGAAATAGGTATGAAATTAAACCTATCCTCAAGCACCATGGAGAGGGTAAAAGTAGATAAAACCTAGCATCCATTGGTTCAGCTGAGTCTGGTAAATAAGGACTGGATCAGAGAGAGGAGGAGGATAAGGATGATAAGGAAGATGAAGACGATGAAGACCATGATGCTGATGGTGGGTGTATATGTTTGCCAGGGCCTGCCCTACCACAGTACCATGGAGTGGGTGACTTGAACAACACAAATTAATTGTCTCACAGCTCTGGAGGCTGGAAGTCCAGGATCAAGGTGTCCACAGTGCTGGTTCTTTGTAAGGTTTGTGAAGGAAGGATCTGCTTCGGTCCTCTCTCTTTGGACTGTAGATGGTCATCTTCTCCCTGTGTCTTCCCATGATCTTCTCTTTTTATGTGTCTGTGTTCAAATTTTCTCTTCTTATAAGGACATGTACAATCATATCGGATTAGAGCCCACCCCAGTGACCTCATTTTAACCTAATCATTTCTGTAAAGATCTCCGAATAAGACCATGTTCTTTCAACATATGAATTTGGGGTGGGGAGGACACAATGCAGCCCATAACAGTGAGGGAAGTGACGGTTTGCAGGATCAGATTCCCAATGTGGAAGAGGCAGAACAGGGGAAAGGAATGCTGGAAGATTAAGATATCCTAGAAAGTGGAAATTGGGCGTGTCTTTGAGGAGAGAGGTGTAAGCTGAGATGCCGAGGGGTGGTGCCAGCCTAAGGGCACCTACTAGTTGGGGACAGAGCTAGAACTTTCCATAGCTGTCATCTCCCTCCACCTCCACCTCATCCCCATGTGTTTTGAGATAAATCTGGGGATTTGCCACATGTCCTGAGGAAGCACACAGCTTCCTTTTGTAGAGGGAGCAGATGGGACCTGGCCGCCTCTGCAGTCACCACGAAGGAGGACACAGGCAGGTGGCAGGGCTCCTGCGTCAGAGTCACTCTGGATGGTGGAGCAGATGGCGGCCTCTGAAGAACAGGAGGACATTGGCAGGATAGCTACAACCTGCCTAAGACAGGGATGGCCACTCTGTGGGGGGTTGTCAGCCACATCAGCACTGACCCTGAGAGCTGTCCCAGTCCCAGACTGCGACCCACCCGGACAGGCAATCAGGGCCGTGACTAAGGATGGAGGAGCAGTTCTCTCAGCTGGTACTGTGTAGCGGAGCCAAACATTCTTCTGCAGGGTTAACAAGCTATTGCCCACAGGCCAAATCAGGCCCTCCACTTGTCTTTGTAGATAAAGTTTTATTGGGACACAGCCATGCCTTTCATTTATGTATTGTCTAAAGGGCAGAGTTGAGTATTTATCACAGAAGCCATACGGCCCACTAAGCAGAACATATTTACTCTCCAGATCTTTTTTTTTTTCTTTTTTTTGAGTCAAAGTCTCACTCTGTCGCCCAGGCCAGAGTGCAGTGACACGCTCCCCGCCACCCCAGAATCAACCTGCTAGGTTCAGGCTATCCTTCTACCTCAGCCTTCCAAGTAGCCAGAACTACAGACTCTATTTTTTTCATTTATTATAGAGACAAGATCTCATCAAGTTGTCCAGGCTGGTTAGGAACCCCTGGGCTCAGGCAATCCTCTCGCCTCAGCCTCCTGAGGTGTTGGGATTACAGGCTTGAGCCACTGTGCCCAGCCACTCTCTAGAGCATTTCAGAAAAGATTTGCTGATCTTTGCTCCTCTGCTTTGTAGTCTAAAGTTCTGGGGGGCAGGCCTGGTGCTGGAACTTCCTGGTTATGCTGACTTAGAGGAGTGTCCCTGTTCTTACAGTCTCGATTTCCTCCTCTGCCAGTGGGGAGAGTATCGTCCTGAAGTTGTGATGCTCCAGTGAAGCCAGGGAGGCAGGAGAGAACTTTGCAAACTGCAACACACTCAGGGTGTATTAGTTGTTCTCTGTGTTCAACCTGTCTGTAACCCCCTCCTCATCTTCTGGACAAAACTCCTCCTTTTCATATCTGCTTCAGACTGCCTTGGTGCTGGTGCCTGCCCCCCGGGGTCTTTTTGGCTTCTTAACTTGGTTTCATTTGTGTAAATGAGTCTGAGGAGCAGGGATATGGGGTGCACAAACCAGATGTGACTTATCCCAGGGCAGCAGGGGTGTCTTCATCATCATTATTCAGATGCTCCTGATGGCTGAGCACACACTGCCTACCAGGCACTATGCTAAATGCTTTACCTTGGCCAGGCATGGTGACTCACCGGTAATCTCAGCAGTTTGGGAGGCCAAAGCAGGAGGATCACTTGAGCTCAAGAGTTCGAGACCAACAACTCTGAGCAACACAGCAAGACCTTATTTCTACACAAAATTTTAAAATTAGCCAGGCGTGGTGGCGCACCTATAGTCCCAGCTACTCAGGAGGCTGAGGCAGGTGGATCACCTGAGTCCGGGAGGTTGAAGCTGTGGCAAGCTATGGTCATGCCACTGTACTACAGCCTGGGTGACAGAGTGAGACCCCTCAACTCGAAACAAAAAATAAGTAAATGTTTTACCTGTATTGTCTCATTTAAATATCGCCACAGGAGGTGAGCATTCATTCGAAAGTTACTGAGTGCTAACTGTGTGCCAGATGCTCTACTGAGTCTGAGGTATAGAGCACCAGATGACGTAGACAAAAATTCCTGACTGACTTCATGGAACATACAGGCCCACTCAATCAGAGTCAGGGAATAAAGTAAATACACAAAATCTATAGCATAGTAGTGAATTAGGGACCGAGCGCTTAATTCACAGACACCAACACCAAAAGTACAAGTTATAAAAAGGAGAGGTTTTATTCAGTCAACAGCCGGGTCGGCAGCCACTTGCCTGTTGGACATGACAGTCCCACAGCAAAGGGCCTCACTAACTGCAGGGGCTTGCTTAAGAAAGGCTAAACCACATTGGGACTTTCCAAGTGGGCTAAACCGCAACATTCTGGAGGCCTATGTACCTTTCAAGCAATGCAAGTGTGGTTAACAGAAACGAAGAAAAAAAGCTGTTAAACAGTTTAACCTAGCCAGCAAGTGCTGTTGCCAGTTTTCAGGAAGGGAACTTTTTTTTTAACTGTGCAAAGGCTGAGGACATGTTTAGTTTAATTTTTGACATTGTATATGTTTTTTAAGCCCCCTTTCACATTCCCCCCTTTCAGTTCCTGGAGTCAAGTCATTGACTCTTTATACAGGGGATTATATTGAGTTTTGAGGACCATTAATTTTACTGATGATACATTATTTTTAACATAACCAAGGAGGCTAATGTATGGGTCTCAGTTTTTTCAAGGAGCAATAGTTTCACACCCCCATGCAGCATAGTGGTATTGTCCTGCTTTGTGGCAACGGACTGGTCCTGATGCCGGGCAAGCATTAAAACCAACAGATTTAAGTTCTTTTTTTCATAAGCTAAGGTACCGCATTTGTCAGTGTGTGTGCCCCTGAGGGTTAGACCTGGCCATAATTTACAAAGGTTAAAATTAAAGACATGCTGCCCGCTTCCTCTGTAGGTGGCAATTATGGTCCCAGTGACAGTATTTCTCAGTTCCCAGGAATAGTTCCCTGGAGTATAGGGATTACGCAGGTTAGGCCAATAGGCCTCAAGCTAGGGAAAGTATGCAAGGAATATGATTAAGATACCAGGCCTGCAAAAAAGATCTTCTCTAGTAGCTGGTTTGACAACTTGCCATGTTTCCGGGAGCGCGGTGGTGGCTGCCTTTACTTGTGAATGATGACTCCAGAGGCGGACACTGCTGACTTTGACGGCTGTAGGAGTAGTAAGGATTACTATGTGGGGTCCTTTCCACCTTGGTGTGAGAGCCTCAGCTTTGTGCCATTTTATCCAGACCTGGTCACCGGTCTGAAACGGGTGTGGATGTTCTGGAACCCGTTTTCAGAAGGCTGTCTGCATAGTCTCAGTGACAGCTTGCTGAACTTTTTGAAGAGCCTGCAGTGACTGAAGCAAATTAGGCTAGACAGTTCTAGTGCTTTTTCCAGCCCAATTTTTGGAAGTAACGACAGGGGCTGTTCAAACAGAATTTTGAAGGAGGTTAGACCCTTGATGTAGGGGGTACACCTGGCCCTTAAGAGGGCATAGGGAAGGAGTGTTCCCAACCTTCACTGGTCTCCAGGGTTAATTTGGTTAAGGTCTTTTTAAGTGTCCAATTTATTCTTTCTACCTGTCCTGAACTCTGGGGATGATAAGCACAATGTAAGTTCCAATTTATCCCCAAGGTTTTTGCAATAACTTCAGTAAGTTTAGAAATAAATGCTGGGCCATTATCTGAGCCTATTGAGATAGGTAGACCATATGTTGGTATGATGTCATTTAAGAATTTCTTTACTGTTACAGAAGCAGTTTCAGTTTTTGTAGGAAATACCTCGACCCATCCCGAGAAGGTGTCTACCAAGATCAATAGGTATTTATATCCATATTGCCCAGGTTTGACCTCTGCAAAGTTTATTTCCCAATGTCTCCTGGGGGTTAGTTCCCTATCTCAGACCCCTTGGGTGGATATACTGACCTTAGCATTATTAGTCTGGTGATATGACATGCAGCCTTAAATGAGCTCCTGGGTGAGCTGGTCCAGATGAGGGAGACAGAATTCTTTTCTTATAAGTTTGGTTAGTTTTGTTCTTTCCAAATGAGTACCTTCGTGGAGCTGCCTTAGGATTTGTTGTCCCAGGACTCAAGGGAGGAAGGTTCTGCCATCCTGAAGTTGAAGCCATCCATCTGGATTTGAGGTTGTCTGCAATTTTTGTACAGTGAGGAGGTCCTCTTCTGTATACTCTGGTGGCTCACATAGAACCGGAGAAGGCAGTGCTAGCAGGCAGGTGGTCCTGCGGTAAGCAGCTTCTCTAGCTGCTTGGTCTGCTTTTCTATTTCCTATTGCCTCTTTTGAGTTCCCTTTTTGGTGGCCTGGGAAATGAATGATGGCCACCTGTTTGGGTGCCCATATTGCTGCCAGGAGGTCTAAGACCTCCGCTTTATTTTTTATAGTTTTCCTCTCTGCAGTGAGCAATCCGCGTTCCCTGTAAATTGTCCCATGAATGTGTGCAGTTGTAAATGCATACCTGCTGTCAGTGTAGATGTTGACAACTTTTCCTTCACCTGCTTTCAGGGCCTCGATTAGGGCAATCAGTTCTGCTTTTTGGGCCGATGTTCCCTGCGGAAGAGGCTCAGCCCAAATAGTTCCCTGTAGAGTGACCACTGCTGCCCCTGCATACCTTACCCCATTCAGGATGAAACTGCTGCCATCCAAGAAAAGCATCAGGTCAGGGTTTGTTCTCGGGACATCGGTTAGGTCCCAGTGCAGCTTCTGGAACTCAGTTGTTTCATAACAACAATGTAGCAGCCCCATGGGACTTTTTTCCAGTAGTAAAGTTGCGGGGTTCAAGCTGGGGGTATGCTGGAACTTGATGTGGGGTTGATCTAAAAGCAGCGCTTGATAATGAGTTATTTGGGTGTTCGACATCCATTTGTCAGGGGCCCCTTGGAGTAAAGACTCCACTGCATGTGTAGCCATGACAGTCAGATTCTACCCCAATGTTAGTTTGTCTGAGTCCTTTACTAACATGGCAATGGCTGCCATAACGTGCAGGCAGGGCGACCAGCCCGAGACTACCAGGTCCAGTTTTTTTGACAGGGAGGCAACCGGCCTGTTCCATGGGCTAAGCTTTTGGGTTAGGACCCCCTGGGCGGCGCCTCAACTTTCATTCACATTACAGTGGAAAGGTTTTTCAATATCCGGCAAGGCCAGGGCGGGAGCTGAGACCAGGGTGGTAGTTTCCTGTGCCCACCTTTTTGACAGGAAGAAGCAAGGTATTCCAGGATGAGTGGCACGACACTAGGATTTTAGCTCCCAAAGACACTGGATGTGGATTGCTATGCCTTTTCAGGTCTCTGGGGATATAGGGTACTGTTTTACCCTAATGGGCATTGCCTGACTTTTGAGATGTACAACAACTGGTGATTGATGGGATGCCAGCCCAGGGGAGTTTAATTTGGCCCAGACTTGGGGAAACTCAATCTGCAATTGGGCCAGCAGAATGGCATTTGAAGAGTCAAGAGAGGCCCCACCTTCTGTTAACACATATTCCTCACTTAGGGGAACAGTAACAAGAATTTTTGATTCCCCAGGTGTGTTTAGGCTTACTACTGCCGTGGTTTCCTCAAAACCTATGTTGGCCTTAAGCCCGTGTAAGAGGTCACGTCCTAGGAGCGGGTACAGGCAGTCTGGCATTACTAAGAATGAATGAGTTATTTCCCCTTTTCCCAAATTTATTGTTCTTTTGGTGGTCCAGAGGCATAATTGAGTCCCGGTTGCCCCCTGGACCAAGGAATACTTATTCTGAAGCAGGCCATTGTACTTTTGGAAAACTGAATACTCAGCCCCCGTGTCCACTAAGAAGTGGACAGGGCTTCCCCCCATTGTAAGTTTCACCCTGGGCTCTGGGGGGGAATTGACAGAGCCCCAACTCTGTCAGTCAGTTTGTAATTGAAGCACAGGAGTAGATTTCAGTGGGCACCCTCCCAGAGGGCATTCTTGTGGTCGGGGTGGCCTGTCTGGGCAGTCTTTTACCCAGTGCCCAATTTTTTTACAGTAAGTGCAATGATTTTGTTGCTAGCGGAGTTTTTCACCCGGTGCCGGTTCCTCTTTTCCCTACTGGCTGCTTAGGTTTAACTTCCTGTAAGGCTGCTGCTACCACTTTGGCCATTTTTGTTGTTGTTGTTGTTGGTCTTCAAGTGAGTCCCTGCTATTATAGACCTTCTGGGCAACCTCAGTTAATTCTGATAAACTTTTCCCTTCAAATCCTTCAATTTTCTGCAATTTCTTTCTTATATCAGGGGCCGACTGAGAGACAAAGGCTATAACTAAAGCCCTCCGATTTTCTGGAGCCTCCAGGTCTATGGGAGTATACATCCGATAGGCCTCCACAAGGCATTCCAGAAAAGCCATGGGAGATTCCTGTGGGCCCTGAGTTACCTCACTTACTTTAGACAAATTTGTGGGCCACCTGGCAGTGGCCCAGAGACCACCCATTAGCATCCAGTGATAGGTGGTGAGACACTCCCTACCGTGATTGGTGTTCGGGTTCCAATTAGGCCTCTCAGTGGGGAAGACACAGTTCACATGGTCCTACTCTGCCAGTCTGCCGTCCGGTCCCAGGACGAATTTCCTTGCTTCCTGACGGATTCGTTCTCTTTCCTCCGCAGTAAAAAGGGCTTGGAGGAGTTGTTGGCAGTCATTCCAAGTGGGCTGGTGGGTGAAGAAAATTGTTTCTAAAAGGCCTATGAGGCTCTGAGGTTTTTCAGAGAACACTGATTTTGTTGCTTCCAATTGTAAAGATTATTAGTAGAGAAAGGGACATAAACCATAAAGTTCTGGCCTCCTGAACCTCCCACGTCTAGTCCCGGGACTTGTCTCAGGGGAAGGACTGTGGAAGTTTGTGGTTCTGAGTTCCCCGAAGATGAATCAGGGCTAGTTGGTTTATTGGGGGCGGTTGGGCCCTTGGGAGATGCGGGGAAGAGGGGGATAAAGGGGCTGATATGAGGACCCACTCCTGGTGAGTGATGGTCTGAGAACCTTGTGGGCCCCCTGCTCCTGCTCAGATGTAGAGTAGGGTGGGGGAATTTCATCATCCTCCTGTGGGCTCTGGAAGACTGGAGCTTTGGCTTTTGGAGTTTTCTGTAGAGCTAAAGCAAGAGAAGAATTAGCTCTCTTTTTGACTTTCTTTATCCATGATGGCTGCTGCATTACCAGGAGCTACCAGGCAGTGATGTACAGGATCTGGTCCGGGTGGCATCAATAGATGAACTGTCGGACCTTCCCCACTATGGCAGGGTTGAAGGTCCCCTCTGGCGGCCAGCTGCAATTATGAAATGTGGGCCATTTGAGGAAACAAAAGGTGGTTAGGTTTCCTTGGTTTACCTGATAACCTGACTGTTGTGCCGCTCCGTGGAAATCCTTGAAGTGGTACAAAACCAGTTGCAGAAGGGTGTCAGGCTTAGAACATTGCTGCCCCATAATGTCGATAGCAATGACAGACACAACAGTGACTAACACTGAACAAATAAAGACAATAGCACAAACTGAACAGACAGACCTAACTGCCCGAGGGCAATACCAGAGGGCCCAGTGATGTCTCACTGGGACCTCGGACCCAGGAATTAGCACTGTGTCCAGCTTTCCTGTGGGTCCAACCAGAGGTGTGCACAAACAAAACAGGAACTTGACTCACCTCTCAGAGGGCTCTGGGGACGTTGTGAGTCTGCCAGAGATGACAATCAGCCATTTGTGAGTCCATAGACTCACCAGGCCTGACGAATACTGAAGTTCGTGGGTATGCAGACCCACAAGGTCAGCTGGTGATTGGGGCTGGGGATTAAGCTCTCAGATATCCCAGATGAGCCCCCAAAGGAAATAGGGACCGAGTGCTTAATTCACAGACACCAACACCAAAAGTACAAGTTATTAAAAGGAGAGGTTTTATTCAGTCAAGAGCTGGGTCAGCCGCCACTTGCCTGTTGGACATGACAGTCCCACAGCAAGGAGCCTCATTAGCTGTAGGGGCTTGCTTAAGAAAGGCTAAGCCACATTGGGACTTTCCAAGTGGGCCAAACTGCAACATCCTGGAGGCCTAGGTACCTTTCAAGCAATACAAGCGTGGTTCACAGAAGCGAAAAAAAAAGCTGTTAAACAGTTTAACCTAGCCAGCAAGTGCTGTTGCCAGTTTCCAGGAAGGGAACTTTTTTTTTTTTAACTATGCAAAGGCTGAGTACATGTTTAGTTTAATTTTTGACATTGTAGATGTTTTTTAAGCCCCTTTTCACAGTAGAAGTGATAAGGACTAAGGAGAGAAATAAAACAGATACTCAACAGGTTGAGTATCAGGTGGGGTGGGAATGCAGGGTTGCTGTTGTAAATATCATCAGGGAGGGTAATGCTTGAACAAAGAGTTGGGTCTTTGTAGACTTCTGGGGGAAAAGTGTTCCAAGCAAAGGGAACAATAAGTGCAAAGGACTTGAGGTGGGATGGTGCCTACCAAGTTGGGCAAACAGCAAGGAGGCTCTGTGTGTATGGAGTGAGTGTGGGAACGGAGGAGGAAAGGGGAGTGGGTCTAGGCCCTGCAGGGCCTCGTGGGCCCTGGGGAGGACTTAGGCTGTCACTCTAGTGAGATGGGAGCCATGGAAGAGTTCAGAGCAGAGGAGGAACATGGTCTGACATGACTTTTTTTAGCTTAAAAATACTAGTTTATTAACATATAACGTGCATTTTAATTATTGCAAAATATACATAATGTAAAATTTGCCTTCTTAACCATTTTTAAGCGTACTATTCACTAGTGTTGAGTGCATTCACATTATTGTGTGCCAATCTCCAGAACTCTTCACATCTTGCCAAACTGAAAATCTGACACAAGCCGGGTTCAGTGGCTCAGCCTGTAATCCCGTGCCTTTGGGAGGCTGAGGTGAGTGAATTGCCTGAGCCCGCAGGTTTGAGACCCACCTGGGCAACTTGGCAAGACCTCATCTCTACAATAAATCAAAAAACTAGCCGGGTGTGGTAGTGCGCGCCTGTAGTTTCAGCTACTTGGAAGGCTGAGGCGGAAGGATCACTGGAGCCCAGCAGGTCGAGGCTGCGGTGGCCGGGAGCAGCCACTGCACTCCAGTCTGGACGACAGAGTGAGACTCCAACTCAAAAAAAAAAAAAAAAGAAAATCTGACACATTAAACAGTAACTCCCCACTTCCCCTCCCCCAGCCCCTGACAAGCTTTCCACTTTCTGTCCCTATGAAGTTGAATCTCTAAGTACCTCATGTAAGTGTAATCATATAATATTTGTCCTTCTGTGCCTGGATTATTTTACTTTGCATAATTTTCTCAAGGTTCATCCATGTTGTAGTATACAACAGGACTTTTATTTTAAGGAGGAACAGTATCCCCTTATTTGGATATGCCACATTTTGTTCATCTATTCAGCCATGTATGGACACTTGGGTTGCTTCTACCTTGTGATGATTGTGAGAAATGCTGTTATGAGTGCGGGTGTACAAGTAACATTTTGAGACCTTGGCTTTTAGTTCTTTTGTGTATATATCCAGTAGTGTAATTACTGGATCAGATGGTAACTCTGTAGTTAATTTTTTGAGGACCCACCCTAATGTTTATGTAGCAACTGCACCACTTTGCATTCCCACCATTGCACAAGGGCTTCAGTTCCTCCACATCCCTCCAACACTTATTTCTGTGTTTTGATAGCAGCCACCTAGCAGGTGTGAGTAGCATCGCATTGTGGTGTTGATGAATGACGTTAAGCATTTTTTCATGTGCTTGTTGGTCATACGTCTCCTTCAGAGAAATGTCCATTAAGTCTTTTGCTCATTTTTGAGTCAGGTTATTGTTATGTTGTTGAGTTGTAGTTCTTCATATATTCTGGACATTAAATACCCTTTATCAGACTTGGGATTTGTAAATATGTTTTTCCATCCCACACCTTTTTCACTCAGAGTGCCTTTTCCACTGTTTAGTGTGTCCTTTGACACATAGAGGTCCTTTAAATTTTGATGTCTGATATATCTATTTTTAATTTTGTTGTGTGTGGTTTTGGTGTTGTAGCCAAGAAATCATTGCCAAATCCAGTGTCGTGAAGCTTTCCCCTTATACTTTTTTCCTAGGATTTTTATAATTTTAGCTCTTATATTTAGGTCTTTAATCCATTTTGAGTTGATTTTTGTATGTGGTATAAGGTACAGTCCAACTTTATTCTTTTGCTTGTGGATAGCTATCCCAGCACCATTTGTTAAAAATACTGTCCTTTCCTCATTAAATGGTCTTGGCATCCTTGTCAAAAATCACTGCATCATACATGTGAGGTTTTATGTTTGGGCTCTCTGTTCATTTTATTTGCCTCTGTGTCTGTCTTTATGCCTGCAGCCACATTGTTTTGTCTACTATAGTTCTGTTATTAATAAGTTTTGAAATTAGGAAGTGTAAAACCTCTTTGTTCTTTTTCAAGATTGTACTGGCTGTTTAGGGTCCCTTGAAATTCCATATGAATTTTAGGATATATTTTTTCTGACTTTGCAAAAAAACAAAAACACCACTGGGATTTTGATACTGAATCTGTAGTTTGGTAGTATTAACACTGAGTCTTTGAATCCATGAATATGGGACACCTTTACATTTATTTGTGTCTCTTAAAACTTATTTCAGCAATGCTGTATAGTTTTCAGTGCACCAGTTTCTTGCTTAAGTTGATTCCCAAGTATTTTATTCTTTTTGATGCTATTGCAAAATAGCTTTTAAAGATTTTTCCCTCAGATTGTTCATTTTTATGGTATATAAGAACCCAACTTACTTTTGTGTGTTAATTTCATCATGCAGCTCTTCTAAATTTGTTTATTAGTTCTAATTGGTTTTTGTTGAATGTTTAGTTTTCTACATGTAAGATCATGTAAGCCTTGATCAGAGATGATTTTACTTCTTTCCAATTTGTATGCCTTTTATTCTGGTTTTTCTTACCTAATTGCTGTAGCTAGGACTTTCAGAATAAGTAGCAGAGGTAAAAACAGACGTCCTTGTCTTCTTCCTGAACTTAGAGGAAAAAGCTTTCATTACTGAGTCTGATGTTAGCTATGGGCTTCTTCTATATGGTGTTTATTATGTTGAGGTAACTCCCTTCTATCCCAGTTTTGTGAGTGCTTTTTATCATGCAAGGGTGTTGGATTTTATCAAGTACTTTTTCTGCATCAACCAAGATAATCATGCTGTATTTCTTTTCTTTCTTCTCTTAATGTGATCTATTACATTGATTGATTTTTGTATGCTAAACCAATCTTACTTTCCAGAATTAAGCCCCACCCAGTCATGGTATATAATCCTTTTAATGTGCTGTGGAATTCTGTTTTCTAATATTTTGGTGAGAATTTTTTGCATGGATATTTATCACAGATTTTGGGTCTACAATTTTATTATATCTTTGACTGACTTTGGTTTCAAAGTAGTCCTGGTCTCCCAAAATAAGTTTGGAAGTATTCCCTCCTCTTCAGTTTCTTGAAAGAGTTTGAGAATTCTTCTTTTAATGGGTGATAAAATTCACTAGTGAAGCCAACTGGTCCTAGACTTTTGTTTGTTAAGAGCTTTAGCCAGGCTCCATGGCTCAGCCTGTAACCCTAGCACTTTGGGAGGCCGAGGCGAGTGGCTTGCCTGAGCTCACAGGTTCAAGACCAACCCGGGCAACTTGGCGAGACCTCATCTCTACAGTAAGCCAAAAATTAGCCAGGCATGGTAGCATGCACATGTAGTTCCAGCTACTTGGAAGGCTGAGGTGGAAGGATCCCCTGAGCCCAGCAGGTCAATGTTGGGGTGACTGTGAGCCGCCTTGGCATTCCAGCCTGGGCTACAGTGAGACTTCAACTCAAAAAATAAAAAGAGAGATTTTAGCTTACTGAGTCAATCTCCCTGCTACATATGGGTCTGTTAAGATTTTCTATTTCTTTAGAGTTAGTTTGGTAAGTTGTATGTTTCTAAGAATTTAGTCATTTAATCTAAATTATCCAATTTGTTTATAGTATTCTCTTATAATCCTTATTCTGTGGCATCAGTTTTAATGCCCCTTCTTTCATTTCTGATTTTAATTATTTTTGAGTATTCTCTTTTTTACCTAATCAACGTAGCTAAAATTTTGTCAATTTTGTTTTCTTTTAGAAAAACCAACTCTCAGTTTCATTAACTTGCTCTGTTTTTTAATCATCTGTTTCATGTATGTCTTCTCTGATGTTTATTCTTTTCTTCTTTCTGCTAGTTTTGAATTTAGTTTTTTCCTTTTTTCTAGTTCCTTAAGATGTAAGGGTAAATTATAGATCTGAGCTCTTTCTCCTTCTTTTAACATAAGCATTTCTAGCTATATTTTCCCTGTTAGCACCATTTTTTTTTCATCCTATAGGCTTTAGCATGTTGTGGTTTTGTTTCCATTTATTCCAAGATATTTTATAGTTTCCCTTACCATTTCTTCTTTGGCCCATTGGTGGTTTTGGTTGTTTACAAATATATTAATTTTTACTTACTTGTGAATTTCCCAGTTATTTTTTTCCTGCTGTTGATTTCCATTTTCATTCCATTATGACTGGGAAATATGCTTTTTTCCCAAAAGATGAAACTGGTTTTGTGTCCTAATATAGGCTCTATCCCGCAGAATGTTCCACTTGCACTTAAGAAAAGTGAGTATTCTGCTGTTGTGGGTAGAGTGTTCTGTATACATCTTTCTAGGTCCAGTTATTGGTTAATAATGTTGTTCAGCTCCTCTGTTCCTTACTGATGTTCTGTCTGATTGTTCTATTGACTTGCTTTTTAACAAGGTTCTTCTGGCTGTGTTGAAATGAGCCTCTTGGAGGGGAGAGCAGGGAGACCAGTGAGAGACTACAGTGTCAATTCAGGAGAGAGGTGGTGGTGACTTGGACAGGGAGGTGGGAGGGGGTGAGAAATGGTTGGAATGTGAGGATGTTTTGGAGGTCCAGCCAACAGATTTCACTGACTTTAGAATCTGGAACTGTTATCCTAAGGAAGTAAAGGAATCTGCCCAAGGTCCTATGGCTGGTAAGTGGCTGATCCAGGATTTGAACCTAGGCCTGACTGCCCCCACATTCTCAGCTCCTAATTAACTATGTGATTCTCTGAAAGGGCTCCTGACTCAATGCCTGACACCTCTCCCCTGCTCACCCCATGCCCAGTGTCTCCCTAGAAGTTCTGTACCATCTACTACCAAACCTGAACTCACTCCCTCTGCCCTATCTTTCCAAGGACATCACCATCTGGGTGCTTGGCACCCTCCTTCTGGAAGGTTTGCAGCACCACTGTTCCCTCAGAGGCAAGAGGAAAAAAGGAGGCAGGTATCCAAAGAGGGGAGAGAGTTGGGCAAATGTTCTGAGACCATGTGGGCTTCATGACATATCGCAGAAAGGGCTCAGGCCCTGAAGTCAAACAAGCCTGGGTCCAAGCCCTGACTCCACTCCTCCCCAGCTGTGTGACCCTAGGCAGGTTACACCACTTCTCTGGGCCTCTGTTTACTCCCTTTACAAACAGGGATAATAATGTTATTGCTCTATTACCCACAATTATGGTGACAAGAAAACATTTTTTCAGATGAAATACTCTTCCAGAGGCTGAGGTTGATCGTGATTCTTCAAGGCATTTATTCTCTAAAGAGAACTTCATTGAGCACCTACTATGTGCTGGAACTCAAGGTAGATGTTGTTGTCATAGCTATAAAGCAGGGAAGCACAAAGTACTTGCCCTCAGGGGTTCAGCGCCTGGCAGGGAAGACAGGTGCTGACCAAACCATGACACACCTGTTAAGCGTTACAAAACCAGCTGCTTTGGGAACCCAGGCAGGGGAATTTGATGCCCTGAACAGGTGACATTCCAGCTAGGGCCAGGAAAACGGTAGCAAGAGGCCAGGTGAGGTCTCAGGCAGAGCTGATGCCCGGTATACAGCAAACATTCACTGCAGACACCCTGTGCAACAGTCTCTGTGCTCCGCATGTGCTGTGCATTTCCCTTGTGGTCATCCCATAGCCCCCTCAAACTGTTGCTCTTCCTAGAATGCCTTTTACTAGCAATAAAGCAAAGGTTCATAGTGATGTCATCGGCCCGAGGAAGCACAGCTAAAACTACAGGAGCTGGGATTGGGCAGCAGAAGCCACGGGGGTAAACTGTGATAAGTCTGACTTCCAGCTCCACTACTTCCCAGCTGTGAGAACTTGGGTGGGCCTGTTCACCTCCGTGAGCCTCAGTTCCTGCATCCGTAAAATGGAGCCACTTCCACGGGCCTCACAAGATAGTTTCCAGAGCTTGAAGCTTGCTGAGCAGGGAGGTTGGCAGCTGTTTGTGGATTGGGTGCTGACTCAGCTGCGTGGGGTGAGGACAGCGAGTCAGCTCTGGGCACCGCCAAATGTTTCTCTTGGGAAGGTGACCAGGATGCTCTGAGTTCCGAATTCATCTCCAGGAGTCAACCAGAAGGAAGGGGCATTGGTGGGCAATGGGAGCCCAGAGTCGCTCTCAGATGGATGTGGAGATGTGCTGGCCTGCTGGGTCTGGATGGGCCACAGGACAGTGGGAAAGGGTGTGTGGACCTACTAGGTGGGGATGACTCTGGACTCTGCTCGCCTCCCATCCACTTCAGAGACCCCAGGAGTGATGCTGAGCTGAAACAGGCCTTTGGGAGCTCTCTTCTTGCCTCCTCAACCTCAATGTGGGAAACTGAGGCCTAGAGAGAAAGGCTTTGCTTGTATCCCACAATGCTTCTGGGCAGATCCTGTGGAGCAGAGGGGGTGTTCAGGACACCAGAGGGTCACCTCCACGAGCAGAGGCGTGGCTACCCTTCCCCACGGTGTCCCCGTGCTTGGCATGTTGGAGGTGCTCAAGAAGTGTTTGCTGAGTGAATGAGTCGGTTGAGAAAAGTACACAGCTGGGAGTGTTCAGCAGAGCTGGAATTCTGTCTCTGCTCTGACTGGCTCTACCTCCCTGGCAAGCTGCTTTGTCTTGCTGGACCTCACTTTCTCAAAGTAAGATTACAAACCCACTGAATCAGTGCCCAGGCAGGGATCTGAGCCCAGGTCTGCCAGATTCCAGGGCTGATGGTTCACTCTGCACCCTTCTGAGTTCTGATCCATTCATTCACGCATGTAGAAAATATTACCAGGAAATATCTATGTGCCAGGTGCTGTTCTAGGCTCTGTGGATACTGCAGTGAATAAGGCAGGAGTGATTTCTGCCCTCATGGAGCCTTATATTCTATAAGGGGGGACAGTCAACAAACAAATAAATAGAACAGGAATAGTGGTGAATAAAGAAAGCATAACAGGGGTGGGCATGGGAATTGGGCCACCCTAGATAACGTGGTCAGGAAAGGAGATGTCATTTTTGTGTGTTACCTGATAGGACAGCAGCTCCTAGGCAAAGAACCTGAAAAAGTCAGTAAAATGGGAATCATGTGGCTGTCCCAGGCCTCAGACCTGCAGACGATGAGGAGAGGAGGGTGTGAGAGGCAAGCAGGGACCAGAAATGTCCCAAGCAGCTGCACATTCCCCGTGGGGCCAGTACAGCCCTTGTGGGCCTCTGACCCCTGGGTCACCTTGATCTCTCCCCCTCTGACTGCCTCTCCGCCTTCCAGGTGAAGCAGATCATGGAGGAGGCCGTCACGCGTAAGTTTGTCCATGAAGACAGCAGCCACATCATCTCCTTCTGTGGTGAGTCCAGGGCCCACCCATGGAATAAGAAAGTAGCTTCTTTCTCTGTGGGCTGCTTCAGGGCAGTGGCATCTTTGAATCAGGGTTCCCACATCATGTTTTCCTTTGTGACTCTAAAGTTATTTTTGGATTCCAAAGAGACTTCTTTGGAGAATGTGAAAATACAGACAAGTCTAGAGGAGTAATTAAAAATGGCTTCTGCACTCCATGAAGATGTTGTCATGGTTGACATGAGAGGAATTGATTGCCTTCCCCTCCCCATGGGCTTGGTTCACACTGACCCACAGCCCCAGCGACACATGGTCTTGCATCTGAGCAATGGGTGCCCTGTCCTTTCCTCGCCCTGCCTCCAGCCTATTTCTGGGCAAAGGAAGAGGGTAGATGGAGACTTCTTTTTAAAAAGGGAATTAAGACCAGCCTCATCAGGGCTCAGTGGCTCAGCCTGTAATGCCAGCACTTTGGGAGGTCAAGGCAAGTGGATTGCCTGAGCCCACAGGTTCAAGACCAGCCTGGACAACTTGGCGAGACCGCGTCTCTACAATAAAATTTTTAAAATAGCCAGGGGCTACTCAGAAGACTGAGGTGGAAGGATCGCCTGGAGCCCAGTAGGTCAAAGCTGGGGTGGCCGTGAGCATGTGTGCAATGGCACTCCAGCCTAGGCGAAGGAGTGAGACTACAACTCAAAAAAAAAAAAAAAGACCAGCCTCAGTAACTCAGTTTATAGTCCCAGCACTTTGGGAGGCCAAGGTGAGTGGATTGCCTGAGCCCATGGGTTCGAGACCAGTCTGGGTAACTTGGCGAGAAACCGTTTCTACAATTAAAAAAAAAAAATTAGCCAGGCATGGTAGCACGCACCTGTATTTCCAGCTACTTAGAAGGCTGAGGCAGAAGGATCACTGGAGCCCAGCAGGTCGAAGCTGGGGTGGCTGTGAGTATGCCGTTGCACTCCAGCCTGAGTGACAAGAGTGAGACTCCAACTCAAAAACAAAAAGGAAGGGGGGGGGGACATTAAGAACCATGGACACCTCCTGAGAGATCACAGCCAGTCAGCTCAACAGAGGAGGCTGACCCAGGGCTCAGAGTATGACTCAGATGTGTCTCTGAACCATCCATGCCCACAAGGTTCCAGGTTCTTCCTGTACTGACAGTGGCTAGGGCCACATGTTCTGCGTGTCACCTAAAGTCAGCATTCCACTCACAATCAGTGTGTACTTAGAAGTGGAAGTGCTTTTTTCTGTCTCCCTGAACACTTTTTTTTTGAGTCAGCGTTCCACAGTATAGTGGCATCCTTATGGGCACTGCAGCCTTGATCTGCTGGGCTCCAGTGATCCTTCCGCCTCAGCCTTCCAGGTAACTGGAACCACAGGCATGTGCCACCATGCACAGCTGATTTTTTGATTTATTGTAGATGAGGCCCCACCGTGTTGCTCAGGCTGGTCTCGAACCCCTGAGCTCAGGCAATCCTCTCGCTTCTACCTCCCAAGGTGCCGGGATTACAGGCTTGAGCCACTGTGCCCTGCCCGAACACTTTTGTATTTACTAATCAGAGTATCTTGTAGGGAAGGCCTGCTAATTCTCCTTCCACGATCTTAGTCCCATGGAGAGACCTAAGCCGGAAGACACAGCTAGCTGTCAGCCACACACACATGGCCAGGGGTGCCATACCATACGCTCAGCACCTCATGACTGAAGACCCTGACCCTAGGTCACCCCCTTAATAGCCAGGTAGACCTGGGTCCATTGCCCAGTTCTGCCACTTTTCTTGTTGGGAGACCTTGGGCAAGATCTTATTTTTAAGTGGGATATTGTGTGTGTGTGTGTGTGTGTGTGTGTGTGTGTGTGTACACACACATAAGTATATATACAGATGTATATGGGAATATATGTGTATTTAATATATGTGTATTCCCTGCTTGTATTTCTTCCTGGACTTTTTAATTTGCAATTAAAATCACATGCCTTTAGGAGACTGAGGTGAGTGGATTGCCTGAGCCCGTGGGTTCGAGACCCGCCTGGGCAGCAAGACCTCATCTCTACAATAAATCAAAAAATCAGGAAGGATCGCTGGAGCCCAGCAGGTTGAGGCTGCAGTGGCCGGGAGCAGCCACTACACTCCAGTCTGGGCGACAGAGTGAGTCTCCAACTCAAAAAAAAAAATCACATGCATGCCCATGTCAGGACTTGCTAACATACCTATTCATTCAAGTTTTAGTAGACAAGAAAGTGATAAAAGATGACAATTATCCTCTAACTCTGATCAGTGGTTTTGGGTGGGAGAAAGTTAATCACACCAAATGAAGCCTAGAGAATCTTCTTGAGGTTCTTATGAAAGCTTCTTGCTCCTTACAAGCTGTTATCAGAAAGAATTGAACCATGCCTACAAAGCCCAAGCAGACAGTTCAATTATTTCAGTTATACACGAATGAAAAGTGCTGTGTATGTCAGTTAATATTAAGCCATTTAAGAACTTCTTGCCTGGAATCTTTTAAATCCATAGGTAGATGAGGCAGTATTTGGACATTCATTCAGAAGCAAGTGAATGCTAACTCAAAAAACAAAGACAAGTGATGAGACTAAGACTTCTTGACTTCCTCCTTACACATAACATTGGCCAAGCTCTGACCCCCAAGAGTGCTGGTTTACTCTTTAGAGCTCTTTCTTTATGGGTTTTGTCACAAGAATTAGGGAAGGTAAATCTTAATGGTTCTTTGATACCTGTGTAATAAGAAGTTGCTTTTATTATATGCTCACTTTTTCAATAAACTTTGATTATACACCACTGCATAACAGTGTAAGCTCTCAGTCTTCTATATAAGACAGAAGGTAACAAGATAGACAGGGCTGCTGAAACTATCAGGAGTAAGACAGGGACCATCAGAATGCCCTCCACAGGGCTGTTTTCCCAGAAGGAAACACTGAGGCTCAGAGAGGGAAAGTGATTTGCCTGAGGTCACACAGCAAGTTAATGGTAGAGCCCAGTCTTCAATCCAGGTCTCCTGTTCTGGGGAGCTGGGCAGGGCCTCCAAGGGAAACACAGAAGTGGGTAGGTTACCATTATATCCTCTCTTCCAAGGTCTTTTGCAGCACAGTGTGATGGTATACCTTGGACTCGGACTTGGGATTGAATCCTGCCTCTGTCGTTTATTTGCTGGGTGGCCCTGGGCAACTCAGTTCACCTGTCTGAGCCTCAGTGTCCACATCTGAAATACAGGGGTAGTTTTCCTTTCTTCTTGACCATGGCAAAGATTAAGTGAGATCCAAAAGTGTTACTGTAATCACAGTATAAATGATGATGACTATGTGATTCTTTAATCCAGATAAAGCTCACCAATCATGTGGTCCAGTCTCCCCTCCCTCCTTGACAAAATTAAAAAAATAATTGCAGTGCACATGCTCACACGTGGATGCAGGAAAGTCAGGCTAAAAGTGTCTGCTGCTGCTGCCCTCACCCCCCCATGCCGCCTCCGGAAGAGTTTAAAACTATAATTGAAAAAGTGGAGTTCCGGTAAGATGGCAACAGCATAGGTGGAATTGTGAGATTCTCTGAATGTGAGTTCCCCAAAAGACTCTTACTTTTCTTCCCCCACCCCCTGCCCATCGCCAGCCACACTGGTACAAGGCCCAGGGACCCTCGGTCCCACGCAGGGCCGGATATTGCAGCACCCGGCTGCTGCTGCTCTACTATTCGTGACTCCCGTCCACGCAGGAGTCTTGGGTCTCGGCTCCCTCCCTGACTACATCGTCTTGCCCAGCACCAAGGCACCAGTCACCCAGGGAGGCTCTGGGTGCCCACCCCTCAGAGATACCGATTCCATTTCTGGCTGAAGTACCCTGTGAGCGGCCCAGGGCCACTCTTGCCACTCACCTCCTGCTCTTTGGAGCTTTGGAGCTCTGGAGCTCTGGGCCCACCCTGACTGAGGCAATCAGTGCGTGACCCCATGCTTGTGTAAGGGAACAGCATATCTTAAGGAGGTGCTGATTGGAGGCTCTAAGCTCCAGAGGAGGGAACTCCTGACCCCCTCATCCATCCCAGCCCCTGGTGGTACCCCAGATCCGGCACCCAGTTGTGCAGCTGATCCCTGGTGCCTCCCATGCCACCACAGTCCATCATAGTGGGTCGCCCAGGGACCCAGACAAGTGGAGAGAAAGTATCTGCGAAAGAGAAACTGCCACCTCGGCCATTCTCTAGGCAGAGATTTGCATTGCCCTGCCCACCTATGAGCAACATCCACCTCGGTTCCTAAGGTAACATCGCTAAACAGGAGACAAAGCCCCTCCCCTACGCTGAATCAGACAAAGGCAACTAAGTGTTGCAGACCTACCAGGCAGCATGCTAAAAGAAAACCCAAGCTGTGAGTAAATTTAGCTGTCTGCAATGAAAACAAAGGGAAGAGGCTGGAGATCAGAGCTGAAGAGACTTTAGACACTCAGGAAAGATTCCAGAGCTAGTCTGATTTCTTATTTTGACTTTTGATTTTATCATTTTGACTGTTTGTTTTGCTCACTTTTGCTTGCTTTTTGACTTACACTATCTGTTTGTGTTAGGCAAAATGCATCAAAAGGCATGATTTTATTGGTCTGTCTTTGTGTAGCTACCAGTATTCTTTAGGGAATTTTGCTTGCATGTTTTTTTCACTTCTCTCAGGCCTTGTGTCTCTTTTTCACTTGTTAGTTGGTATGTAGGTCTGTTGTCCCTCTCACTCGTCTCTTTTTCTAACTTCCTATTGACCCCCCCTCCGTTATTTTCCTCTTGTGTACTTCCTTTTGTCCAGGAACAAAACCTACATACCACTGCACAGACAGATTGTAAGACAGTGGGAAATAGGTTCCAGTGGGCTCATACACCAGTTGGTGGATGCTGGAATCAGCATAAAGATTCTGAATCACAGCTTCCTCCTCAATTAAACCTCAAAACTCCAAAAAGTACACCTGCAGCCCACACTCCAACCTCAAAAGTGAACAAAGCCAGAGGACTCTCATAAGGAAGAACAGGAGATTGCACAAGCGAAGCAAAAGCAACCCCACCTTCCCTGAAAAACAGAATTAAGGAAGGGGAGGGAAAGGGGGAGAGAGAGAAAAATCTACACAAATGAAGAAAAACCAAAAGAAGAATATGGGTCTCTCCCAGACCCCTGGGAGGGGAGACACTGAGAAAACTGACTTCAGAATACAAACAATGAAGAGCCCCCAGAATGACTGGTCTCAAACTACAAACCTAGATATGAAGACATTAATGGAGAGATTAAAAAGAATTGAGGAGAGAAAAGAAAAAACTAGGAAGGAGCTGATAACTGAGATAACAGTAATAAAGAATACTGTGAATGAAATAAATAACAAACTGATAAGCATGGAAAGCAGAATTTCCCAAGCAGAAGAAAGAATTTCAGAGCTTGAGGACCAAAATATAGAACTAACCCAAACTTTTAAAAATACAGAAAACAAGCTCAAAAAGACAGAACAAAACCTTCAAGAGATGAGCGATTACTTCAAGAGACCGAACCTAAGAGTAATTGGCCTTCCTGAGGCAGAAAGAGAGACAGAGACCACACTGGAACAAACTTTCCATGAGATTATTCAAGAAAACTTCCCTCATCTAATCAGTGATGCAAAAGTTCAAACACAAGAGATTCAGAGAACCCCTGCAAGACAACAAAGAGAAGACCAACTCCTAGACACATAACAATTCGCCTAAACAAAGTAGGTAAAAAAGAAAAAAATCGTAAAAGCAGCAAGAGAAAAAGGCCAGATCACCTACCATGGAAGACTAATTAGAATAGCACAGATTTATCTACAGAAACCCTGCAGGCTAGGAGAACTTGGAGCCCTATCTCCAGAGTCCTAAAAGATAAACAATTTCAACCAAGCATAACCTACCCAGCAAGTTAAGCTTCATCAGTGAGGGAGAATTAAAATCTTTCCCAGATATTCAATCCCTAAGAACTTACGCTGCCACCAAACCACCTCTACATGAGACACTTAAGAAAGTACTAAACACAGAAGAAAAGGAAAAAAGAGCAACGTTCTTCACAAGAGTACAGGAAAAAGAATAAAATACACATGAACCGACCCCAAAACCAAAAGAAAGACAAAAAACCAAATGGAAGAGCAACAACTCTATAAGAACTCTATGATAGGGACAAACTCTCACATTTCAATAATTAACCTGAATGTGAATGGACTAAAATTAGCACCACTCAAAAGCCATAAAATGGATAAAATACCACCAGGCAACAATATACTGCCTTCAAGAGACCCATCTCACTAGAACGGACATGCACAGACTTAAAGTAAGAGGATGGGAAACAAATTTTCAGGTGAATGGAACACAAAGGGGCAGTCGCGATCCTAATTTCAGACAAAATACCATTTAAGCTATCAAAAATTTTAAAATATACAGAGGGCCACTACATAATGATAAGAGGTTCACTCCATCAACAAGAAATTTCTATCCTAAACATATATGCACTCAACATAGGAGCACCAACTTTCATAGAGCAGCTTCTAGGAAAACTAAAGGAAGATATTGACTCTAACACC
>NW_007260378.1:123965-124719 GCF_000164805.1 Carlito syrichta
AAAAACCTCCTTACACTGATAAAGCCCTTTGGCAAAGTCTCAGGATATAAAATAAATGTGAAAAAGACAATCGCATTTCTTTACACCAATAGTAAACAAACAGAAACCCAAAGGCCATAAGAGATAAGATAGACAAGTGGGACCTCATGAAACTGACAAGCTTCTGCAAAGCCAAAGAAACCATCAGGAGAGCAGGGAGACAGCCTACAGACTGGGAAAAAGTATTTGCCAACTCCAGGTCTGACAAAGGCTTAACATCTTGGATCTACAAGGAACTCAAACGTGCTGGAAAGAAAAAAAAAAACAACCCCATTATAAAATGGGCAAAAGATATGAACGGGCACTTCTCAAAGGAAGACATCCGAGCAGCCAACAGACACATGAAGAAATGTTCACCCTCACTAATCATCAGGGAGATGCAAATCAAAACCACACTAAGATACCACCTACTCCAGTCAGAATGGCAATTATCAATAACTCAAAAAATAACAGTTGCTGGAGAGGGCGTGTCGAAAAGGGAACTCTTCTACACTGTTGGTGGGAGTGTTAACTAGTGCAACCTCTGTGGAAAGCAGTGTGGCGATTCTCAAAAGCTCTAAGTATCAATCTCCCATATGACCCCACGATCCCTCTACAGGGAATATATCCTGAAGAACTCAAATCACTCTATCAAAAAGATACCTGCACACGTATTTTTATCGCAGCATTGTTCACAATAGCAAGAATCTGGAAGCAACCATGCTGTCCATCAAAA
>NW_007260378.1:124739-125862 GCF_000164805.1 Carlito syrichta
AAAAAAAAAAAAAAGAAAAGAAATCAAAACAGAAATCTAAAGATACCTGGAAACAAATGAAAATGAAGAAACATCTTGCCCAAATCTCTGGGACGCCATGAAAGCTGTAGTAAGAGGGGAATTTATATCCCAACAAATGCACATGAAGAAAACGGAAGGATCACAAATTAACAGCCTAACAAGCCACCTAAGGAAGCTGAAAAACCAAGACCACAAAAACCCTAATTTCAGTAGAAGAATCCAGATCACCAAAATAAAAGACAATACAAAGAATCAATGAAACTAAAAACTGATTCTTCAAAAGGATAAACAAGATCGATGGTCCCCTAGCTAGACTGACCAAGAAAAAGAGAGAAACAAACCAAATAAGCACAATCAGTAACACAAAAGATGAAGTCACATCAGACCCTGAAGAAATACAAAAGATCATTAGAGACTACTATGTACACAGGTATGGAAACAAACTTGAAAACCTTAAGGAAATGGAGGACTTTCTGTCATCACACAACCTGCCTAGGTTGAAAAAAGAAAAAATTGAGACCCTAAATAGACTGATAGCAGTCAAGGAAATTGACTACATAATAAGAAAACTACCTACAAAAAATAGCCCTGGACCAGATGGCTTTCCAGCAGAATTCTACAAGACGTTTAAGGAGGAGCTGATACCAATCCTACTGAAGGTATTTCAGCCAATTGAGAAAGATGGAACTCTCCCCAAATCATTTTATGAAGCTAACATCACATTGATACCCAAGCCAAGTAAAGATCCAGCAAAGAAAGAGAATACAGGCCAATATCTTTGATGAACATAGATGCTAAAATTCTCAACAAGATCCTAGCAAACCGGATTCAACAACACATCTCAAAAATCATCTATCATGACCAAGTAGGCTTCACTCTGGTGATGCAAGGCTGGTTCAACATTTGTAAAACCATAAATATAATTAAATACATCAAAAGATATCAAAACAATACCACATGATAATATCATTAGATGCAGAAAAGCCTTTTGATAACATCCAGCACCCCTTCTTGATGAAAACCCTCGAACATCTAGGCATACGGGAACATACCTCAAAATAGTAAAAGCCATCTACGAGAAACCCACAACCAGCATACTCCT
>NW_007260378.1:126022-137704 GCF_000164805.1 Carlito syrichta
AACAAGGGCACCTGAACGAAGCATATTTGTATACCTAACCCTTAACTGTACCCCACAATAGCATAATAAAAAATATTGATTATAAATAAATAAATAAAATAATTGCAACTGGGCTCGGTGACTCAGCCTTTAATCTCAGCAATTTGGGAGCCTGAGACGAGTGGATTGCCTGAACCCATGGGTTCGAGAACAGCCCAGGCAACTTGGCAAGACCTCGTATTTACAACAAATAAAAAATTAGCCAGATGTGGTAGTGTACGCCTGTAGTTCTGGCTACTTGGAAGGCTGAGGCAGAAGAATCGCTGGAACCCAGCAGGTTGACGCTGGGGTGGCTGTGACCATGCCACTGCACTCTAACCCGGGTGTCAGAGTGAAATTTCAACTCAAAATAATAATAATAATTGCAAACATTCATAAAGCTCTCGCAGTATGCCAGCCTCTGTTCTAAGTGCTCTGCATACATTTTTTTCCCACCTCATCCTAGAAGCAACCTCAGGAGGTTAATGTTCATATTATCCCTTATCCACATTTTCCAGAGAGGCCAAGGCACAGAGAGGGCAAGTTATTGTTAATATGCCCACACAACTGGTTAATGGCCGGGAGAGGATGTGACAGAGATGGTCTGACCTTGGGCCATGACTGGGTCAACTACTAAGTCTTCATACCCGTTTTTGAGGGTGTGGGAGGGAGAGAGGGAGGCATTCACATTTTCCCCTTAATACTGCCCTGAATTTTGTGGTCTGGGGGTCCCAGATCTCCCAGGGGCCTCTGTCTGACCACAGCACCAGGTTGTGCTGGGGCGCTGGGGGGGCATGGGCAGGGCCCACTGACTGCTGTGTCCCTGCAGCGGCCGTGGAGGCCTGCGTCCTGCACGGGCTGCGGCGGCGGGCAGCTGGCTTCCTGCGCAGCAACAAGATCGCGGCTCTCTTCATGAAGGTAGGCAAGAGCTTTCCGCCAGCAGAGGAGCTCAGCCGCAGGGTCCAGGACCTGGAGCAGCTGATGGAGAGCACGTGAGTGCAGGGTGGAGGGGTATAGACAGGGCCATCCCCAGAGGATTGTCCACATTTCTCCCCCTGAATGGAGAGAGAGCGAGCCTGAGCCCCCGGCTCCCCTCACTCTCCATCATGCTCCTCACAATCACCAGACTCTTTCCCACCTCAGGGCCTTTGCATGTGCTGGACCCGCCACCAGGCCCACCTACCTGATCCTCCATGGATGACTCCTTGTCATTATTCAGGCCTCCCCCTCGCTCAGCAAATTCCAACCCCCCCATCTTCTCTTTCATATCACCCCATTTATTTCCTTCACAGTTGTTACTGATTGACCATTCGTAATCAGTGATTCACTTGTTTGCTTGTGTATTGTTTTCATGATTGGTATCTGTCTACTGCACTTGACTAAGCGAACAGCAGTTACATGTGTGTCCCGCCCCTGCTTCTGTCTCCAACGACTGGGGCAGTGTCTAAACCTGGTAAATGTCTGAGAAACAATTGTTGAGTGAATAAGTGCCTCCTGGGTGCCAAGCCCTTTTCTAAGTACAAGACAGCCAAAGCTTGATAGAATGAGCACGGCCTCTGTCTGCATGGACCAGATGCTGAGGCCACTGGTTAAACTCACATCGATAGGTCGATCATAGCGCGCTTGAACATGCTGATTTGAAATGGGGACAAAACCTCATATTGAAGCAACCATTGAAGGGGAGAAGCAGCTTCTTTTGTTCCTGGTGGCTGCTAGTGTGTGTTGGGGGGAGGTGCACGGACCCACTGTGTGCACATAAGCACCTTCCACCACAGCCACTCCCTGGAGTCCTGACTGCACAACCAGATTACCAACCTGGAGCCTGGTCAGGAGTGGCAGATAGGTTGCAATTCCAGTTGGTGCTAATGGCTGCCCAGGAGACTGTATCTGAAAGATTCTGATTTGTCATCCTTGGGGGAAATGTGTGGATTAATTGGTCATGTCTGTCATGTGCAGGGATGAGACAGGCATGCCATCTGTCTGTCATGTCTGCTGCAGGTGGTCACCCCACTTCACTGGGTGAGAAATAGCCATTTCCTTGTCCTTCAGGCCCTGCCTACCCAGGGCTGCTGGCCACAGTGGTATGGTGGGCAGAACTTGGGATCTGGCTCTGCCAACTTGCATTTGGAATGACTTCTCAGCCACCTGGTCTTTGGGCACTTTCCAGTCCACCTGCTAGATTCCTAGATGTTTGCAAGTAACATCTGAAAGGGATGGATTTCTGTGAGCCTTCCATAGTATTGGGAGTGACTTCCTGATGGAGGAATCAGAGATGCCCATGCTGAATGGGAAGAGAGAACCATATTCATTATGCTCTCACTCATTCATGAACATGTTTCCTGAGCCTCTCCTATGTGCCAGGCATCATGCCAGGCCCTGGAGATACAGACCTGAAGAGGCTTGCCACATGGTAGATCTTAGTATTTTACTTTTTTAAAAAATTAGATTGCTAGTTCCTACCCTCAAGTTCACAGGGTAGAGAGGAAGAAAAGTGAGCAGGAAGTGAAGCTTCATAGGCGGAGGAAGCACAGACCAGCTGATCTGAGAGGGTTTCCTGTAGGAGGGATACCCACACCGAGACCTCAGAGTAAGAAAGATCAGCCCGGGCATGGTGAGGAGGGAAACCAGGAAGAAGCAGCAGCCCATGGAAAGGTTTCGGGTGAGAGTGTGGCAGCCTCAGAATCTGCAGATGGCTCTGGCTGGCTTATGGTGGGAGCAGCCAGTGATAAGATGACTAGAGAAGTGAATAGGGGCAGGGTTACAGGACGCTCTGCTGGTCGTGTTAAAGACCTTGCCCCCCCCACCAAAAGGCAACCTCCTCCAGTCCTCACCCACTGTGGGAGCTTTTCTGTCCTCTCAATAAATCCTGCTTTAAGAAAAAAAAAAAAAAGAGCTTGCTTCCCAAGCACGGGGAGAGCCACAGAAGGATCTATAACCCAAGGCTCTTCCTGGCCAGCACTCTTTTCAGGAGAGAGAGAAGGGGGAGTGGGGAGAGGTATCAGTATGAGAATCAGCCTTGCCTGTGAACGTGTATGGACGTGTCTATTTAACCATGTCAGCACATTCACGGGTGCTGTTATTTTTTTCAAATAATTATTTTTTCAAATAATTCTCATTTGCTAGGAGCATTATGAGCTCATTTTTGTTGCATTCCTTCATTTGCTAGAGAGGCCGAATGTTTTCCCATTTGCATGTTGGCCCTGAGGATCTCCTCTTTTGTACATGTCTGTTCTCCTCCTGTATTGGTCTTGAAGGAGAAACCAGATGCAGGGCCTCCAGGAGAATGTGCGGAAGCTGCCAAAGTTGCCCAACCTCTCTCCACTCGCCATCAAGCACCTGTGGATCCGCACCGCATTGTTTGAGAAGGTCCTGGACAAAATTGTGCATTACCTTGTGGACAACAGCAGGTGAGAGGGAAAGACCAGACACCTGGGTGAGCTCTGCTTTCCCCTGCTGGCCGTCAAGGGAATTGCACCAGCTTGCCAATGCCACTTTGTTTCTCCCCTTGACACGCCCTTAAGTTTGAAAGTGACTGAACAAATGCCTCCTGGATACTTGGCCCTGAACTAGACTAGTGCAGGGTCTTCGTGGGGTGTAGTGTTCTTGGGTTTGTTCGTTCTCCTGTGAATTTTTCCACTTGATTACTGTGTGGTCCTGGGAGAATCATTCAGCCTCTCTGTGCCTCTGTGGAACAGGGGGTTGCTCCATTCCAGATAAGAAGTGAGAAGGGAACTTAGCGAATACGTGGCATCTCGAAAATGCATAGCGACCCCTTTTTACATGTTCTCCCCTAGCTCAGGTTAATCTGGTAGGCAGGCTTGCTAGCATCAGTCCTCGAGCAAGTACTCATCATGCATCCAATCAATATTTAATGAACACATGCTACGTGCTGGGCGTGAAGGTAGATGTTGGGGATTCAGTGCAAATGGCAGCCTTATTACAGAGCTTGTACACTATATCAGAAGCAGTGGGAGCCACTGAAGTCTATCATGAGAGCCTCCTCATGGCCAGAAAGCCTATCCCGCTCCTGAGAGGTGGGGGCAGGGTGAAAGAAAGAGAGAAATATCTCAGAATCTCTGTGTCTTTCAGTCTGTGAAAGTACTGGTTTCACCACATCATCAGACACAGTGGGTATTACGATTATCTTTTCATTCTTTGCCCTTTGTGAGGAAACGATGTGTAAAGGTACAGAGCAAAGCCTCTCTCCTCATGAAGCTCACACATGAGCAAGAAAAACCAGCAAATGGCAATGGTGATCAGATGTGGGTGTTCCGAGTGGGGGGGGGGGGTGTTCAGTCTTCTCTAGATGGTCAGAGAAAGTGTCTCACCAGGTGCCATTTGAAGGACATGTGGGCCTTAGCCAGGTGAATGGGGTGGGGAAAAGAGTGTTCCTGGTAGAAGGAATAGCAGGTGCAAAGGCTCAGAGACAAGAGAGAATGGAAAGAAATCCAAGCTCTGGATCTCCTGTTAACCTCTTGGTCTTCTAGTGCACTGTCGCTGCCTCCTATCCCTGAGTGGTCCCAGGCCTCTTCAGTTGTTGCCTTTGGCTTGTGACCTTGTGCTTTCCTGCTGAATAAGTCATTCAAAAGGAATTAGTGGCCAGGCACAATGGCTCATATCTATAATCCCAGCACTTTGGGAGGCTGAAACAAAAGAATTGCTTGAGCTCAGGAGTTCGATACCAACCTGGGCAACATAGCAAGACCCCATCTCTACAAAGGTAAAAACAAATTAGCCGGGTATGATACCACGTGACTATAGTCCCAGCTACTCAGGAGGCTGAGGCAGAAGGATCACCTGAGCCTAGGAAGTTGAGGTTGCATTGAGCCATAATCTTGCCACTGCACTCCAGACTGAGCAACAAAGAATCTGTCTCAAAAAATAAAATAAGGAATGAGTAATTTATTTGAGCAGCAATGTCATCTTGCCATGTTTTTCTTTAAACTTTTTCATTTTTATTTTGGATTCACATGGAAGTGCAGAATTAGTACCTTAGTACAGCCTAACCCCAGTGACATCTTACCTAACCACAGTACAATAATCAAAACCAGGAAATTGACATTGGTACAATACTATTAATAACCACAAGCTTTATTTAGATTTCATCACTTTTTCACACGTACTCATTTTTGTGTGTGTAGTTCTATGAAATTGTAACACATGTATAGTTTTATGTAACCAACACCACAATCAGGATGCAGAGTTGTTCCAAAGAAACTCCCTCGAGCTACCGTTTACAGTCATGCCTTGGTCCCAGGCCCACCTGCTGTTTTTTGAGGCAGCATTTCCAAGCTTTATGATCACATAACTGCTGATTTTTGGACTGGACACGGAGTGGTACCAAAATAGGAAGTATCTTGACTCATCCTTTTAAGATGTGACACCAAAATATATAACCTTGATACTGTTTAAATCCAGGACATATCAGTTCTGGCTTATTCTAGTTGATGGAAGATTTCACTTGGGTAAGACTACGACAATGCTGCCAGCATTTCGTGAGTTTCCTGATATCAAATTCTGTGCTGCTGCTATTCAGACATGTCATCATCTCATTCTCTCAACAACCCAGGCAAGTGAGTTCTGTCATTCTTCCCATTTCACAGCTGATGCTACTGAAGGTCAGAGAGGGGTGCCACTTGCCCAGGGACACACAGCACAGCAGGGACTGGTAGAGAGCTGGACTCCCACCCAGTCTGTCTGCTCATCCATCCTTCTATCTACCACCCACGCACTGTCTACTCATCCACCCACCATTCATTCATCCATCTGTCTGACTCCAGATGCTGCGTTCTTTATTTTTTGAGTTGGAGTCTCACTCTGTCGCTCAGCCTGGAGTGCAGTGGCATGCTCACGTTCACCCCAACGTTGACCTGCTGGTCTCCGGCCATCCTTCTGCTTCAGCCTTCCAAGTAGCCAGAACTACCACACCCGACTAAGTTTTTTGATTTATTGTAGAAATGAGGTCTCGCCAAATTGCTCGGGCTGTCCCCAAACCCGTAGGCTCAGGCAATCCCCTCACCTTGGCCTCCCAAAGTGCTGGGATTATAGGCTTGAGCCACCACGCCCGGCCGCCTTTGCTTCCTTTTTGAGGAAGTACCAAGCCAGCTGGATGTAGCCCAAGCTGGCATCTGCCTGCTGTGTGGCATCCAGCAAAGCACTTACCCTCTCTGGGCCCAAGATCTTGAGAGATCAGAGCAAGGTTCTCTTCAGCGCTGAAATTTTGTTCATTTCTAGACTGAGTTTTCGAGGAATTAGAAACCACTACAAAATAAACAAGTCCAAAAACATTCAACATGAAGATTGTATTGATGGATGGTGTCGCCTATTTTGCAGAGCCAAGTCCCAAGGGGCATTTCTGAGTGTCTCAGTGTGCTCAACATTAGTTATAAGGGCAGGAGAACCTGTCAACACAGCCCTCCAGTACACACTGCAGCTAAATGGCATTTTATCACCTCATTAATAGAAGGGCAGCCATCATCTGAGCCCCTGAGTGCCCTCCCATCTCGAATGGAAGCTATGGCAGAGGTAGACAGAATCAGCCAGGCCTCGCAGCTTCCATTATTATTCCTGACATACATACAGTTTTATGTAACCAACACCACAATCAGGATGCAGAACTGTCCCCAAGAAATTCACCACCCCAAAGAAACTCCCTTGAGCTACCGTTTACAGTCACGCCTTGGTACAGTCACCAGTCCTGCCTGCTGTTTTTTGAGGCAGCGTTTCCAAGGTTTATGATCACATAACTGCCGATTTTTGGCATGGATGCGGAGTGTTCGCATATTGAACAAGTACATACCCAGCGCTGTGTTAACTGCCTTCCATCTGTTGTTTCTCTCAAAGTCCTTATAACAGCCCTAGGAGATATAGTATCATCATCCCCATTTGGCAGATGGGACTGCTGAGGCTCTGCTCCATAACTGGGTGACACGCGGGGATTGAGCACAGTCTGGCAATCTTGCGCTCCCTGCTGGTCTCCATCCAAACCTGCACATCCTTTCCTCTCTTGCTAGTAAATACTATGAGAAGGACGCCCTCTTGATGGATCCTGTGGACGGCCCCATCCTGGCATCTTTGCTGGGTAAGTGGACCATGCTCTGAGCTGTATCTCGGGGTCCCAGGGATACCTCCTCATGGCTGCTGTCACCCCCATCCAGCCTCACCCATCAAAACTGAGCTGTTCACTGTCCCTTGCTCCCAGTGCTTTATCTTTGGCAGGACCCGGCGGCATCTGAGCTACCTGGAGGGGAGGGGCAGTGAAACAGGGCTCCTCTAGAGTAGATAGGAGGGCGGGCTTTCTGGGGCCGTGGATTCCCAGCCCCCACGTGCTCCTCAGTGGGGCCCTGTGCCCTGGAGTACACCAAGATGAAGACGGCAGACCACTTCTGGACTGACCCCTCAGCCGATGAGCTAGTCCAGAGGCACCGCATCCACAGCTCACACCTGCGGCAGGACTCGCCCACCAAGCGTCCAGCCCTCTGTGTGAGTGGGGCAGACGACGGGAAGGCGGAGGGACTTGGCATGGGGACAGGGAGCAGGGTAGAGTCCCCCAAGGTCCTTCAAGGCCCCCTCTCTCCATCTCCCCCCATCCTCCCAGATCCAGAAGAGGCATTCGAGTGGCAGCATGGATGACCGGCCATCCCTCTCTGCCCGAGACTATGTGGAGTCCCTGCACCAGAACTCCCGGGCCACCCTGCTGTACGGCAAGAACAACGTTCTGGTCCAGCCGGTGAGGGCTTGTCCTGGGCCCAGATCTAGACACTGATGGTTTGACTCTTGGTAACAGAGGAGATGTCCCCGCGGGCTCAAGGCTGCTCATCCATCCTTCTATCTACCACCCACGCACTGTCTACTCATCCACTCACCATTCATTCATCCATCTGTCTGTATCCATCCACCCACCCATCCACCCATCCATCCACTGTCCACCTGTCCAACCACCATTCATTCATTCATCTATGTCCATCCACCTGTCCACTCACCTCCCCATCTGTCCATGCATCCATTCACCATTCGCTCATCCATCTGTCTGTATTTCTGTCCACTCGTCTATCCACTCATCCATCCATCCACCCATCCATCAGTCCCATTTATTTTCTAGTTTCTGCACCCACCCACCTGCCTATCCTGCCTCCTCTCCATCTATTCACTCTCATTCTCACTCATTCAGCAAACATTTACACAGATCTGCTATGTGCTGGATGTGTAGAATATTAAGATCCTTATCCACATGACAAATATTTATCGAGTGCTTCCTGTGTGTCAGACACTGTGTGAAGCTTTTGATCACATTAACTCTCTTAAACCTCACGACCCTTTGAGGTAGATACTGTTATTATAGATGGCAAGACTGAGGCCCAAATGGGTGATGTAAGGGGCAGTGTTATGACCTGACTTCAGGCCAATCAGTGTCAGAGTCTGCACCATTGCTCAGTTGCCTTCTCTGCCTCAACATCTGGCCAGGTTCCAGGGATGGGTGCTGAGTGAACCACATGCAGTCCCTGCACTCACATGGCGTCCCCTTTGGCTGTACCCTCCCGGGGCCATCTAGTCACAGCAAGGTGTTTGAAGCAGAGGGATAGCTGTCAGCCACTCATTTCCACAGCCACAGTTTTAATCACGGGGTGGCCCTGAAGTCCCTTCTCCCTCTGAGCCTCAGGATCTCATCACAATAGATACAAGAACCCATTTCCAGCCTGCACCAAGCCTTTCATCCCAGCACTTGGGGAGGCCAAGGTGAAAGGATCGCCTGAGTCCAGGGGTTCGAGACCAGCCCGGGCAACTTGGTGAGCCCTCGTCTCTACAATATATCAAAAAATTAGCCGAACCTGGTAGCGCACGCCTGTAGTTCTGGCTACTTGGAAGACTGAGGCGGAAGGATCGCCTGAGCCCAGCAGGTCGACGCTGGGGTGGCCGCGAGCATGCCACTGCACTGCAGCCTGGGCGACAGAGTGAGACTCTTACTCAAAAAACAAACAAACAAAAAGAACCCATTTCTTCAGATCTAAGAAACCATGAATAACCAGCAAGAAAGTAAAGATGCTATTTAGATATACAATGCTTTTCCCTACTTGTAAACTTTGGCTTATGCTTTTCGAGAAAGGTTTTAGAGACTTATATGGATATAGGGTGTTTTTGTTTGTTTGTTTAGTCATACATCACTTTTTAAGTATACACAAGAGAAATATCATTGAAATAGATTAATTAGGATATTCTAAAAATCTCTTCCAATTCAGAGTTCCATCTTCTGTATCACTTTTTTTTTATTTTTCCTGAGTTAGAGTCTTACTCTTGTCACCCAGGCTGGAGTGCAGTGGCATGCTCACGACCACCACAGCCTCAACCTGCTGGACTTAGGTGATCCTTCCACCTCAGCCTTCCAAGTAGCTGGAACTACAGATGCATACCACCATGTCCAGCTAGTTTTTTTGTGATTTATTGTAGAGACAAGATCTCACCAAGTTGCCCAGGCTGGTCTTGAACCCCTGGACTCAGGCATTCCTCTTGCCTTTGCCTCCCAAAGTGCTGGGATTACAGACTGAGCCACCACACCTGGCCTACATTTTGACTTAGTCATTAATACCTTCATTTTCCTACGTATCATTTTCTGTTTCGTTGAGAAGGGGGTCAAAAAATTATAGCCTGTGGATTCATGTGGCCCTCCACCTGTTTTTGCAAATAAAGCTTTATCGACCCACAGCTGTGACCATCAGCGTACATGTTGTCTATGATTGCTTTCAGGCTACGATGGCAGAGTTGTGTGGTTACAGCTGAGCCTGTGTGGCTCACAGAGGCAAATATATTCCCTATCTGACCCTTGACACAAAAGTTTGGTGGCCTCTAATCCAAGAACACAGGAAGTGAAGCATTTTTGGCAAGCATCTACTCCTATTTCTGAGTTGGTTCTTAAGTTCTGTAAAGCAATTGGTTGTTGCTTTGCAAGAAAATCTGGAAGCAAGGGTGAGTGACATAATATGCCCGCTTCCCCAAAGACATACAAGCATTCCGCTGTTCTGCTCCCTGCCTTCCTATGCTCACAGTAACTTTTCAATTCCAAGCTGAATCACAGGCTAATCTTTTTGAAGATATTTACAATAGCACCTACACTTGCTTGTGACGTAACAACCAGGCACAAAACTTAATTGAAGCGACAACTATGACTGAGTTTGTGCAAGATCAGGCAATGACAACCATGTTATGGTTGTGAGAAGCCGTGGATGATAAGACCCATCCCCATTTCAGGTGTGTTAAAACGTGAAAACAAGAGGTGCTTCTTCAGACTGATGAAACTCTGCAGGGGGGCTCACTCAGGGGTTAAAAGCACCTGTGGCTCCATGGAGACAATGCTTGTGGAGACTGAGCCATGCTCAGTACACACTTGGTGTTCAGTAAATGTTGAGGTGGATTTGATAGAGGGGTTGCCTCCTCTCGATGTGAGGAATGTGACAGTGTCCTCACCCAAATACCCACTTGGGATAAAACAAAGCAGGTGAGAGGCAAGTTCTGGGAGGACAGAGGGTCTTACTCCTAGGTGGGGAGAATGGGGAATACTTGGGGAGGAGGTTTCTGGGTGATGTCTGTGGAATGGACCAGAGGACTCAGCTGCCATCTCTTTTCGCTCTTAAGACCGGCCAAGATACATGCCTTCTGTTTTTGGAAAGGGTGATATTAGGGGCAGAGCCCCCCTTCCTGGCTCTGAAGGAACTTTGGGACAATGCCCCTCAGTCTCAGGAAGAGCATGAATGTGAAAGTGTCGGAGGTGGGAGGCTTTCACAGCTGGACACTAGAACCTGTCATGGGCGGCTGGCTGCACATGGCTTTGCTTAGCATGGCCACCTAGAAAGAGGGTTACAGTCTTCCAGATGGCCAGGGCCTTGAAAGGAATGTCCCAATCTCTTGGTTCTGGTTACGCATCCTTGAGTCAGATGGACCAAGGCCTACGTCCGCTGTGACTCCAGCACTGTGGCCAGTCCTGAGTCCTTCTCTCTCTGCAGAGGGACGACATGGAAGCTGTGCCGGGGTACCTGTCCCTGCACCAGACGGCTGACATCATGACCCTGAAGTGGACGCCCAACCAGCTGATGAATGGCTCTGTGGGGGACCTGGACTATGAGAAGAGGTAGGCAGTGCGTTCGCCATGTGTCCCTGGGTTCTCTCCTTCCTTTGGCACAGAGAAGTTTCCCTTCTGAGGAGGAGAGACTTATGCCCTGCCCTTGCCCACTACTCTGCCTGGCAGTCAGGGCCACCTTGGCTAAGCCTCTCTGCAGCTGTGGCCTCATGGGAAACTCAAAGACTTGGAAGGATTCGGAAACCAACTGAAAGACTGTTAGGGCTTGGGAGTTAGACAATGCCTGGGTCAATCTTTACAAAGACCTCATAAGCCTGCAAATGGCAAGATGCTCCCCAGTCTCCAGCCACCCTTCCCCGTCACTCAATAAAAATATGGAGGCAGGACGTGTTAGCGAGGGTCTGTTCCAGGGCTGCTTTGCTATGAAATCCCGCCTTTGGAGTCATGCATGAAAGGGATGCTCGGACATAGGATTTCCAGCAGCAGCACCTGCATTCCAGCACAATTAGGGGATGCTTTTTTATTTTTATTTATTTATTTATTTTTGAGTTGGAGTCTCACTCTGTCGCCCAGACTGGAGTGCAGTGGCCACTCCC
>NW_007260378.1:137736-168326 GCF_000164805.1 Carlito syrichta
GGCAATCCACTCACCTCAGCCTCCCAAAGGCACAGGATTACAGGCTGAGCCACCAAGCCCGGCTTTTATTTTAATTTTAAAGATGTGGGGTACACATCAGGATTAAGTATACAAGTGGTCATCATACAGGTAAAGTTTGGGCCCCTCTTTGGTCCCTGCTTCACCTGGTTTGAGATCAGGTACCCTTATTGATATTATGTGCCCACCCCCCGGCATTTCCTGCAGTTTCAGTCCCTTTCTTATAGTATTATGTTAAATATTCAGGGTCCACTTATGAGTAAGAATGAACACATGATATTCAGTTCTTTGTTTCTGTGATAGATCACTGAGTATTAAGGAAGCCACACTGCAGAGGTGTGGCCCAGCCCAAACATTTCAGCTTTAGGAGCCAGCTGCTGGTAGGGGGAGGAACAATGGTTTTTGCTGCCCCAAGTCCACATCTAATCTTATTTTTCTTCTACTTTTTCTATGATGAAGAATTTTTAACATAAAGAGACAGAGACAGAACTCAGGTATCCATCACCCAACCCTAATGGGTTATCAATCATACCTTCCCCCAATATATTATTCTGAATCAACATACAGATCTTATATGATTTCTCCTGTAAATATTTTTATGTGTATCTCTAAAAAGAAAATAAGGATTCTTTCCAAGAAACCTCACGAGAACATTATTTTAATGTTGTGTTCTGTTTAGTGTGAAGCCTCAGTGAGATTCATATCAGGCCTTGGAGTGATTATTCCCTAAGCTGGTCACTTCCTGCTCAGGGGGTCACCATCTATTCTCAGAGATGGTCAGTGGGTGGAACAGTTGGTCCTAGGCTGGGCCTGACAATTCAGCTCCAGCCACTGTGGAGTTTCGAATCAAGAAACCCTCATGGGGGAGCCAGGTAGAGGTCGTGGAGATGCCCTTGGCCAGGAACCTTAGCTCAGCCTCTTTGTCTTAAGCCTTGGTGTGGAGCCTTCCTGACTTCCTGCTGCATTCACATCACATAAGCCCTGAATCCCCTTCAAACCTTTACAAAACTGCAGTCATATGATCAGTCTGGGTTTATGTGTTTTGCCTTCTGTCTCGCCCTTGAGATCTCAGTGCTCCAAGGCAAGGGTCCTGTCTTGCTCACATTTCTCCCCAACACCTGCCACAGATTGCAGCACATAGTAGGTGCCCAGGTCAGCTTTGTGAAATGAAGCAGAGAAGTCAGGGGGCCTGAGCTCACTCACCCAATACTTACTGAGCACCTACCCTGTGCTAGGCTCTGTGCTAGACATAAGGGAAGTAGCAGTTGAAGAAAAGGAAAGTTTGTACCTTCTTTGAGCTTACGCTATGCTGGGGGAGACAATATGTTATGGGACCAAGTCCTTGCTCTGCCCTCACTTGGCTGAATGACCTGGATTATGTCACTCTACCCCTTTGGGCCTCAGTTTTCTCTTTCTATCAAATGAGGGAGTAAGACAAGATGGGTTCCTCCAAATTCAAGAGATTTCCAGAGGGTCTGCAGGAGCTTTCCAAACAATGAAGTGTCTTCCACCCAATATCAAAGCTTTAAACAACTACAGCACCCCATTTGTTGCTTGGACTCAAGCCTGAGATTACGTGGGCAGGAAATCTTTGGGGCTAATGTTTGGGGAAAGGCACTGGATACAATGACTGTCACGCCCACCTCCAGCTCAGATCATCAGGGACTGGGTGTTTCTGCATCATCAAGTCCTCTGTGAACAGGCACGTCAAAAGTACTTCGATATAGAGTCCCAGCTGAATCTGAACTTCCGAGGTCACTGCCCAGGGGCTGGGAATGCTCTGAAGCCATCTCTCCTTGTTATTCACACCCAGAACCCAGGGTTCAGTGGGAGGGAAACAGCCAGGGATCAGAAATCTGGGAGTTAGCATATGGGGAAGGAGGATGCCCAGGGGCTCAGTATCCCTGGAGAGACCAAGGGGCAATGAAGATAAATCCTTGTCTGAGCAGGTGCAAGAGTGCTTCTGTCCTCCACAGCCAGCCCTCACTTTTGCGCAACTATGACCTTCATCCCCCCCAGCTGGTTCCTAATGTTAGAGAGGAAACACCACCCAAGTGGTTGCTGTCTGGGCTCTGGAGTCAGGCTGGGCTTGCTGGCAGTCTGAGAGCAGTGGCACCCTCACACCTGCTGTTATGGCGGTTTCTTCTAACATTCCCTTGTTGCATGGCCCAGCAATTCCAATTCTAGGAGTCTACCCAAGAGAAACAAAAACTTATGCCCACCCACACAAAAACTTAGATACAGATGTTCATAACAACAGTATTCCTAGTAGTTCAAAGCTGGAAACAGCCCAGATGTCATTCAGCTGAAGAGTGGGTATCCAACATGCGGTCTATCCATGCAACAGAACATGACTTGCTAATAAAAAAGAAGACAGACTGATACATGTTCCAACGTGTATGAGCCTCAAAAACTATGACTATGGCCAAGTGAAAGAAGCCAGCCACAAAAGGCCATATATTGTATGATTCCATTTAGATAAAATGTCTAGAGAAGGAAAATCCATAGAGTCAGAAAACAGGTTGGTGGTTGCCTGGGGCTGGGGATGGGAGGAGCAAACAGAGGATTGACTGCAAACAGGCAGGGGAGGTCTTTAGCAGGGTGATAGAAATGTTCTAAAACTGGCTTGTGTGATGGTTACCCAAATCTATAAATTTGCTCATCGTATTCACCAAATGGTACACTTACAGTGACTTTTACGCTGTACAAATTATGTCTCAGACTGCTAAAACATGCAAAGCAAAACCAGAAACCCAGGCCTTGCTCCTTATCAGCTGTGTGACCTTAGACAATCAATTCCACTTCCTTGAGCCTCAGTTTGTTCATCTGTAAAACGGGGGTGTAGTCATGAAACATCTGCGTAGATATATGGAGAGAACCCATGGAAGAGAAAATGCTTGGAAAGCCCTTAGCAGGGAGCCTGGTACCTGGATGGGACTCTCAGTTGTAGTGGCTGCTGGTATCATCTCCACGTGTCCAAAGGAACCAAGGCCACAGAGCTACTTCTTGCTGGTGGCTGGTAGTGGCTGGAGGGTGGCGTTGTTCACTGGAAACCCTAGTGTTCAGCATTCACTATTCGCCCGGAACATTCTCTGGGCATCATGGAGCAGTGGATGAAACCAAGTCCTCTCTAGCACCCTCTTGAGAGTACGAGGAGAAGACAGGTGGTTGCAGCTCTGCATAATTGGCACATTGGGCAGTTGGAGCCCAGGGAGGGACACAATGGCTAGACTGGACAGGTGAGCATCTCCATGGAGGCTGCTACTCTTGTGTCCTTGACTGTCCTCAAAAGACATGCATGTTTGAGGACCCTGGTGAGGCTGACTCTGGTACAGACAGGACAGGAAGGGCTTTGAAAAGTTTTCCAATTCCACTTCCTCATTTCACAGCTGGGAAAACTGAGACCCAGCAATGAGCAGGAGTGGTCCAGAGTCAGTGGTGGAAGTGAGGTTTGGACATTGTCTGACCTTGAAGGCTGTGTGAGTCTGGGTCCTCCAAGAAGCAGGCACCAAGATGGAATTCGGAGGAGCAGGGATTTCTTGGGGATGCATCCAAGCAGGGTGAGGAGGGCAAGAGTGGACAGGGAGAGACTGTTGACTGCCATGCTGGGGGGGAGTGGAGGACGATGGGACAGGGAGTCTTGGACACAGCACCATTCTAAAAACGTGTAGCCAGGTCAGCAGAGAAGCTCCATTGACTGTGGACTTGTAGAGGAGTCCCTTGTTCCACAGGAATGGGCCACACTAGTTCACCACATGCTGGGTCCTGGCTGGGAGCAGGCCAAGGGAGGCGAGGCCTCAGTACAGACATGGCAGAGATCCCGGGTTGGCCTCCAGTTAGTCACCTCTGCTCTCCGCAGCAAGGACTCCTCAAGCAGATCTGGGCTCACATCCCTGGCCTGCAAAGCCTGAGTTCCTGGGGCCTCCATCTCCCATTGTGTTCTGATGGGAAAAGCAGTTTGTTTCAGGACACCAGCAAGTTTTGAGCTGAAAATAGAAGCTCTTAAGTAAATAGTCACAGGGACTGTTTCCAAAGTATGTACTTTATTATGTATCAGTTCTATGTTGGTTCTATTTAATCCTATGCACTGTGAGATGGGTATTATTATAGCCACTGTTTTACATATGAAGAAACTGAGACTCAGAGAAACTCTCAAGTCACACTGTTGGGATCTGTGAAGTCCAGTCTGCTGGGTGGCTATTCTAACTCCTGCCCATGGACATGGGGTGGCGTGGAACTAGGGTCTGAGTTAGTCAAGACTCTCAGATGTCAGTTTCAGAAAATAATCTCAAGCTGACTTAAGCACTGGCTCATGTGGACTGAAAAATCCAGGGACAGTGGCTTCAGGCATGGGTTGATCCAGGGATATGAAGGATGGGGACTTGCACTCTTTCCATCTCTTAACTCTGCCTTCCCGTCTGTTGACTCTATTCCTAGTCACGGTCCCTTCCATCTCCATACTTCTGTCCTCACCACTTCTTTCCAGTAGAAAGGGGAACCTCCTTCCCAGTCATCCCAACATAAATCCAATAGTTGAGCCTCACTGGTTCTGTGTGGGTCCTGGAGCCATCCCTGCACCAGTCACTGTGACTGGAACAGTGGACCAGGTTGACTGACCAGGCCTAAGTCAGGTGGCCATTCCTGGAGTCCGGGGTGGAGAGTTGATATGGCCATCCTCACTCCAGCCACAGGGACTGGGGGTGGAGAAGCCTGGTTCCCTTGGAAAATTGGGGAAGAAAAGAGGAGGCAGAGTCTAGGCAGGCTGGGACACAGATCTGCCGCCTCCAGAGCCGCTCTCCACCATGAGGCAGGCAGGCAGTGTCCCACAAGCCTGACCCTCCCCTTCCAGCGTCTACTGGGACTATGCCATGACCATCCGCCTGGAGGAGATTGTCTACCTGCACTGCCACCAGCAAGGTAGGAGGGACGGCAAGGGGCTGGATGTTCCTCTTGGCTCCCTTGCCTGCGTCCACCCCTGCCCCTTCATTAGCATCAAAGATGATGGGATGGCCATCCCATATTGCCTGCGCAACTCAAGGAAGTGACTTCGCCTCTCCAAGCTTCGATTTCCCCATCTGTAAAATGGAGATCCTAGCAGCACCTTCTCATGAGGTTGCTGTACAGATCGAATGACATGTGTTAAAGGCTTAGCATCAAATGCATGGCATTAGTTGCTGACACTTTTTGAGCACTTGTAACTCTCCAAGCACAACTCTAAGTATTCACAGGCCTGCTGTTTAATTGTCATGATGGCCCGATGATAAGAGTGATGTCATTCCCACGTTTGAGGCAAGGAAGCAACTTGCACAGAGTCACACAGCCTGTGAGCTCCAGAGCCTGGACTGGAAGGCAGGTCTTTATGACTCCAAAGTCAGTGCTCTGAAGTCCTAGGGTTAATAACTGCAGTTCTGCTTTAAAGCCAGAGGGTACAGTCAGAACAAGCAGTGAACCCTCCTGCCTAGGAAAGGCACAAAACATAGTAGGTGAAGCCTTTTTAAAAATTTATTGTAGAGATGAGGTCCCACCAAGTTGCCCAGGCAGGTCTTGAACCCGCGGGCTCAGGCAGTCCACTCACCTCGGCCTCCCAAAGCGCAGGATTACAGTCTGAGCCACCAAGCCCAGCAGGTGAAGCCTTTTAATGAGACAGACCTGGATATTGAGAGCCAGCCTCGGCCACTGATCAGCTGTGTGACCTTGAAGAAGTTACTTAGCCCCTCTGAGCTTTGTGAAATAAGCAATCATTGATATGCCTCACAGGGATGTTGTGAGTACTACAGTGAAACAGTCAGTGCCTTTAATGTGCTGTGTTTGTTTTCAGTAAATGCTCATACATGCTAGCCAGGATCAACTACTTCCCTAAGAAGGGGTATGTCTCAAGGCCTCCATACAAAAATAGGTCAGGTCAACTTGTAGAGGAGTCTTGATGAGTGTATGGTGTTGGGGCATGTTTCTGTTGGTGCGGGATCTCCTGGGTCTGGCGTGGCACCCCGGGGGATGTATTTGTGGGAAGGGCCCTGTCGCCATGCCTCATAGTGACTTCCCCTGGGTCTTCTCCGGCTGGTCGTGGTGGCAGTGGACAGCGGCGGAACGGTGGTGTTGGTCAGCCAGGACGGGATCCAGAGGCCACCCTTCCACTTCCCCAAGGGTGGGCACCTCCTGCAGTTCCTCTCATGCCTGGAGAATGGGCTGCTGCCCCATGGGCAGCTGGATCCACCACTGTGGTCCCAGCGGGGGAAGGTGAGTGACCATGGGGCAGGGAGGTTGGGGTGGGGAGGTTGTTCTTGACTCTGGGCCCTCATGCAGCTTTGTGGGCTCAAGCTCTCCCCACACTAGGCCCTCAGGCTGTGCAGGTGTGGGAACAGGTGTGTCCCAAGGACCTTGCACTGGGACATGTTCTTTCAGGGCAAAGTGTTTCCAAAACTGCGCAAGCGAAGCCCTCAGGGTTCTGCTGAGTCCACGTCCTCAGACAAGGAAGATGACGAGGCCACGGATTACGTGTTCAGGATCATCTACCCTGGCATGCAGTCAGAATTGGGTAAGCTGCCCTGGCCCTGGGCCCCAGGGAGCCACCTGCTAACTGGTCCTGAAAACAACTGCAAGCATTTGGACCTGAAAGACGGGAGGTCTGGAGTCTGAGACTCGCAAGGGAGAACCTGGAATCAAGAAGTCAGTATCTTGGAGACCTCAGTTTTCCCCCAGATGGGAACATACACAGCCACTGCCTGTGTGGCTGCTACAGATGCCAGTAGGTGATGGCATGGGCTGTGGAATCCTGACTGAATCTGGGCAAGTCACTTCACCTCTCTGTGCCTCTCTGTGCCCAGTTTCCTCATCTGTAAAATGGAGAAGTTCATAGCATCTGTTTCATAGGGTCGTACTGAGGATTATCTGAGATAAGGCATTTGGTACAGAGAGAACACTCCATTGTTGGCAGCTGTCGTTTAGTTGTTAATGTTTCATTTCAACTAATTGCCACTAGGATTCAGTGAGCTGATGAGTTGGTCAATGGAGCACCCATGGAGTAGGCCCTCAGTAAGTGGCAGTCGCAACAGTGGATGGGAAGCAAAGCACGAGGCACCAGCACGCGGGACGATCCTGTGTCAGGCTGTCCATGGTGACTGCATGAGGCAGACGCTCTGCAAATGGACACTCGCTGTTAAGATCATTGTTACCATGGGGCTGTGTGAGGCCTCGGATGGGGGCCTGGCATTCGTGAACCACTGTGTGGGTATCTACGAAAGCGAAATGAATCAATACTGAGCTGCAGCTTCCTTCTGATCGCCTCCTTTTAGTTATCTCTCAGCAGCCCTGTGGTTTTTTTCCCACTTGATGGGTAATGACTCTGAGCCTCTCTCTGCTTAAGTGGCTGCATGCTGGACAGGGCGAGGCTCTCTTGAGAGCAGAGGTCTTTGCCTGCAAGGCTGGAATCCCATAAGTGCTACTGAGTGTCTTGAGAATTCATTGCCAAGCCTGTTCCTGCCCAGTAGCCGGGCCGGAGGCCACCAGCCGCTACAGGGAACCAGGCTTCCACGGCCCAGTCAGACACCAAGGCTGTTCCAGGCCCGAGGCTGAAAAGGCTGCATGAATGAGGGTACGATCCCCCAGGATGCAGAGCTGGCTTCAGTTCAGTTGCCCAAGAATCCGGGCTTCCCACCCATGTGAAGGCTGGTGTGAATTCAGATGCCCCACTCGAGAAATGGTTAGTCAGAGAAGGCTGGATCCCCGAAGCTGCCTGCCCAAAAGACACTTGCCCCTGGTTCTCACCCAGCAAGTCATGTGTACACTCCTGCTGGGTTCCAGGCTGGGCACTGGCTGTTTGATTTCTTTGGGGAATATCCATGTTATCCTCTTGTGGTTGATGTGAACCAGCAGAACAGATGCTAGCTGTGCCCACCCACAGCCTTGGCATTTCCCATTCCACATGTGCTGTGCACCTGCCAGCTCCCTGCCTGGGGAGTTTCTCTGGCCACCAGCGTCCCTTCTGCCCATGGGTGGGGCATATCGGAAGTGTCAGGGAATCAGTGCCTGCCGGGGCAGCCCATAACTGACAGGAGTTAGTATATAAATCCCCCAGGTTACTCTCCCCTCGGGAACAGACTCCAAAGCCATGCTCCACACAGTCTCCCAAGGTCCTGCTGGAGGTTAGGCACAGTTGCCCCCCAGGGGTCCTTGCTTGGCAACTAGCCCCAACTCCCTGCCTTTCCTGCCCTGTTTCACTGCCTCTTGCACTTGAATCCTCGTCAGCCATGGAGGAACCCCCAACTATGCCAGTTTACTCAGAACCAGGCATCTCAGCCTTGGCACACCTGCCACTTTGGACAGAATCATCCCTTGTCCTGTGCATTGTGGGATATTGAGCAGCATCCCTGGCCTATACCCACTAGGTGCCAAGTGGCAACCACCCACCCACCCCCCTGGCAAGCTGTACCAACCAGGAAAGTCTCCAGACATTGACAAGTGTCCTCTGGGGAGGAGGTGACAGAATGGCCCCTGGTTGTGAACCGCTGATTTAGAGCAAAGAACACATCATGGTATTCAGTTCAACCACTGTGGCATGGTCTCATGACCTGTCCTCTTCAGACCTCATGTTCTTGTCTGTAGAATGTGGATGACAACACTCCCACCAGAACCCTATTCTGAGGGTCAGTGTGGTTGTTCATAAAACACCTGGTCACCAGGCATGAGGCCTGATGTTCAGCCGGTGCTCAGTGAGCAATAGTGGGTCTCATGTCTTGGGTGTCACTGTGTACCAGGCTCACGTCTGTACTCTGTCCATGTCTTAATTGATTTTACTCCCACCATACCCTTCCAGGTAGTTACCGTTGTCATCACCAACCCCCATTTTGCAAAGGAGGAAACTGAAGCACAGAAAAGCTAAGCAACTGGCCCAGGGTCTTACAGCTCATTCTCAGCATGGTAGTGTGACTCCAGAGCCTTTGTCTCTAACAATCACTTCATGTGTATTTGTTTTGGCTGGCAGGAGCAAGGGCACTGTGGTTTCACTGTCTTTATTCTCAAGGTCAGATTCAGCCCAGGGAAATGGCAAGCCCATCCTTGGTTGATTTTTTTTTTTTTTTTTCTTAGAGCCCTGAGCATAACACAAACTGTTGTCTTAATAGTTTTCGTCTGTGAGAGGTATGAAGTCCTTTCTGGAGTAGTGCCTAGATCAGAAATCAACAAACCCCTTCCAGTAGGTCAAATTCAGCCCCCTTGCCTGTTTTTGTAAATAAAGTTTTATTGGAACACAACCACATCATTCATTAACATACAGTCTGTGTCTGCTTTCATGCCACAATGACAGAGTTTAATGACAGAATCATATGACTTACAAAGTCAAAAATATTTACTCTCTGTCCCTTTAAAGAAAAAAAAATGAATGGGCTCGGTGGCTCAGCCTGTAATCCCAGCACTTTGGGAGGCTGAGGCGAGTGGATTACCTGAGCCTACAGGTTCAAGACCAACCTGGGCAACTTGGTGAGACCTCCTCTCTACAATAAATCAAAAACTTAGCTGGGCGTGGTAGTACATGCCTGTAGTTCCAGTTACTTAGAAGACTGAAGCAGAAGGATCGCCTGAGCCCAGCAGGTTGATACTGGGATGGCCGTGAGTGTGCCACTGCACTGCAGCCTGGGTGACGGAGTGAGACTCCAACTCAAAAAAAAAAAAGAAAGAAAAGAAAAGAAATGCAGATGACTGCCTTAAATAATAAGCAGTGTTCCACCCCATGGGAGGGAAGATGTGCCCATAGTTGGTTCTCCACCCCTGGGTTTTTCACCTGCCCCTTGTGTACTGAGTAGGCAAAGACAGGTTCTAAAGCATTTAGACAGTCTGCAGACAGATAAGGGCATTTTCTGACTCCTCTGTTGCTGAGATTGTCTCTGGACTGTCCAGTAGTGCAGCTGTAAGCTACTTGTGACCACCAAGCCCTGGAAATGCGGCTAATGCCACTTGAGATGTGCTTGAAGAGAAAAATGTACACTGGATTTTAAAGACTTTGTACCCCCCAAAATGTAAAATATTTCATTAGTAATTTAATTTTGATTGCATGTTAAAATGATAACTCTTTGGAGATATTGGGTTAAACAAACTATGTTGTCAGAATTGATTTCACTTGTTTGTTTTTACCTTTTTAATGTAGCTACTGAAAACTTTTAAACTACCTATGTGGCCCCACTGCATTTCTGCGGGACAGCACTGGTCTAGCTTAGGGCTTCTTATCGCCAGCACCGCTGACATTTGGGGCTGGATGACTCTGGGTGTGGGGATTGTCTGGTGCATGGTAGGATGCGGAGCAGTGTCCCTGGCCTCCAGCCGATCAGTGCTGGGAACATCCAGTTGATCCTCACGTTGTAGCAACCAAAAAGCGTCTCCAGACATCACTGAAATTACCTCCATTGAGATTGGATGTTGTGGGGAGACAAGAACCAATAGGAAGACAGCAGGAGTGTTTGAGCAGGATGTTGGAGTCAATTCCCCTGGGTGGGAGTCTTCACTCACCATGTGTCAGCTGGGTGGTCTTGGGCACGTTGCTTAAATTCTCCATGTCTGAGCATCCTAATCTGTGAAAGCGGTTCATGATAGATCCTGCACTCAGTACGTGATCACTGTTGACAGTGGAAAAAGAAGAGGGACTTCGGTCAAAAAGACTAGAGGTGTTTATTACTGCCTGGCAGGGCTTTGGGTGATTAAGTTATGTCATTATGCTGAGCCTCAGTTTCTTCTGCAAAATGGGGTTGCGGGATGCATCTCTTATGGGGACACTAAGGATATTAAGGCAAACATTCTAGCCGGGGACCTAGCACATAGTAGGCACTTTATAATATCAGCATACTTTCTTCCTCTGAACACAAAATACATAGGAGCCATGTAGAGCAGTGCTTAGAGCCCCCCTGGAATTGGTTCTTCTGGTTGTCTCAGTGTCCTGCCCACCTCAGACCTTCCACCTCACCAGTCCCTTTTGTTTTGTCTCTCAAGTTGGCCCCGACCTCTTGGGCAGCACTTCCCCCGTCTCCCTGGGCCCTGCCTGGACGATGGTTCCCGCAGGCCAGTCCATGCTGGTGGTAGCCAGGGGAAGTCATTGGGCACAAGCCAGATGGAACGCCATCCTCCCCACACCAAGCCTGAAAGAACAGCTTCCCAGTAATGTCCTGGATCCCCTACTCCCTGGGGATTGGGTGCCAGCCACCTCTGCCATGTTGTCATTTGAGTCCTGGTCCCAAGGGAGATGGAGGAAGGAGACAAATGGACAAATGCTGTCCAGCCTCCACCCCGCAGAAGGCAGCTTGGTCTTCTGTGGGTTCAGTAGCAAGGAGACCCATGAGTGTGAGGGACTGGATGGAGCCAGGGTCCCCACACAGGACTAACCTAGTCAGGTCCTTCCCTGAGATTGGCTAAGAACTGGGGATGTTTCTCTAGAATATTTTACAGGGGCTGACTGGTCTTTCTTGCCTCATGGATGTGTCTGCATGAAAAGGGATAGTTTAACAAGGTTCATTTGGTAACCGCAAGAACTGCATTCTGTAGGCTTCCTACTCTGTTGGTGGATAGGGGCTGACCCTGTCAGCTACTGAGCTCTGATGACTAGAGGAGCAGGTCCACAACTTTTCTTCCCTGGGAGCCCCAGGGAAGAGGCAGGCTGTTACCAATTGTCCTTACAGGAGCCATGGCATACTGGAAAGATGTGCACCTCTCTTGATTTGCCTGTGGGCCAAATCCAGCTTTGTTCTGTATAGCCCATGAGCTCAGAATGGTTTTCATTTTTTTAGTGATAAAAAAAGAATAATATTTCATGACGTGTGAAAATGAAAATTCACATTCCCATGTCCACGGGTAAAGTCTTATTGGAATGTGCCCATGCTCATTTGTTTCTGGCTACTTTTACACTATGACAACAGAGTTGAGTGGTTATGGTAGAGAACAAATGGCTTGCAAACCCTAAAATCACCCCTCACCCTTTTACAGAAAAAGTTTACTGAGTCCTGTCCTAGAGACCATAGAACTTTTTCACCTGTCTAGGACCGCTGATAGGCCAGGACTATTGACTACAAAATAGTAATGCATCTGTCCCAATATGTTTGTTTTGTAGTTTTATAGACTCTACCATTTCCATGAAACTGGGAGCAAAAGAAAATAAGGGAAACTACGAGTGCTGTATTTTAAGACCAGTTGGTCAGGAATCACCAGTGTCCCAGAGAGAGGAGACCAGGATCTCTGAAATGTAGATGCTATATAAAAAAGAAAAATTAATTTTTGAGTTGGAGTCTCACTTTGTCACCCAGGCTGAAGTACAGTGGCACAATCATGACCACAGCAGCCTTGACCTGCTGGACTCAGGTGATCCTTCCACCTCAGCCTTCCAAGTAGCTGGAACTACAGGTGTGTGCCGCCACACCCAGTGATTTTTTTTTATTTATTATAGAGATGAGGTCTCGCCAAGTTGCCCAGGCTAGCTTCAAACCCCTTGGCTCAGGCAGTCCTCTCACCTCTGTCTCCCAAAGTGCTGGGATTATAGATGTGATCCACCACACCCAGAAAAATTGTTTTTAAAATGCAGACTTGAGGGCTCTGTGTCCAGAAAGTTTAAATTCAGTAGGCCAGAGTTGTAGGGCAGCCATAGGCTTTTACATGATTCTGGTGGGTCCCCACTCTGTTTGACCTGATTGGTGGAGCAGATTTGTGCTCAGGACCATGGACAGCACAGGCACTCTCTTTTCCCATCAGCAGGGACTCCACTGGGTCTCCTGGCCTTGGGTGCCCAGCCTGGTCTGTTGATCAGGCTCCCTTCCATCTCACCCCATGAGGTCCATCTCCAGGGACTCAAGACCATCAGTCTCCCCCAGAGGCACCCAGCAGGTTCCCTTTCCATCCTGTAGCATCCTGTGAGCATGACTAAATGCTAAATGACAACATGGTGGAGATGGTCTCCTGCTCTGGGACTGGGCCTGTCTTCTTGACTCTTGGCTCTCTCTTTATTTTCCTCCTCTCTCTTTAGCTGCCATCAGCTCTGCCCATCTTCTAGGCCCCCAGATTTTGGAGTGGCTTTCACTGGATCGGGCGAGCTCAAGGACCTGGGTCAGAGTATGATTGAGGTGGCTGTATCCCGCTGTCACATTCTGGTGTCTTTCCCTATTCCTGTGCTGGCCTAGGGGTGAGCTGCTTTCTTTGGGGGTGAGGTTTCTGTGACCCACATACACTTAACCAGGGTTCTTCTTCCTGTTCTGCTCACCACAGTCCCCCAGGATCTGATGGATGTCTCTGTGAGCAACCTCCCATCCCTGTGGCAACCCAGCCCCCGGAAATCCTCCTGCTCATCTTGTTCACAGGGTGGCTCGGCCGATGGTGGCCCAAGCAATGGCTGCAACCACGAGAGGTATGAGGGGCTTTTGCTGTAGATGGAGGGAACTGAAGGGCATACCAAAGACTTGTGGATGCCCATTTCTTGCCTTGTACTGAATTCAGAGGAATGAACATAGGCCATGGAGTCAACCATCTCTAGGTTAAATCCCTGCTTTATGAAGTCCTAGCTGTTGGAGCTTACTTACATGTATCATCTCAGTGATTTTTTACAGCAAAGTTTTATCACTCATACTATGTGTCTATCATGGATCAGCTGGGGGCTCTGCTTTCTCCACATTAAAGGGCCTGACTGATGGAGCAGCAACCATCCTGAATGGGACAGGGAACAGGTAGCTCTGAAGGGGCTTGAACCAACAATAAATGCTTCACTTAAAAGCAGCACATGTCATTTCTGCTCACAGCTCATTAGCCTCACCCATAAGGGTCTAGGAAGTACAGCCCTACTATGTACCTGGAAGGTAGAATAGTACCAGAAATATTATTTAAAGGCAAATATATATGCCTCAATTTGCTCCTCCACAAAATGGAGCTTCTAATATTACTTTGTGTGGCTGTTGTAAGGGCCAAATCAAATAATGGTTTAAAGTGGAAGCATGTGGTGCCAGGCACACGGTAATGTTCAGGTAATGCCACTTACTGTTTTATAAATAGAATTAAAACTCAAGCTCATTTTTCTCTTTGCCTGTAGAAACTTTTGTCTTGTTGAAACTATTCAGCCAGTTCATGAGACTGGTTTTGTTTCCCACTGGCCCTGCCTGGCCTGGGAGAATGAAATTCTTTTGTCCTTACTGGGCTTTTATCCCTATGGGTGGTCCAGGCTTCAGCCTTAGGAGCATAAGGGGTGGGGGCCAGCAGTAAAGTTCCCCCTGACTCCTCAGGATGTGACCTGTGAACCAGCATCATCTCCTGGTCAGGTCCTCAGTCTGTTCCTCCCAAACCTACCAAATCAGAATCCGTATTTAACATGATCCCAAAAGCGTGGGTATAATTTTAAGTTTGAAAAGTGCTGGTATAACTAGAGATTCTCAAACTAGAATATGTGTTAGAATCCTCTGGGGGAGCTTGCAGAACATACCAGTTCCTAGACTATTTCTCATAGGTTCTGTTTGAGTAGGTCTCTGTGGGGCCCAGGAGTCTACATGTTGGAGAAAACCCAAGGAATTCTTGGGCTAGTAGTCCTTGGGCCAGTAAGAGATGCTGCTGTCACTCATTGCCCCTTCCCATTGCATTGGCTTGCACACCTGGAGTGATGGGGAGCTCACTACCTAGCAGAAACCCAAGTACACTGTGGGACAGCCATCAGTGTGATCCTGTTCCTATGTAACCTGAGCGAGTCTGAGCTTCACCCACAAATAGGGGCACTATAGAGTTTAAGTGAAGATGTCAGCTATGCTCCTCCAGTTTCCTTGGATTTTTCTAAGTGTCCCCTGGGGTGGTCTGAGAATTAATAGATATTCTTCCACCCTGAGCTCTATAAGAATGAGCAACACTCCTTTCAGCGGTCCATGTTTTCTTCCACAATGCTGGGGCCTTACTCCTCTCTCCTCTTTCAGCCCCCCAAAAAACCCACAAAAGTTTCCATGCAAGGAAAAGCTTTGAGGCATTACCTACTGTGCAGTCAGCCGGACTCTGAATCCCAGTTTGGCTCAGTTTGGTTCAGCTGGGTCACTTCAGCAGTCTTGCTGCAAATGACAAATTGCCTTCAAACTGGTGCAAGTAAAAAAGAAAATGTGTTGTCATTCCTGAGAAGTTCAAAGGCAAAGTGGCTTCAGGCATGGCTGGATCTAGATGTTCAGAACAGGAATCAATCTGTGTGTGTGTGTGTGTGTGTGTGTGTGTGTTTCTTCTGCTCTTAGCTGTGCTTGCCTCAATGATGGCTCTATTCTCAGGCAGGCCCATCCTATGCAGTGGCAAAAAAAGCAGCCACTTTCCTACAGCCCACTGACACTCAAAAGAGAAAAGGGTATCTGTTTCCTGGTAGTTTCAACACAAGTCCCAGGGCTGTTTCTCATTGACCCAGGTTGGGCCACATGACCACTTCTGACCTAATCACCATGGCTCCTACTTGAGTCATGTACTGCGTAGTCTCACCCCTATCCAAACCACAGGGACAGAACATTAGCGGGGGGATTCCTCAAGGGAAAATTGGGGTCTGATCACAGAAAAAAAGACAAATGCTGCTGCATGGGCAGAAATAACATTGGCCTCCCGACAGTATCCCAACTGGCTGGTTTTAATCTGTCTCTGGGCTGTGCTCCTCTACAGAAAACCAGGGTTGTGTTTGGGTCTTTTGTAAGCATCTTCCTCTTTTCCCACCTACAGGGCTCCCCTGAAACTTCTCTGTGACAATATGAAGTACCAGATCCTCTCCAGGGCCTTCTATGGATGTACGTATAGGTCTTCGTTGTCAGTGTGTGGTCTCGGAGGAGCAGTTATTGAGTGCCTACTGTATGCCAGCAGTGTCAGGGGATATTGGCTCAGGAGTTTGAACCTCTGCTCCTCTAGTTCTTAGAGGGCCGATTTCAGTGAAGTTGCATTAACCTCTGTGAGCCTCAGTTTCCTCATCTACAGATTGCAGATATATTTTCCCCTGGGTTCTGAAAGGGAGTGGTGAACGATGGGGCCCCTTTGGGGTAGTTTACTCACCATCGCATTCCCAAAACCTACCTGGAAGGTCTGTTTTCAGGACTGAATGAGAAGCATGTATAAAGCCTCAGCACATAGTATTGCATGTCATAGGTGCTCAATAAATGTCAGTTCCCTTATTCTACAGGCAGAAGCACAAGAATAAGGTGGCATTATCCCCTCCAGAAACTTAAAAATTAAATTCATAATATAGTTAGTCTGATTATTCCCATGTAACAGATGAGGAAACTAAGGCACAGAGAGGTAAGGTGACTTGCCCAAGGTCACACAGCTAATATACAGCACAGCTGGGACTTAAACCCTGGCTTGCTTGACTCCAAAGGCCTTGTTCTTTTCCTCTCTGCTATATTGATTCTTGGCATATTTTGTTTCTCCAGCCTCATAGCCTAAATGGGAGAGAGAAAACATGTATATATTTTCCGGGATTCTAGAAAAGTCTTTTTTTTTTTTTTTTTAGTTGGAGTCTCACTTTATCATCCAGGCTGGAGTGCAATGGCACACTCACGGCCACCCCAGTGTCGACCTGCTGGGTTCTAGTGATCCTTCTGCCTCAGCCTTCCAAGTAACCAGAACTACAGGCACGTGTTACCATGCTCGGCTAATTTCTTGATTTATCATAGAGACAAGGTCTCGCCAAATTGCCCGGGCTGGTCTCAAACCTGCTGACTTAGGCAATCCACTTGCCTCAGCCTCCCAAAGTGCTAGGATTATAGGCTTAGCCACTGAGCCCATCCTCTTTTTTTTTTTTTTTTCCTAATTCAGGATCTCACTCTGACCCCCAGGCTGGAGTACAGTAACATTATCACAGCTCATCGCAGCCTCGACTTCCTGGGCTCAAGCAATCCTCCTGCCTCAGCCTCCTGAGTAGCTGGAACTGTAGGTGTGCACCACCACTCCCAGCTAATGTTTTTATTTTTATTTTTGTAGAGACAAGGTCTCACTATGTTCCCCAGGATAGTCTCGAACTCCTGGGCTCAAGCAATCCACCCACTTCGGCCTTCCAAAGTGCTGTGGTTACAGATGTGAGCCACTGTGCCTGGCTAGAAAAGTCTTAATACAACCTGTATGACCCTGTGAAGTGGCACTGCAGGTCACATCCCCAAGCTCCTGGAGAGGGAAGGAGAGCATGAGGCTACTAAAACAAGGCTTTTACCTGATTTCTTGCCACCCATCCTAATGCAGGACCTGGCATGGGACAGGCATGGGGCAAGTATTTACTGGACCCAAGTAGAAGATCTTCCTGGAGGAAGCGGTGGGAGTCAATGAGGATCTGGAATGATGTCATTGGGCAATGTGGCTCATTCCTGATGGTGGTTTGAGAGCCCAGGTCTTGGAGCCAGGTGACCTTGTTTCAAATCCCAGCAGTATGACTTGGGCAAGTGATAGAATCAGCCTGAGCCTTAGTTTACCCCACTTATAAGATGGAGATCATAACAGTACTTGTTTTGTGGGATGTGGTGAGAATTAAATGAGTTAAGTTATGCAGACTCTGAGAACAGCTGCCTGGCACATAGTATGTGCTGCGTAAGTGTTAGCTGTCATATCATCATCATCATCATCATCATCATCATCATCATCATCGTGATTGTGGTTATACCTGAAGTTAGAGTAGCTTCCTCAGGCTCCAGGAGGTCTAGGGTTCTCTCTGGGAGCTGGGAATTAAATGGTCAGAAAGTGCCAGAAGGAGCAGAAACGGTCAGAGCAAACAGCACAGGCTGGCGTTTGCTAAGTGCCTCTCACATGCCGGGAACTTGCCAGAGGAACCCTTATCTGTGCCCGGGGGACAGATAAGCAGTGGCACATGGACAGGCATTCCTGTAGGGGCACAGGACCATCTCTGAAAGCATCCTGGGTGCCCTCAGCATCTCCCTGGTGACTGACTTGCTGGGGCCTTTTTTTAATCCTGCTGCAATTTGTTTATTTTTTATAGATATATCATAGTTGTACATATTTTGGGGGGTACATGTGATTTTTTTGTTTTTGTTTTTTTTGAGTTGGAGCCTCACTCTGTCGCCCAGACTGGAGTGCAGTGGCCACTCCTGGCCACCGCAGCCTCGACCTACTGGGCTCCGGCGATCCTTCTGCCTCAACCTTCCAAGTAGCCGGAATTGCAGGCATGCGCTACCACGCCCGGCTGATTTTTTGCTTTATTGTAAAGATGAGGTTTCGAACCCGTGGGCTCAGGAAATCCACTCACCTCAGCCTCCCAAAGGCGCGGGATTACAGGCTGAGCCACCAAGCCCAGCACATGTGATATTTTGACACATGTATACAATGTGTATTAATCAAGTCCTGGTAATTGTGATGACATCCATCACCTCAATCATGTATCTTTTCTCTGTGTTGGGACATCACAATTCTTTTCTCACTGTAGTGAAATATACAATAAATTATCATTAGCTGTACTTTCCCTACTGTACTCTCAAATGTGAGAACCTACTTCTTCGAGCTAACTGTATTTTTGTGCCTTTAAGACCAACTTCTCCCCATCCCTCACCTGCCCCTTCCCTTCCTAGCCTCTGGTAAACACCAGTCTACTCTCCACCTCCATGGGACCCACTTTTTTAGCTCCCACGTATGAGTGAGAACACGTGGCATTTGTCTTTCTGTGCCTGGCTTATTTCACTTCATATAATGGCCTCCAGTTCCATCTATGTTGCTGCAAATGAAAAGAGTCTATTATTTTCCACGGCTGAATAACATTCCATTGAGTGTACATGCATTTTCATTATCCATTTATTCATTAACAGACACTTAGGATGATTCTTTTTCTTGGCTATTGTGAATGGTGCCACGGTTAACATGAAAGTGCAGGCATCTCTTTGATATACTGATTTCCTTTCTTTTGGATAAATACCCATCCAGCTGCAATTTGAAAGGAGGTTGTCCACTCCCATTCCCTATAGTTAGTTACAGTACCTCTGAATGAATTGGAGATAGACAGAGGCCCAGCAAGCCTGGAGAAACACCGGCCGGCTCCCTTTCTTCCAGCCTCGTCTCTGCCTCCAGCCTGCATATTAAATTCGTTGTCTTCCAGCAGAGGAGGGTGGCATCACCCTGAGTGAGGCTGGGAAGGAGAAAAGACTTTCCTGGGGTCACAGAGCTATTAATCAGTTCAGCCAGCAAGTGACATCGCCCCTCCAAGCCCTACCCTCCTTGTCTGGGAAAGAGAATTCACCAATTGCAGGAGGCTCAATGAGACGGGAAATGGGACAGCACTTCAGAGATTCCATGAGCCAATATGAGGGGTATCAGGTGGCGGAGGATGACACTTTCTTCCCTTCCCAACAGGGCTTGCCTACTGCAGACACCTGTCCACCGTGAGAACCCACCTGTCAGCACTGGTCAATCACATGATCGTGTCCCCGGACTTGCCCTGCCATGCTGGACAGGGGCTGACAGCTGGAATCTGGGAGAAGTACCTTCAGGATAGCACAGTAAGGCTTGGCTGGGCTTGGTCTGCGGTGGTGTGGAGGCTTCAGGGGAGGTTGTCTTGTTGTCTGAGAAAGCTGCTTGCGGGGACTCAAGCTGACACACTTGGATTCTGCGCATGCAGACTGGTGCTCCCCTCCTCTTCTTGAGATTTCTGTGACCCACAGCTCACCTCTGCCTGCTAGGGTGGAGATGGAGAGGGATGGGAAACATATGCTCCCAGGAAGAAGTAAAGAATAAATCGGTCAGTAAGCGTTTATGACTAAGCATCAGCTATATCCTCATCTTATACAAGATGCTGAGACATGGTCCCAGCCAGAAGGAATCTACAGTCCAGTTGAAACTACCCGGAATGATGAGGGCAGATAAGTTAGAGGGAGGCAGCTGGACCAAGAAAACCTTTGCCTCCATTGTTTGAAACTCTTTCTCCCATCTCTGTCTTGGGACCTGAGGTTGTACCATTAGGTAGTTCACCTGGAATGCTTTCTAAGATTTTCTTATTAGAATGCAAACGTTCCTGGAAAGGAAATGTTTATTTTTTAAAAAAAAATTCATAGTCAAATAGTTTGGGAAACTTGAAGTCAAACAGTTTTCTGGTTTCTGCAGGACTTCTCAGAGCCTTGGCAATGCTAACATCATTGTTACTCTCAAGAAATTGGGGGTGACCGGGTTCAGTGGCTTAGCCTGTAATCCCAGCACTTTGGGAGGCCAAGGCGAGTAGATTACCTGAGCCCACAGGTTCAAGACCAGCCCTGGCAACTTGTTGAGAACGTGTCTCCACAATAAATCAAAAAATTAGCCAGGAGTGGTAGCACGCACCTGTAGTTCCAGCTATTTGGAAGGCTGAGACGGAAAGATCGCCGGAGTCCAGCGGGTTGACACTGGGGTGACCGTGAGTGTGCCACTGCACTCCAGCCTGGGTGACGGAGTGAGACTCCAACTCAAAAAAAAAGAAAAAAGAAATTGGGGGCATGTGTGAGAGCATATGGAACATTTCCTCAAAGGTATTTGACCACAGAAACCTTTGTTGGAAAAGTGCCTCCCATGGCTCATGGAAGGCAGAACCCACTTTAAGAAGCACTAGCTTACCTGTGCCAAGAGCAGGAGTTAGGAGGAGGGGAGATCTAGCAGCCCAGTCTGCTGTGACCTTCCCATCAAGGTGCTGGGGAGGCTAAGCAGAAGAGCACCTGGCTGGGCTGGCCTCCACACCTTAAGAGAAGGTGCTAGTCTGTGCATTACTTTGGGGATGCCCTGGGACTTGGAGGCAAAAAAAAAAAAAAAAACATTGGCTTAGAAACTTCCAAAAACTATAGATTTCGGAGCACCACTTTCAGAGAAGCTAAATTGGTAAAGCTGGTGCTAATCTGAGAAATTTATAAGTCTTTTAAATTCCTCAGGAAAATGCTTTCTCTGTCTCTATATACTTAGATACAGACATTATATATCGATAGAGAGATATATAAAGAGATACATAGAGTTTTATGTACCTATAAATAGTATATTTTCTATATATTTATATTTCTACATATTCGTATATATTTCTCTAACTATGTATCAATAAAATATAAGTATATATCTATGGATATAAATCTATATAGGTATAGAAATACATACCTATATAATATGTAGATAAAGTTGGTGGGTTTTTTTGAGTTGGAGTCTCACTCCATCGTCCCAGCTGGAATGCCATCCCAGCATCGACCTGCTGGACTCCGGCAATGCTTCAGCCTCAGCCTTCCAAGTAGCCAGAACTACAGGCGCACGCTACCACACTCAGCTAATTTTTTATTTTATTGTCGAGACGAGTTCTCACCTAGTTGCCCAGGCTGGTCTCGGACCCACGTTCTTAGGCAATCCACTCGTCTCAACCTTCCAAAGTGCTGGGATTACAGGCTGAGCCACTGAGCCCAGCCATAGATAAAGTTATATCTCTATAATATCTATATCTATCTTATGTATATCTCTTATTTTTTATATGAGGTAATATATTTTTATTTTAAGTGATCAGCTTTTATATCAAGGACAGCTTTCAAATCTTTAGGTGAAATATTGAATGTTAGAACTTTGGCACCTCATATATAGGTGTTCCTTAATTTATTCAAATCTTTCCTAAATTATTTCAAGCAATGTTGCAATCAACGTCTTTATAAATACAAACCTTTCTGTACTAGTACATTTATTCCAAGAGTGAATTCCTAGAAGTAAAATTGATTGATGTGCATTTAAAATTTAGATAGACACACCAGTTTACTTTCTCAAAAGGTCATAATGTTCACCATCACCAGCAGTCTCTGAGTGGGCATATTTCCTGAGGAATTTAAAAGATTTATAGATTTCTGGGCTTGGTTCCAACCTCACTGATTTAGCATCTCTGGGAATAAAGCTCAAGCATCTATCTTTTTTTAAATTCCCAAAGTGCTTCTGGTGATCCTCCCAATTTGGGAGATACCAGTCTGAGGACAAATTAGTTGAAACAATAAATTATTCAAAAATGAATTTTTTAAATCTAACCCCTTTTACAATCTCTTTGGCTATGTGTTCGCCCTCCTTACTTGTATAGTTGTATTAGTGTAGACTGAGTCCCTGTAACAAATAGTCCCCACTATTTCACTTGCCTGACACCATAGGGATTTATTTCTTGCTGGCGAGTGGGCATCTCCCTTCCCTGCAAGGGTTCAGGGTCCTTCAGCCTTGTGGTCTCACTCCCCTCTGGGCCCCGTGGTCTCCACCTCCAGCGATCAGGAGGGGAAATAGAGCAAAGGAGCACACCTGCTTCCTCCTGGCCCTGGCCTGGAAAAGGCTGCATCACTTCCTCTCATACTCATTGACCAGAACCCGTCCATGGCCACACCCAACTGCAAAGGGGGCTGGGAAGTGGAGTCAGATGATGGGCTCCAAGAGAGGAGGTTGTGGGGTTTTGATAAAGGATTTGTAGACTTAGCCCAAAGAGTTACCTGATTTTTAAACAGCTTTGATAAGGCCATCCACACAATATAAATCAGAGTTCCCAACAACAAAATAATGACTGGTTTTGCCAAGACTTGCATGAAGATGTGAATTAGGCTTTTGCTACTGGAATGTGGAGTTCTTCTAAAGAGGTGAGAGAGAACATACCAGGGCCCTTTAGGACAGTCTTCCAGCACCATGGTGCTTCCCACAGGACTACAATTAGGACCTGCTGGTCCCACAGCTTGACTAATTGTAGCTGGATAAAATCAACTCCATAATACAGCAAGCAGTTGTTAAAGTCATTCTAGTGTATATAAAAGTTATTAGTGTATGAAATAGCAGCTAGAAATGTTCATTTTGGATTAATTTGCTTTAGATAACTTTTCTTAGAGCTGAGTCAATATTAATACTTTCAAGATAGGCCAGGCTCGGTGGCTCAGCCTGTAATCCCAGCACTTTGGGAGGCCGAGGTGAGTGGATTGCCTGAGCCCGTGGGTTCGAGACCCACCTGGACAACTTGATGAGACTTCATCTCTACAACAAATCAAAAATTAGCTGGGCATGGTAGCACACGCCTGTAGTTCCAGCTACTTGGAAGGCTGAGGCGGAAGAATCACTGGAGCCCAGCAGGTCGAGGCTGCAGTGGCCGGGAGCAGCCATTGCACTCCCATCTGGGTGACAGAGTGAGACTCCGACTCAAAAATAATAATAATAATAATAATTTCGGGATAATATTTCCAAATGAGCGCAGTATGAAAAAAAAATTGACTAAAAATGAGTTAGAAATATTAACTCATTGTAGACTGGCCTTTCTTTTATTTATTTATTTTTAAGTTAGAGTCTCACTTTGTTGCCTAGGCTGGAGTGCAGTGACACACTCACAGCCACCCCAGTGTTGACCTACTGGACTCAGGCAATCCTTTTGCCTCAGCCTTACAAGTAGCTGAACTACAGGTGTGCACTACAACGCCCAGCTAATTTTTGATATATTGTAGAGAAAAGGTCTCACCAAGTTGCCCAGGTTGGTCTTGAACTGTGAGTTCAGGCAATCCTCTCACCTCAGCTTCCCAAAGTGCTAGGATTGCAGGCTTAAGCCACCTCGCCTGACCTGGCCTTTCTTTCTTACTTTCTTTTTTTCTTCTTACAAAAGTGGTTCACACTAAACATCTACTGCATCTTGTTCATTTGCATTTAATACACACTGAAACACTGAACATTTTTTTTCTTTTGTCAGGTCTCTCTCTGTCGCCCAGGCTGGAAGGCATGATCATGGCTCACCACAGCCTTAACTTCCTGGGCACATACAATCCTTCCACCTCAGCCTCCCTAGTAGTACTGCAGGCACACACCACCACACCTGGCTAATTTTTAAAAATTTTTATAGAGACAGGGTCACACTATGCTGTTCACGCTGGTCTCAAATTCCTAGACCCAAGCAATCCTCTCAGTTTGGCATCTCAAAGTACTGTGATTACAGGCATGAGCCACCATGCCCCGCCGTTGAACATCTTTTTTATGCAGATCATCCTAGGTGTATCTCTTGCCTTTCTAAATCTCTGAGTGGTATACCCATGTAGGGATGCACGTTCCGCCATTGGTGGACAGTTGGAGAGTTGCCAGGGTGTGGCTTTTTCACATGATGCCACAGTGAATATACAGGTAAATGTGACTTTGCATATTCACACCAGGATATCTGAAGGCTAGGTCCAGGAAGCAGGACTGTTAGACTGCAGAATCTACTCCGTTTTTTTGTTTGTTTTTACCAAACCCTTTGTTTCCCCCCCACCCACACCACAGAGTTACGAGGAGCAGGAGCTTCTGCGCCTCATCTACTACGGGGGCATCCAGTCAGAGATCCGTAAGGCCGTGTGGCCCTTCCTCCTGGGTCACTACCAGTTTGGGATGACGGAAACAGAAAGAAAGGAGGTTGGTTACCTGCTATGTGGGCAGTGGGGTCTTTAGCAACAAAAACAGCCAGATACAATGGGGCTGGGAGAGCTCTGGCTTCATGCAGGACCAAGGAGGGGCAGAGAAATACGGGGGAGGTGGGACGCTCAAGGGTAGCTCTGTCCTATAGAGAAAACACAAGACACGTGCCGTTTTTCAGGTAAGCTTTGAGATCCAGTAGATTCATATGCAGTTATAAGAAATAATGCAGAGAGATCTTATCTATCCTTTATTCAGTTCCTTCCAGTGGTAACATCTTGCAAAACTGTGATGTCATACAATATCACAATTAGGGTGTTGATATTACTACAATATAGTAATCTCATTCAGACTTGTCCAGTTTAACTTGTACCTGTGTGTGTTTGTGTGTGTGTGTTTAGTTCTCTAGAATTTCCTCATATGTGTAGATTTGTCTACCACCACAGTCGACATAGAGAACATTTCTAATGTTATAAGAACCCTCATGTTGTCCTTTTAGAACCAGACCCACCTCTCTGTCACTGCTACCCTTGTCCCTAACCCCTGGAAACCACTAAGAATATGTTCTCCCTTTCTATAATTTTATCATTTCAAGGATGTTGTATAAATGAAATCATATAGTATATAATGTTTGGGGATTGACTTTGTTCAGCATAAATCTCTGGAGATTCATTCAAGTCGTTCCATGTATCAAGAGTTGATTTCTTTTTATGGCTGAGTAGTATTCCCTACATGAATGAACCACAGTTTAACTGTCCCACTGTTGGTGAATAGATTAGTTGTTTTTATTTTTTTTTAAGCTATTACTAATAAAGTTTCAATAAACATCCATGTACAGGTTTTTATGGGAATATAAGCCATCATTTAATTTCTCTGGGATAAATAAGCAGGAATGCAGTCTGGGTCACATGGTAGGTGCATGTTTAGTTTTCTAAGAAATTGCTAGACTTTCCTGGTGGCCTGAGCCTGTAATCCCACCTGCTCAGGAGGCTTGCTTGAGCCCAGGAGTTTGTGTCTAGCCTGGATACACAACATAGCATTACTGAAACACCAGGGGTTCAGTTGCCACACAGAAAGCCAATTGTTGATAAAATTAATATTGCTGGTGAAAAAGGCTTTTTATTTGGGTGATATTAGCCAAGGAGACTGGGAGATTGAGTCTCAAATCTACCTATCCCCCCACCAACTGAAGTCAGGGCTTTACACAGTAGGGCAGGAATGTAGAAAACAGGAACTTGGGAGAGATAAGGAAGAGGAGTTGGTTAAAAAGAAATAGGAGGGGTAAAGAAGAAGAGGTGACAAACAGGTGGATTTTGACATCTCATTGTCTGGATGAGGTGATCTGGTGAGTTTCAGTTTTTTGATACAATAGGCCTGAGGTTTTGTTTTCTGAGAAAGGAACTCAGAATCTAAGACAAATATATGCTTCAAGCATTAAGGGCAGGAACGTCAGCTTATGTGCTTCCCAAGAAAGAAACTCAGATAAGACAAATGTATGTTTCAAGCTTTACTACCAGGAGGGTCAATTTCTATGTTTATTCAAAGACCTGTAACCATTAGTTCTATGGGGAAGTTAGGCCAGTTTCAATAGCGAGACCCTGTCTCTAAGGAAGGAAAAAAGAAAGAAATTACCAAACTTTTGCAGTGGCTGTACAATTTTATATTGGCACCAGCAATATATGAGTGACCCATACCTGCTCTTCACCAGAGTTTGGTGTTGTCACTGTTTCTCATTTTAGCCACTCTCATGTGTATATACACAATATTTTGTTGTAGTTTCAGTTGCATTTCCTAATTGGCTGGTGAGGTTGAACTATTGTATATGTTTATTGCCATTGTGTGTCTCTTCTGGTGAAATGTCTGCTCATGTCTTTTGTCCATTTCCTAAATGGGTTGGTTAGTGCTTTACCGTTGTATCTGGGAATTATGTATATGCCCTAGATAACAGTCCTGTGTCAAATATGTGGTTTGCAAATATTTTCACCCAGTCTGTGGTTTGTCATCTTTTTATTTTTATTTATTTATTTTTTGAGTTGGAGTCTCACTCTGTTGCCCAGGCTGGAGTGCAGTGGCACGTTCCTGGCCACCCCAGCATCGAACTGCTGGGCTCCGGCGATCCTTCCACCTCAGTCTTCCAAGTAGTTAGAACTACAGGCGCGTGCTACCACCCCCGGCTAATTTTCCCAAAGTCCTGGGATTACAGGCTAAGCCACCGAATGTGGTCTTGTCATCTTTTTTAAATGGTTTTTTGCAAAACAAATTTTTAAATTTTTGATGAAGTTCAATTTATCAATTTTTTGATGGCTTGTGCTTTTGAGGTCAAATCTAAGAGTATTTTCTCTAGCCCTAGATCCTGAATATTTTCTCCTATGTTTTCTTCTAAAACTTTTATGTTTTATATCCAATGTGAAATATTTTGAGTTCATTTTTTATGTGGTGTGTCGCTTAGGTCAAAGTTAATTTTGTACTTATAGGTCCAATTGCTTCAGCAACATTTGTAGGAAAAAAGTTCTTCTTCCACTGACTTACTTTTGCACCTTTGTCAAAAAACAGTTGGACATTTGTCTGAGTCTATTTCTGGGTTATCTATTCTGTTCCATTGATCTATGTATCTGTCCTTCTGCTAATGCTGAATACTGTCTTGGTTACTGAAACACATGTATAATTTTAAATGTTTTAGTAGTCACATTTTTAAAAGTAAAAAGAAACAGATGCAGTTAATATTTTTAAACTTTTAATTTTGAAGTAAAGGTGGTTTCTGACTTACAATGACCAGACTTAAAATTTTTCGACTTTATGATGGAATGGTATCATGTACATTGAAGACTCAGAAGGGGGAGGGGAGAAGGAAGGGAGGGATGAAAAATCAACTGTTGGGTACAGTGTGCCTAGGTAGGGGTGGTGGGCACACCTAAAGCCCAGACTTCATCTCGGCTCTACAATGCATCTATGTAACCAAAAGCCATTTGTACCCCCTAAAGCTATTGAAATTAAAATTTTTAAAATCATCTCAGTTCCAGTGTGAGGTCCCTTTAAATTTCACCTGTGCCTAGTGTGTCCCTGGGCAAATAGTAACTGAGGATTCTGGTATGCTGGGCTCTGTGCTCAGCACCAGAGACTCAGAGGTGAAGTCCTTGCTGGTTTTGTGGGGAAGTTGGCTGTCAGTGGTAGGACTGAGGCAATCCTGAGGGCTGCAAAAACCTGTAAGAGGCACCTAAGCCAGGCAGGAAGGGAGGCTGGTCAAAGAAGCTTCTGGAGAAGCTGGTTACACCCAAATTCTTTGAAGAAGTTCCAGGCCAAGAGGGTGAGGAAGGGCTTCAAGGAAGAGGGGGCAGCAAGAGCAGAGGCCTAGAGGGGAGCCAGCATGTTGTGGCATGTGTGTGTCTATGTGGGGAGGAGCATGGTAAACGTATGTTGCTGGGACATAAAAGCTTGAGGGGTGAAGGCCCCAGTGAGAGGTGAGGCTGGAGAGGAATCTGGGATCATGGCTGCCGAGTGGTAGATAGATAGGAAGGATAAGCAGGATGGGGCTGCTGGGACCATGCATCCCGGTGAGGGGTGGCAGAACCCTGGCCTAGGATGACAGTGGGAATTGGGAGGAGAGCAGGGCGTAGAGGAATCTTAGGGAAGTCAGTGAGAGGGAGCTGCTCCAGCCAGCCCCTTCAGCATAGTGAGCCCAGAGCTCCTCTCTGGAGTCCCTGAGTAGCCACAGGAGAGGGCAGAGCTCCCCACCCTCTCTTTCCACATCCTGCCTCTCCACACTTTATAACAACTTGTCTGCCCCACTGGTGCTCAGAGGTCTGGCAGGTGCAGAACCTCAGTTATCCGGGCTGTGTAACCCAGGAACAGTGAAAACTCCCCAACTTTTTGCTGAAATCCCACAAGGAAAGAGCTTGAAATCTGTGGCCCTTCTGTGAGGCAATTGCTGTAAGGAAAGGACATGGATTGGTTTTATCAATCTGCATATCCTACACATCTGTAGCCCATGTTGGGCATGTGGGAGGCCCTCAGTGCATGCTGTGAGTCAGTGGATAGATGGATGAATGTCAGCATCTTGCTCATCTTATATTCCATATGCCTAGCTTGGTGCCTGGCACACAGTAGGTACTTATAGAATTAAATGAATGAGAGAGGGAAGGGAAGAAGAGAAATGGAAGGGAGGGAGGAAGGGAGAGAAATCTTGAAATGAAGAAGTTGCCTTTTTCCTTTTGTGTGTCTTCCAGGCCTAGCCAATGCTAGGTGCCATGCAGTAGGTGGTCAGTTAATTTCTGTTGGATGTTAACTGTGTGAATGTTGAATGGGTCAGAGCTATTCTCTTCCAGGTTGGGCTGGCTTTCCCCAGGGGCCCCAGCATCTTGGGTGACCTTGAATCTGCCCTGGCAGGTGGATGAGCAGATTCATGCCTGCTATGCACAGACCATGGCCGAATGGCTGGGCTGCGAGGCGATCGTGCGGCAGAGGGAGCGGGAGTCCCATGCGGCAGCCCTGGCCAAATGCTCCTCGGGGGCCAGCCTGGACAGCCACCTGCACCGGATGATGCACAGGGACTCCACCATCAGCAATGAGGTGATGGGCATCTGGCCTCAGGGAACAAGGGGGGTGGCGAGGGCCAGGACCTGCTCTGCCAGGCTGTTCTAAGTGTGGTGGAGGCTGGGTGTCTGGGGCTTTGGGACACTCTCACCCTGGCTTTGTTTTTTGGTGGTGGGGAGTGATTTTGGAATCAGACCTGGGTTCAAACTCCAGTCCCACCATTTTCTAGCTCTGGGGTCTCCCTACAAGGACCTTTTCTTTTGGGCCTCAGTTTCTGCATCTGTAAGATGAGAATAATCAGGTGTATAGAGGAGATTTGTGTGCAGCTCCAACAGGATAAGGTATATAAAGTGTCTAGCACAGTGCCTGATTTTCATTGAATAAATGCTTATTGAGTACCTACTACTACATGCCTGGTACTGTCAGGAATATTCTGGAACAGCAGGAATGTTCCAGTGACCAAGGCACCTATGTCTGCCTCCCAGAACCTCCAGTCAACAGCTCAAAGCAGGTGCTCAGATACAAATTAGTTCTCTCCACCAGCAATGTATCAGTCATCAACTGCCACAATAACACTGCATAACAAACAACTGCCAATAGTCAATGACTTCCAACAATTAACATTTACTTTTCCTCACAAGTCTGTGAGTCAGGTGGGCGGTTCTACTCTGAGCCAGGCTCCGTGGGGCCTCACTCTGGTGCTTGCTGTCAGTTACTGATCAGCTAGAAGGTGATCTGAATTGGGCTCTCTCTCCACCCTGGGGTGACTTGGCTGTGCTCCACATGTCTCATCACCCAGCAAGCTAACCTAGGCATGTTCTCATGGTGAAAGCAGATGCTAAAGAGAGAAAGCAGAAACGCTCACATGTGTTTTAAGCTTCTGCTGGATCATCCCATTGACCGAAGCAAGCTGATGGCCAAGAATACAGCAGAGTAGACAGGGACTATGAGGTTATGGACAAAAGGCCCATATACAGGAAGCAGGTTAAAAAATCGAACTATTAATACAACCTGTTACTTTGACCTGAACTAAAATATTAGACAGGAGTCTCCAGTACAGAGTAGTTAAAGGTGGGGTGCAGAGGTGGGAGGTGGGGCCCAGAGGCCAAAGCGGTCTCTGAGGAGGCTTTGAGGAGCAGGGAGTAGCCCCCTTTCATTTTACAGCTAGATGCTAAGGCCTCAAGAGAGGATTTGTACAAGTCAGGAACAGATGAAACCAGACTTCCTGGCTCACAACCTGGCAGTCCCTTCCATGCCGGGCCAGGATGCAGTCTCACCCTTTCGCCCCCCTGCTCCTCCTTCTCTCAGTCCTCCCAGAGCTGCAGTTCGGGCCACCAGAACATCCGCCTGCACAGCGACTCCAGCAGCAGTACACAGGTGAGCGTCCAGAGACCCCACTCTCTCCTCACCTTGCCCCTGGCCCTCCCTTCCATCTGGGGGAGTGGGATCTGATGACCATCATCTGCAGGTCACTTTTTGGTTTATTTGCTTCAGATTTTTACATTAGCACTAAAATTAGATTTTTTTTTTTGAGTTGGAGTCTCACTCTGTCGCCCAGACTGGAGTGCAGTGGCCGCTTCCGGCCACTGCAGCCTCGACCTGCTGGGCTCCGGCGATCCTTCCGCCTCAGCCTTCCGAGTAGCCGGAATTACAGGCATGTGCTACCGCACCCGGCTGATTTTTTGATATATTGTAGAGATGAGGTCTCACTGCCCAGGTGGGTCTAGAATCCG